>NC_062284.1:110644794-110947825 GCF_902655055.1 Lutra lutra
GGTCAGTAGGGGGTCCGCATTCTATTGAACGTGTTGAGCACTTTGTAGAGGGGTCTGGCCTTGTGCAGAAAGAATTGTCACAGTGTTTCAGAGAGTAACACAGGGATATAATGACTTTATTTGCTACTCTTTTCTTCCCCATCGAAATTTCATTCTCAAGAGCTAGTTTATAGCCATCCCAGATTCTGATGTCTCAGGGTTGTAGCTATTGAGAAGATGCTTACTTAACTTTGGTGAGCTCTGTTCTCCTTAACACCATCTTTTTTCCCCCCAGGATCCTATAATTGCTAATAAAAACCCCACTGATGAGAAGTCCATGTCAGTCAGATTTTTATTCTTTTTCAGTAATCTGTTTCTGTACTCCTGCCATCCCTACCTCTCATCCTCAATAGTTTTTAAGATTTTCTCAGTATCTTTAATTTCTATAGTTTAACTTCTGTGTGACTTGGTGTTGTTCTCCTTGTATTTATCCTATTAAGATTCACTGGAATTTTCCAGTCTTAGGATTCATGTCTAAGAAATTTCTCCACATCATATTTCTGAATATTGCTTCTCTCCTATTCTCTAATTTCCCCTCCTGAAGGTTTTACTATGTACATATTGGAGCTTCTCATTTTCATATTTCTTAAATTCTCTTTTGTAGATTTCTTTCCTCTGTACCACCTTTTGGATTTTTTTCCACATCTCTTATTTCTTCTTCTCTATTCTTTTTCATAATGTATTTTGTCCTCTTAGACATTTAATTATTTCTTTGAGAATATAATAACTAAACTTTCATCTTGCCTGGTCATCTTGGTGTCTGGCTGGTGATTCTTTCTCAAAGATACTGTTTTCTTTCTAATTTTTGACTGAATTCATCCTCAGAGTTATTTATTTTATGAATTTTATGTGTTCTGGGTGATGAAGTTACCCTTACCAGGTCATTTCTGATTTGGCTCTGCTAGGGCCCTATGGATTTTACTGGTTCTATGTAAGTTTTTTAATTTAGGGATATTTAATTGTCACCTTGAAGACAACCACTCTCTGCAGAGGCTTTAGGTTCCTATTTTTTTTTTTTTTAGATTTTTATTTATTTATTTATTTATTTATTTGACAGAGAGAGATCACAAGCAGGCAGAGAGGCAGGCAGAGAGAGAGGAGGAAGCAGGCTCCCCGCCGAGCAGAGAGCCCGACACGGGGCTCGATCCCAGGACCCTGAGATCATGACCTGAGCCGAAGGCAGCGGCCTAACCCACTGAGCCACCCAGGCGCCCCTAGGTTCCTATTTTTCTTGGTGGCTCCTTTTCCATTCATGGCCTATCCTGTTAGCTTGTGTCTATGTATGTGTCTACACACACCAATGGTGGAGTTTTTCTTCTCCCTGTTTTGAAGGCAGAGCAGCTTGTCCTGCTGCCAGCTTTACACAGTAACTTTATTTACAGTCCTACTCTGTGCATAGTCTGTATCAGTAGTGGCGGTCTCAAGTCCTGTTTCTTTTAAATTTTTTTTTTAAGATTTTTAAAATTTATTTGACAGGTAGAGATCACAAGTAGGCAGAGACTGGCAGAGAGAGAGAGGAGGAGGAGGCAGGCTCCCTGCTGAGCGGAGAGCCTGATGCGGGACTCGATCCCAGGACCCTGAGATCATGACCTGAGCCGAAGGCAGAGGCTTTAACCACTGAGCCACCCAGGCGCCCTCAAGTCCTGTTTCTTGAAGGGATTTTAGACCCTGGCCCCTTACACTTATACTCAGCTCTGATCGTTAAGGGATGTTTGGCTTCAAATCGTGATCACTCTTCTAATTTGCAGCTTCTCTTCATTTATTGGCATATGGAAATTTCTGGGTGGAATTTGTAGAGACAAGAGCCAGGAAAATTAGCTGGTAAATAAGTGAGTTTGAAAATTTAAAAAATAATAACCAGTCTCATTTCATTACACTTCCAGTGTATACTTGTTGCACTATTTAAGGATTAATTTCTATTGATTTGTAAGATTTATATAAGTTTGCAGAGGTTTTTGTTGTTGTTGTTAAACTTATTATTTGCTTACTGATTTCACAGAACCACAGGCAAACTTCCAGATTGCAAGGTGGGTGGTACTCATGGAAAGGATAGGGCTGTAGCATCAGGCTGATTTGATTCCCATGCTGGCTTTAACAGTTACTGCTCTCTGACATTGAATAATTTACTTCCTCTCTCAAGTCATTACTTTCTCTCTTAGCAAAGTAGATATAGTAATATTCATTTAGTATAAGAGGATTAAAAGTGGTCATAACCCACAATAGTAATTGAGTATTTATGATGTACTGATCACTGTACTGTAAGCTTTGCTGGGTTATCTCTTTTAATGTATGTGAAATTTTTAGTCCAGTGCCTGACAAATGTTCAATAAGTGTAGCTATTCATCTCATGTAACTTACCTCCTCCAAGCCAGGCTCTGATCCACATATGACACACTTCACCCTATGTCCCCCTACTATTAGTCAACAAACTTCTGTTTGAACACAGAGCAGTCAGAACTCTAGCTTCGGAGTCAGATTCCATGGATTCAAATCTCCCACTTTCTAGCTGTTTGGCATTGGACAAATAAATAGAGTTCCTTATCTGTGAAACAAGGATAATAGTAGTTTCTTCTAGAGTAATTCTGAGGATAAAATAAGTTAATTCTTTTTTTTTTAGTTATTTTTGTTAACATATAATGTATTATTTGCCCCAGGGGTACAGGTCTGTGAATCGTCAGGCTTATACATTTCACAGCACTCACCATATCACATACCCTCCCCAATGTCCATAACCCAACCACCCTCTCCATATACTCCTCCCCCCAGCAACCTTCAGTTTGTTTGTAAGATTAAGAGTCTCTTATGGGGGGCGCCTGGGTGGCTCAGTGGGTTAAGCTGCTGCCTTCGGCTCAGGTCATGATCTCAGGGTCCTGGGATCGAGCCCCGCATCGGGCTCTCTGCTCAGCAGGGAGCCTGCTTCCTCCTCTCTCTCTGCCTGCCTCTCTGCCTGCTTGTGATCTCTCTCTCTGTCAAATAAATAAATAAATAAATAAATAAATCTTAAAAAAAAAAAAAAAGAGTCTCTTATGGTTTGTCTCCCTCCCGATCCCATCTTGTTTCATTTTTTTCTTCCCTACCCTCCAAGGCCCCTACCCTGCCTTTCAAATTTCTCATATCAGGGAGATCTTATGATAATTATCTTTCTCTGATCGACTTATTTAGCTCAGGATAATACCCTCTAGTTCCATCCATGTCGTTGCAAATGGCGAGATTTCATTTCTTTTGATGAAATTTTTCATAGTATTCCATTGTACATGTATACGTATGTGTGTGTGTGTGTGTGTGTGTGTGTCTGTGTGTATACACACTCCACATCTTCTTTATCCATTCATCTAGGTTTTTTTTTTCCCCCATTCATCTATTGATGGACATCTAGGTTCTTTCCATAGTTTGGCTATTGTGGACTTTGCTGCTATAAACATTTGAGTGAATGTGCCCCTTCAGATCACTACATTTGTATCTTTAGGGTAAATACCCAGTAGTGTGATTGCTGGGTCATAGGGTAGCTCTATTTTCAACTTTTTGAGGAACCTCCATGCTATTTTCCAGAGTGGCTGCACCAGCTTGCTTTCCCACCAATAGTGTAGGAAGGTTCCCCTTTCTCCGCATCCTCACCAACATCTGTTTTTTCCTGACTTGTTGATTTTAGCCATTCTGACTGGTGTGAGGTGGTATCTCATTGTGGTTTCGATTTGTATTTCCTTTATGCCAAGTGATGTTGAGCACTTTTTCATGTGTTGTTGGCCATCTGGATGTCTTCTTTGCAGAAATGTCTGTTCATGTCTTCTGCACATTTCTTGATTGGATTATTTGCTCTTTGGGTGTTGAGTTTGATAAATTCTTTATAGATTTTGGATATGTCGTTTGCAAATATCTTCTCCCATTCTGTCAGTTGTCTTTTGGTCTTGTTGACTGTTTCCTTTCCTGTGAAAAAGCTTTTGATCTTGATGAAGTCCCAATAATTCATTTTTGTCCTTGCTTCCCTTATCTTTGGTGATGTTTCTAGGAAGAAGTTGCTGCAGCTGAGGTTGAAGAGGTTGCTGCCTGTGTTCTCCTCAAGGATTTTGATGGATTCCTTTCTCACATTGAGGTCTTTCATACATTTTGAGTCTATTTTTGTGTGTGGTGTAAGGAAATCGTCCAGTTTCATTCTTCTGCATGTGGCTGTCCAATTTTCCCAACACCCTTTGTTGAAGAGACTGTCTTTTTTTCCATTGGACATTCTTTCCTGCTTTGTTGAAGATCAGTTGACCACAGAGTTGAAGGTCTATTTCTGGGCTCTCTATTCTGTTCCATTGATCTATATGTCTGTTTTTGTGCCAGTACCATACTGTCTTGATGATGACAGCTTTGTAATAGAGCTTAAAGTCTGGAATTGTGATGCCACTAACTTTGGTTTTCTTTTTCAACATTCATCTGGCTATTTGAGGTCTTTTCTGGTTACATATAGATTTTAGGATTATTTGTTCCATTTCTTTGAAAAAAAGTGATGGTATTTTGATAGGGACTGTATTAAATGTGTAGATTGCTCTAGGTAGCATAGACATTTTCACAATATTTGTTCTTCCAATCCATGAGCATGGAACGTTTTTCCATTTCTTTTTGTCTTCCTAAATTTCTTTCATGAGTACTTTATAGGTTTCCAAGTACAGATTCTTTGCCTCTTTGGTTAGGTTTATTCCTAGGTATCTTATGGTTTGGGGCGCAATTGGGATTGACTACTTAAATTCTCTTTCTACTGTCTTGCTGTTGGTGTAAAGAAATGCAACTGATTTCTGTGCATTGATTTTATATCCTGACATTTTACTGAATTCCTGTACAAGTTCTAGCAGTTTTGGAGTGGAATCTTTTGGGTTTTCCACATAAAGTATCATATCATCTGCAAAGAGTGAGAGTTTGACTTCTTCTTTGGTGATTCAGATGCCTTTAATTTCTTTTCGTTGTCTGATTGCTGAGGCTAGGATTTCTAGTACTATGTTGAATAGCACTGGTGATAGTAGACATCCCTGCCTTGTTCCTGACCTTAGCAGAAGAGCTCTCAGTTTTTCCCCATTGAGAATGATATTTGCTGTGGGTTTTTCCATAGATGGCCTTGATGATATTGACGTATGTACCCTCCATTCCTACACTTTGAAGAGGTTTGGTCAAGAAAGGATACTGTACTTTGTCAAATGTTTTTTCAGTATCTATTGAGAGTATCATATGGTTCTTGTTCTTTCTTTTATTAATGTATTGTATCACATTGATTAATTTGTGAATGTTAAACCAACCTTGCAGCCCAGGAATAAATCCCATTTGGTCATGGTGAATAATCCTATTAATGTACTATTTGATCCTATTGACTAGTATTTTGGTGAGAATTTTTGCTCTTTGTTCATCAAGGATATTGGTCTATAATTCTCTTTTTTGATGGGGTCTTTGTCTGGTTTGGGAATCAAGATAATGCTGGCCTCATAAAATGAGTTTGGAAGTTTTCCTTCCATTTCTATTTTTTGGAACAGTTTCAGGAGACTATGTATTAATTCTTCTTTATTTTTTTTTAAAGATTTTATTTATTTATCTGACAGAGAGAAATCACAAGTAGGCAGAGAGGCAGGCAGAGAGAGAGGAGGAAGCAGGCTCCCTGCTGAGCAGAGAGCCCGATGCGGGGCTCGATCCCAGGACCCTGAAATCATGACCTGAGCCGAAGGCAGCGGCTTAACCCACTGAGCCACCCAGGCACCCCGTATTAATTCTTCTTTAAATGTTTGATAGACTTCCCCTGGGAAGCCATCTGGCCCTGGGCTCTTGTTTGTTGGGAGATTTTTTTTTTTAAAGATTTTATTTATTTATTTGACAGAGAGAGAGAGATCACAAGCAGTCAGAGAGGCAGGCAGAGAGAAAGGGGGAAGCAGGCTCCCTGCTGAGCAGAGAGCCTGATGCGGGACTCGATCCCAGGAGCCTGAGACCATGATCCAAGCCGAAGGCAGAGGCTTAACCCACTGAGCCACCCAGGTGCCCCTGTTGGGAGATTTTTGAGGACTGCTTCAATCTCCTTACTGGTTATGGGTCTGTTCAGTTTTGGTAATTTCTATGGCTCTAGGAATGCATCCAGTTCTTCCAGATTGTCAAATTTGCTGGCGTATAGTTGCTCATAGTATGTTCTTATAATTGTTTGTATTTCTTTGTGTTGGTTGTGATCTCTCCTCCTTCATTCATGATTTTATTTAATTTGGGTCCTTTTTCTTTTCTTTTTGATAAGTCTGGCTGGGGTATATCAATCTTATTAATTCTTTCAAAGAACCAGCTCATAGTTTCATTGATTTATTCTACTGTTCTTTGGTTTCTATTTCATTGATTTCTGCTCTGATCTTTATGATTTCTCTTCTCCTGCTGGGTTTAGGCTTTCCTTGTTGTTCTTTCTACAACTCCTTTAGGTATAGGATTAGGTTGTGTACTTGAGACCTTTCTTGTTTCTTGAGAGAGGCTTATATCACTATATACTTTCTTCTTGGACTGCCTTTGCTGTGTCCCATAAATTTTGTGTTTTCATTTTCATTTGTTTCCATGAATTTTTTCAATTCTTCTTTAATTTCCTGGTTGACCTATTCATTCTTTAGTAGAATGCTCTTTAGCCTCCATGTATTTGAGTTCTTTCCAACTTTCCTCCTGTGATTGAGTTCTAGCTTCAGAGCATTGTGGTCTGAAAATATGCAGGGAATGATCCCAATCTTTTGGTACCAGTTGAGACCTGATTTGTGACCCAGGAAGTCATCTATTCTGGAGAATGCTCCTTGTGCACTAGAGAAGAATGTGTATTCTGTTGCTTTGGGATGGAATGTTCTGAATGTATCTGTGATGTCTATCTGGTCCAGTGTGTCATTTAGGGCCTTTATTTCCTTGTGTTTCTTTGATTTTGTTATTAATTGGTTTATATAGTTTGTTGCTCCCATGTTAGGGGCATAGATATTTAAAATTGTTAGATCTTCCTGTTGGGCAGACCCTTTAAGGATGATATAGTGTCCTTCTTCATCTCTTATTATAGTCTTTGACTTAAAATCTAATTTATCTGATATAAGGATTGCCACCCAGCTTTCTTTTGATGTCCATTAGCATGGTAAATTGTTTTCCACACCCTTCCTTTAAATCTGGAGGTGTCTTTGGGTCTAAAATGAGTTTCTTTTACACAGCATATTGATGGGTCTTGTTTTTTATCCATTCTTATACCCTGTGTCTTTTGATTAGGGCATTTAGCCCATTTACATTCAGGGTAGTTATTGAAAGATATGAATTTAGTCCATTATATTGCCTGTTAGGTGACTGTTATTGTATATTGTCTCTGTTCCTTTCTGGTCTCATTCTTTGCTTAGAGGACCCCTTTCAATATTTCCTATAGAGATGTTTTGGTGTTTGCAAATTCTTTTAATTTTTGTTTGTCCTGGAAACTTTTAATCTCTCCTTCTATTTTCAATGATAGCTTAGCTGGATATAGTATTCTTGGCTGCATATTTTTTTTTTCATTTGGTGCTCTGAATATATCATGCCAGTTCTTTCTGGCCTGCCAGGTCTCTGTGGATAAGTCTGCTGCTAATCTAATATTTCTACCATTGTATGTTATAGGCTTCTTGTCTCGAGCTGCTTTCAGGATTTTCTCTTTGTCACTAAGACTTGTAAGTTTTACTATTAGATGATGGGGTGTAGACCTATTTTTATTGATTTTGAGGGGGTTCTCTGTGCCTCGTGGATTTCGATACTTGTTCCCTTTGCCATATTAGGGAAATTCTCTACAATAATTTGCTCTAATATACTTCCTGCCCCTCTCTCTCTTTCTTCTTCTAGAATCCCAATTATTCTAATATTATTTTCTTTTATGGTATCACTCATCTCTCAGATTCTCCCCTCGTGATTCAGTAGTTGTTTGTCTCTCTTTTACTCAGCTTCTTTATTCTCTGTCATTTGGTCTTCTATATCACTAATTCTATCTTCTGCCTCATTTATCCTAGCAGTAAGAGCCTCCATTTTTATTGCACCTCATTAATAGCTTTTTTTAATTTCAGTTTGGTTAGATTTTAGTTCTTTTATTTCTCCAGAAAGGGATTTTATTTCTCCAGAAAGGGTCTCTCTAATATCTTCTATGTCTTTTTCGAGGCCAGGAGCACTTCGAGAATCGTCATTCTGTACTCTAGATCTGACATATTCCTAATGTCCGTATTGATTAGTTCCCTAGCCTTCAGTACTGCCTCTTGTTCTTTTTTTTTAGTGGTGAGTTTTTTGCCTTGGTATTTTATCCGGATAAAAATATATGAACAAAAGGGGGCGCCTGGGTGGCTCAGTGGGTTGAGCCGCTGCCTTCGGCTCAGGTCATGATCCCAGGTCCTGGGTTCAAGCCCCACATCGGGCTTTCTGCTCAGCAGGGAGCCTGCTTCCTCCTCTCTCTCTGCCTGTCTCTCTGCCTACTTGTGATTTCTCTCTGTCAAATAAATAAATAAATAAAATCTTTAAAAAAAAAATATGAACAAGAGAATAAAATACCAAAAGGGTGACAAAGACCCAAGAAAAATGTATGCTAACCAAATCAGAAGAGACACCAAACCCAGGGGAGAAGTAAGGGGGGGGATTTAAAAAAAAAAAAAAAAAATATATATATATATATATATATATATATATATATTAGACTGGTGACTAGAACAGAGCCACCCACTTGATTTTGGGTGTATTCTGGTCTCTTAGAAGAAACTACCTCCCAAAGTTTTAAAGAAAGAAAAATTTACATATATACAAAAATAAAGGTAAACATGATGAAGGGATGGAATATGATTGTAAAGATGAAAATTTTTTAAGAAATTCTAAAAAAGGAAGTGATAAGTTGGTTGGTAAAAGAAAAGAAAAAAAAGAGGAGAGGAGAGAATGTGCTCAGGCTGGATACTAGAACAAAGCCATGTGCTAGATTTAGGGTATATTTTGATCTATTAGGAGAAATTTAGAAGAAATTAGAAGAAATCTCAAAACTTTAAAGAAAAAAAAACCCTATACATGTACAAAAAATTAGGTTAAAAACAATGAAGGGATAAAATATGACTCTAATAATGAAGGTTTAAAAGGTTTTTTTTAGAAAGGTATTGTTAAGATAAACTAGTTAAAAAACAAAAATGAGGAAAGAGGAAAGGTTAAAAAAATAGAATAAGAAAAAATAAATTTAAAAAAATTTAACTTTGCAAGACTAAAGGATCATGGGGATAAAGCCATGAATTCTATGGGTTGCTTTCCCATAGCTCTGGAGTTCTGGTCTTCTCCTTGATCGATTAGCTTGGTCTTGGCTGGATGTTCTTGCTGATCTTCTGGGGGAGCGGCCTATTGCAGTGATTCTCAAATGTCTTTGCTGGAGGTGGAATTGCACTGCCCTTGCCAGGGTCCAGGCTAAGTAATCTGCTCAGGGTCGCTCTTGGTAGCTCTTGTTCCTTGAATAGTTTCCATACAGCTTTGGAGGGTGGGGATGAAAACCGTGGCCTCCCAATCTCCAGCCTGGAGGAGCCGAGAGCTCGAGGTCCCACTCCTCAGTGTGCCCTCAGAGAAAAGCAGTCAATCACTCCTGTCTCCCTGGTCTCAGGCTATACTCTGTGCTCACCCAGCCTGTGACTGAAGTTTCTATCTCTGGCACATGGCCCATTTGGAGTCTCCAAACCCAGCAGATTCCTGCTGCATGCTCCTGCACCACTCCTCCTGGGGGAGGAAGGAGGAGGTCTCTTCAGATCTGCACTTGTGGGGTCCCTGCTCAAAGAGCAGTGGTCCAACTGTGCCTTGGATTATGGTTTAAGGTAACCCTGATCTGAGGGGCACCTGGGTGGCTCAGTCATTAAGCATCTACCTTCGGCTTGGGTCATGATCCCAGGCTCCTGGGATGGAGCCCACATTGGGCTCCCTGCTCAGCAGGAAGCCTGCTTCTCCCTCTCCCACTTCCGGCCCTCTCTCACTGTGTCTTTCTCTGTCAAATAAATAAAAAATTTTTTTTAATTAAAAAAAAAAAAAAGTTAGCCCTGATCTGAAATCTCCTTGGCTCTGTCTCTATAGTCGGCTTCCCCGTTTAGGTACTTGGGAGCTCTGCCACACTCAGACACCTCTGATCTTTCTGTGACCCCGCAGGACCTGGACCACACTGTCCCCGCAAGGGCTCCACCCCCACTTAGCCACTGGAGCAATGTCTCTCAGTGCAGCAGACTTCTAAAAGTTCTGATTTTGTGCTCCGCTGCTCCACCACTTGCTGGGAGCCAGCCCCTCTGCACTGTGGTCTATCTTCCCATCACTTCAGATTCACTTCTCCACACATCCTACCTTTCAAATAGTGGTTGATTTTCTGTTCCTAGAATTGGTGCTCTTCTTCTCTTCTATCTCCTGTTGAGTTTGTAGGTTTTCGGAATGGTTTGATAACTCTCTAGCTGAACTCCTGGGACCTGATGTCATTTCAGTCTGCTACTCCTCCACCATCTTGGCCCTCTCTGCTCTAAAATAAGTTAATTCTTGTGAAGCACTTAGAGTAGTTCCTGGGACATTGTAAACCCTCAGGAGGTTATTGCCATTATATTTGTCATCTCCTTGAATAACTTATTTTATTTCTAGGGTGTTCTAATGTTAAAAATTCAATTTGAACTGAAATCTGCTCTCTGCCATGTCTACCAATTGATCCTATTTTTGCCATCTGGAGTAGTATAGAGAAAATCTGATTCTCCTTTCCTAAGATGGTACTTCAAACACCTTTTTTTTGTTGTTTTTGTTCTCCAAAATAAACACCTTACTCACTTTGAGTATTTTCCACAGACATGGATTTGAGTCCTCTCACCATTCTAATGACCTCCTAAGAGGACAACTCAGTTTGAGAATCCTGCTGTGGGAACACTACCGTCCAAGCGTTGTCTGAGGAGTTTGGGGGTACTCTCACACTTCCTTCTTATGAATATTGCATATTTGGTTAAACTATTACAAATTTAGACTTTCTATTATATATAGTCAAACTCATTTATAACTGGCATAATGTTCATATGTGTTAAATTTTAATTTTCTCATTTTGCCTCATTATTTTAGCCTTTTTTTTTTTTTTAAAATTTTATTTATCTGACAGAGAGAGATCACAAGTGGGCAGACAGGCAAGCAGAGAGAGAGAGAGGAGGAAGCAGGCTCCCTGCAGAGCAGAGAGCCCGATGTGGGACTCGATCCCAGGACCCTGAGATCATGACCTGAGCTGAAGGCAGAGGCTTAACCACTGAGCCACCCAGGTGCCCCTATTTTAGCTTTCTTAATCTGTTTGTATCCCTAGACTGCCAACAAGTATATTAGCATGCCTTCTGGTTGCATGTCATTTTCAAGTTTGATAGATAGACTGTCAAAATCATTCATTCAGGGGCGCCTGGGTGGCTCAGTGGTTAAAGCCTCTGCCTTCGGCTCTGGTCATGATCTCAGGGTCCTGGGATTGAGTCCCGCATCGGGCTCTCTGCTCAGCAGGGAGCCTGCCTCCTCCTCCTGTCTCTCTCTGCCTGCCTCTCTGCCTACTTGTGATCTGTCAAAAAAAAAAAACTTAAAAAAAAAATCATTCATTCAGAGAGAGAATATCTTGGGCATTGCTAGCTGGATCAGTTGGTACATTATGTAACACTTGATCTCAGGGTCACGAGTTCAAGCCCCACATTGGGCATGGAGCCTACTTAAACAAAGAAAGAAAGAAAGAAAAAAAACAGAGAATATCTTGGATATGGTAAATATATATTTACCATATATTAGTTATATTAGTTCAATTAGATATATTAGTTCAATTGGCAGTTTTTGGTAGTGTTACTATCAATTACTTACTATTTCCTGCCTGTATAAATTTTATTCAAAATTACCCTTCACATGGGGTTTTGAGGAGCTTCAAGTAGTCTCATATGAAATAAACCTGTTAAAACAAAAGTAAATGTATGTCTTATTAATTGAAAATTAAGCACATTAATTAAAATTATTAATTTTTTGAGAGTGTTCTGGTGACATGAAAGCTGGTGAATATTAAAAAGAGAAAAAATTATAATCTACTCTAGAGGCTAGGGTAAGGGTTAGTAACAATACACTGATAGCCATGAATTTCTTTTGAACTCTTAGTTTAAAACTCTGACTTGTCTGCTTTTTACTCAAAGTATAAAAAAGGAAAGCATACTCACCTTGGCTTTTTCTTTTTCTTCATATATAATATGAAGGAGCTAATCAACCAGTAAATGAGATTAAGGCAGGAAGAAGGAATGAGACAGAGATACCATGTATTTAATTATATGCATACTCAGTAGATGAATTCTGAATAATTGAACATTGCCTTGCATGACTTAACACACAGTGAATCCCCAGCAGTTGGAGTTTATGGCTTTGGAGCTTTACAGGCTAAAGATAGAATGTGTATAGGCCTAAAGGTCTGACCCCTGACCCCATGTAAGGATTCACAAAAACAGGGGTACCTGGGTGGCTCAGTGGGTTAAAGCCTCTGCCTTTGGCTCCGGTCATGATCCCAGGGTCCTGGGATCGAGCCCCTCATTGGGCTCTCTGCTCGGCAGGGAGCCTGCTTCCTCCTCTCTCTGCCTGCCTCTCTGCCTACTTGTGATCTCTGTCAAATAAATAAATAAAATCTTAAATTTAAAAAAAAAAAGGATTCACAAAAACAACATTGGTGAGTCAAAACAAACAAACAAACAAACAAACAAATACTGGAAGGATCACAAGAGAGCTCTGATTTGTCCAACGGCGCCTCCCTGAAATTGACCTCCTACATTTGTGTTAGAGTGTCTAACTGAAATGCACATGTGACTATGTCTCTGTATACTTTAAAATAAATTGTGCCCCACCAACCCCTTTTCCCATTGATTTAGTATGGTATACGAGCACTTTCGTGATCTGGCCCTTGTTACTTCATCTTTCGTTTCCCTGTTGGATTTTATGCTACTAAACTGGCTATTTCTTTCTTTTCTTTTTTTTTTTTTAAGATTTTATTTATTTATTTGATAGAGAGATATCACAAGTAGGCATAGAGGCAGGCAGAGAGAGAGGAAGGGAAGCAGGCTCCCTGCTGAGCAGAGAGCCCGATTCGGGGCTCAATCCCAGGACCCTGAGATCATGACCTGAGCTGAAGGCAGCGGCTTAACCCACTGAGCCACCCAGGCGCCCTAAACTGGCTGTTTCTTGATTCATGCCTTTGTGCATGTGTATCCCTTTCCTGGAAGACAGCATTTCTTTCCATTTTCTAACTTTCTATCACCTGAAAATATTTGGGACCTTTGAGATTATCAGTCTCAATCTGTCCCATCATTATAAGAGGAGGGAGAAAATGAAAGTATATCAGAGCAAATTTGCTGTATTTACCAGAATTGGTCAGTATATACCTAAAGTAAATTATGATAAAGATACATACTGTAATTCCTAGAGGAACCAGTAAGAAGATAAGTAAAAAATAGCTTAAAAATGAACAAAGGAATTAAAATGGTATACCAAGGAATGTTTTTTTAATGCATACAAAACAATAAAGTTGGAACAGAGGAACAACAGTGACATGACACATAAAGAAAACAAATTTAAAAAATAAGTTAGTTGGGGCGCCTGGGTGGCTCAGTGGGTTAAGCCTCTGCCTTCGGCTCAGGTCATGATCTCAGGGTCCTGGGATTGAGCCCCGCATCTGGCTCTCTGCTCAGCGGGGAACCTACTTCCTCCTCTCTCTCTGCCTGCCTCTCTGCCTACTTGTCATCTCTCTCTCTCTGTAAAATGAATAAAATCTTAAAAAAAAATAAATTAGTTAATTAAAAAAACAAATTGAAAAATGGTAGACATAAATCTAACCACAAAAATAATTATATTAAATCTGAATGATTTAAATAGCATATTTAAATATGCACTCCAATTAGAAGGCAGAGATAGAAGTAAATAGGATCCAACTATATGCTGTCTATAAGAGACACACCTTCATAGATACAAATAGATACAAATAAGCTGAAAGTAAAATGATGCAAAAAATAGCCATGAGAGACATGGAATAACTATAATATCAGATGAAATAGACTTTAGGACCAAACACATTGTTAACTACAGGAGAAAAGGGACATTATAATGATAACATGATCAGTCCTTCAGGAAGATAAACAATTAAAAACATATATACATCTAAGAATAGACCTTCAAATGTATGAAGCAAAAACTGAGAGAAGTGAGGAGAGAAATATAATTCAACAATAATAACTGGAGATTCTAATATACTACTCTCAAAAGCTAAAATAATAGCTAGAGAGAAAATCAGAAGTTACAGAAGTCTTAAAACACTGTTAACCAACTTGACCTATGTGAAACCTAGAGTTTTCCACCAATCTGAAGTAAAATATAAGTCTTTTTAAGCATATGTGGAGCATTCTTTAAGATACCATAAAGAAGCCTATGAAATAAGTCTCAGTATATTTATAAGGATCGAAATCATACAAAGAATGTTTTCTGAGCACAACAAAAGTAAATTAGTTATCAATAATAGAAGGACATTTGGGAAAATCCAACAATATTTAAAAATTAAATGTTTCTAAATAACCCATAGGTCAAAAAAGAAATCATTAGAGACATTAGAATGTATTTCAAACTGAATTAAAATGCAAACAACACATCACAACTTATGAGATGCAGCTAAAGCACAGGAAAATTTATAAACCTTTATGTCTCTATTAGGAAAGAACAATCTCAAAATCAATAAACCAAGTTTTCTCCTTAAAAAAATCTAGAGGGGCGCCTGGGTGGCTCAGTGGGTTAAGCCTCTGCCTTCAGCTCAGGTCATGATCTCGGGGGTCCTGGGATGGAGCCCCGCATCGGGCTTTCTGGTCGGCAGGGAGTCCTCCCACGCCGCTCCCCCCCCCCCCCCCCCCCGTCTCTGCCTGCCTTTCTGCCTACTTGTGATCTCTGTCTGTCAAATAAATAAATAAAATCTTTATGGGACACCTGGGTGGCTCAGTTGGTTAAGCGGCTGCCTTTGGCTCAGGTCATGATCCCAGCATCCTGAGATCCAGTCCCACATCGGGCTCCTTGCTCGGCAGGGAGCCTGCTTCTCCCTCTGCCTCTGCCTGCCTCTCTATCTGCCTGTGCTCTCTCTCTCTCTCTCTCTCTGACAAATAAAGAAATAAAATCTTTAAAAAAAAAATCTAGAAATATGAGTAAGTCAAACTAAAAAAAAAGAGAGAGAGAGAGAGAGAGAGAGAGTAAATCAAACTCAAACCAAGCAGAAGGAAGGAAATAATAAATATTAGAGAAGAAATAAATGAGAAAACAAACAATAACAATAGACCATCAATAAAACTTAAATTTAATTCTTTGAGAAAATCTACAAAATTGACAAAGTTTTAGCTAAACTAAAAAGACAGCTAGAAAAAAGACAGATGATACAGATTACTAAAACCAGTAGAGAAAGATAGAACATAACCATTCATACTACAGGGATAAAAAGATCAGACACAAATAGGATGGAAAGCATTATGGCAACAAATTAGTAACCTAGGTGAAATGCACAAATTCCTAGAAAGACACAACTACCAACACTGACTTAAGAAGAGAAACTGACTCAAGAAAGGGGCACCTCCATGGCTCAGTTGGTTAAGCATCTGCCTTTGGCTCAGATGGTAATCTCAGTGTCCTGAGTCAGGCTCCTTGCTCACCAGGGGGTTTATTTCTCCTTCTCTAGATGCTCCTCCCCTGCCCCCCACTCATGCATATGCACCCTCTCTCTCAAATAAATACTAAAAATAAAATACCTATTTATTTAAATTAAATATATATATGTATATCCATACATATATAAAGATACGTGTGTGTGTGTGTGTGTGTGTGTGTGTGTGTGTAGAGAGAGATTTTATTTATTTGACAGAGAAAGACACAGCAAGAGAGGGAACACAAGCAGGGGAAGTGGAAGAGGAAGAAACAGGCTTCCCACTGAGCAGGGAGCCCAATGCAGGGCTCCATCTCAGGACCCCGGGTTCATGACCTGAGCTGAAGGCAGACGCTCAATGACTAGGCCACCCAGGCGCCTCTTAATAAAAAAAAATTTTTTTAAGAAGAGACAAAATTTGAATAGATCTGTAATAGGTTGTAATAGGTTGTAATAGGTTGAATTAGTAAAAGCAAAAAAAAAAAAAAAAAAAAAAAAAAAAAAAAACCAAAAAGTAGAAATGAAAATCAAAAAACCACAACAACTTCCCACAGAGAAAAACCTGTCCAAATGCTTTCACTGGTAAATTCTATCAAACATGTTTTTAAAATTTTTGTTTTGTTTTGTTTTGTTTTGTTTTGTTTTAGTAGTCTGTGTACCTGATGTGGGACTCAAACTCATGACCCTGAGATCAACAGACTCTTCTGACTGAGCTAGGTAGGTGCCCCTCTATCAAATATTTAAAGAAGAATTAATACCAATCCTTTACAAACTCTTCCAAAAAATGGGAGACGGAGTGGGAGGGGAGCATTTCCCTTTCATTCTGTGTCTGGCATAACCTTGATACCAGAGTCAGACAAAGACATAACAAGTTAAGTATAGCCCGATATCTGTCATGAATGTAGACAAAAAAATTCACAACCAAATATTAGCAAACCAAATCTAGCAGCATATAAAGGACATTATGCACCATGGCCAACTGAGTTTACCCGTAAGATTAAACTTGTAAGGAATGTAAGATTGGTTTAACATCCAAAAGTTGATTAATGTAACACATCATACTAATAGAATAAAGGGGGAAATTGTGATTACTTCAATAAACATAGCAAAAGCATTTGGCAAAATTCAGAATCCACCATGAATTTTTAAAAACCAACAAAAACAAAACAAACTCTCAGCTAACTAAAAAGAAGGGAATTTCCATGATCTGATAAAAGCATCTACAAAAACCCTACATCTAACATGCCTAATGGTAAAAGGCTGATTATGTTCCCCACTAAGATAGGGAATAAGACAAGGATATCTGTTCTTACCACTTCTATTCAAGATTTAACTGGATTTCTAGCCACTGCAGTCAGGCAACCAAAAATAAATAAATAAATAAACAAATAAATAAAATAAAATGTCAGTCGGATTAGAAGTAAAGAAATAAACTGTCTTTACTTGTAAATGATATAACCTTATAAATAGAAAACCTTAACAAATCCACAAAAAAGCATTATTAGAACTAATAATGAATCAATTGAGGTTATGGGATATAAGATCAATATACAAAAATCAGGGGCGCCTGGGTGGCTCAGTGGATTAAGCCGCTGCCTTCGGCTCAGGTCATGATCTCAGGGTCCTGGGATCGAGCCCCGCATCGGGCCCTCTGCTCAGCAGGGAGTCTGCTTCCTCCTCTCTCTCTGCCTGCCTCTCTGCCTACTTGTGATCTCTCTCTCTGTCATAAATAAATAAAATCTTTAAATATATATATATATATACAAAAATCAGTTGTATTTCTACATATTAACAATGAACACCTAAAAGTGAACAAAGCCATTTACTAGGACTTCAAAAAAAATAAAAATATGTAGGAAAAATTAACAAAAGAAATGCAAGTCTTATATACTAAAAGCCACAAGATGTTGCTGAGAAAAATTAAAGATCTAAATAAACAGAGAAACATTCCATATTGACTAGAAGTCATTAAAAAGAGACCAAACAACTCAATTAAAAAAATGAATAAAAGAGTAAATATTTCACTAAAAGATATATATAAATGACTAATACACTCACGAAAAGGTGTTCAACATTATGAACCTTAGGGATATGCAAATTAAAACCACAATGAGATACTACTACATACTAATTAGAATGGCTATGAAAAAGACAGCCCATACCAAGTGTTAGTGAGGAAGTGGAGAAAGGGGAATCCATACATTGTTGGTGCAATGAAAAAATGGTGCAGCCACTTTGGAAGACAATTTGGCAGTTACTTAAAAAAAACAGATTTACTGTATGATCCAGGAAGTCCATTCCTAGAG
The DNA here is from genome assembly GCF_902655055.1 of Lutra lutra. NCBI lineage: Eukaryota > Metazoa > Chordata > Mammalia > Carnivora > Mustelidae > Lutra > Lutra lutra. Next base: position 110,662,792 of record NC_062284.1, read on the forward strand.
ATTATTGAAGAGAACAGAAAGCATCTGTCCACACAAAGACTAGCATGTGAATGTTCACAGCAGCATCATTCAGAATAGCCAACAAGTGAAAACAACTCAAACATTGATCAGCTGGGTGAATGAGTAAATACAATATTCCTATCCATACAATGGAGTACTATTCAGCAAGTAAAAAGAACCAGCTACTAATACTACTACAGAGATACTATATATTGTATGATTCCATTTGCATGGAATGTTTAGAAAAGGCAAATTTATAAGACAAAAAGCAGATCTGTGATTATTTAGGGCTGAGGATGGCAGTGGGGATTAACTATAAATGGACACAAGGGGACTTTTTAGGGTCATGGAAATGTCCTAGAACTGAATTGTGTTTGTTGCACAGGTCAGTACATTCACTAAAAATCATTGAATTGTACTGTTAAAATGGGTGAATTTTATGTTATGTGAATTACACCTCAATAAAATGTTTAAAAATAAATTCAATAACAAATAACTTGTCACTTTTTAACATATTAATAGAAACAGTTCCAACAATAAGGATGATACTGAGCCTTTGTTCTGTGCCAGTCTCTACTCTCAGCACTCTACTCAATCCTCACAACAGCCTATTATCTCAGAGACGGAAATAGATACTATAATCCCATTTGTTTATGCAGCATATAAATAGGCGACCCAGGGTTTGTATTTAAGCAACTGGTTCTAGTAACCATGCTCTCACCTCTCAGCTAATACAGATCAAATTTTATGGTATTTTTAAAGGTATAATGAAGCAGCATCATTGCCAATTTCTCCTCTTGAAGTAAAAAAATATACAATATACCAAATGTGATAGTACAAAGCAGGGGAGGAAATGTGTTATTTTTCCCTTTTAAGATAATAATAAAAGTGCTTTATCAGTGTCCTAGACACTAATGAAGAAGAATGGCTTCCATTTTCTTTTCCTTCCAGTTTTATGGCAGGAGGCAATGTATATCCTGAAAAGATAATGGGCTTTAGAAATGAAATCACTGAAATTTACTCTCTGACTATGCTACTTAAGTTATGTGACTTATTAGAAGCCTCATTTTTCTTATCTATAAAAATAGATTGAATAATGCCTACACACCAGGATTGTGTGTATTAGACACGATACGAGTTAATGTATATAAAATCTGAGCATCATGCCTTGCTTCAGTAGACACCGAACAAGTGGGAACTTTCTTTAGTCATCAGGCACAGGCATCCTCTTTTTTTTTTTTTTTTGAAGATTTTTAAAATTTATTTATCTGACAGACAGAGATTACAAGTAGGCAGAGAGGCAGACAGAGAGAGAGAGGAGGAAACAGGCTCCCTGCTGAGCAGAGAGCCCAATGCGAGGCTCAATCCCAGAACCTTGGGATCATGACCTGAGCCAAAGGCAGAGGCTTAACCCACTGAGCCACCCAGGCGCCCCTCAGGCATCCTCTTATACATTAGAACCAATCATGTCTTCTAGCCAAGGGCTGGGCAGTTCTCTAAGGCTTCTGAGCCACATTAAACCTGAAAGAGAACAAAAAACAATTTAGAGTTTATCAGTGGTGTTATTTAGTTGGCTACTTAGTTATATGTGATCTAGCTTAGTATATTAAAATACAGGATGAAGAAGCTCCTCTTCTGCAGGCACATAGCTTTTCTAGAAATCTGACTTTAATAATCTTCTCCCATGCTTGACACTAACCAGACTCCAACCCTGATCTCTAAGAGATACTATTTCACTATTGTCTCCTAGTACCTTTGAGGGGTGTGATCAGAGCTTCCCCTTTAGTGTGGCTATTGTCAGAACACCTCCTCAGAGTTCTGATGGAGGGAAGAAAGGGGGATAGAAACAGATCTTGTTCCCGTGCTAAGAAAAGTTTTGAGAACGCAGGGTATTACCTAGTATCTATGGGGCCCAAGGCCCTGCTCACACAAATCACTGAGAGCCATTTCAGATTAAGTGTGGGAAGCTTCCTCTATTAGTGACCACTGACCTGTATGTATATATATTAAGAAAACATTTACTGAGGGACAAATTTTTTGAAGCATATTTTTTTCTTTACGACAGAAATAGAAAATGCTTATCTAGCTACTTGGTAAATTATTTAAGCATTTAGTCCACTAGATGTCGCTATTGTGCTTGAAAAATAAACATGGTCTTGCGCTTCTATAACATAACCTGTTGTAAAATGAAAGTTAAATTTTTTAACCTTGGAACAGCATTTTTCTTTCTTTTTCTCTAACAGAAGAAGAAGAAGATACCACCAGATGACCCAGACTGATCTTATTTCAAGAAAATTTCCTTTAAAGAGAAACCAGGAAGGAATTTGATATACAGAATTTAGGATTTGGCCAGAAGATCTGGAAGAATCCAAAGCCTGCTGTGGAATGACAGTTTCCAAAGCCCAATATAGAAAGTAACTTGTGCATTCTGGAGGAAGAGTTCCTTTTGGCTTGTCCTTTAAGTCTTCATATCCTGTTTCCAACCCAGGACCAGCTCATCTGAGGGTGGAAAGATGTTGAACACCTTTCCAATATTCTTTTTTTTTTTTAAGATTTTATTTATTTATTTGAGAGAGAGACAGTGAGAGAGAGCATGAGCAAGGAGAAGGTCAAAGGGAGAAGCAGACTCCCCATGGAGCTGGGAGCCCGATGCGGGACTCGATCCCAGGACTCCGGGATCATGACCTGAGCTGAAGGCAGTCGTCCAACCAACTGAGCCACCCAGGCGTCCCCCTTTCCAACATTCTTTCCTACTTCTACATCCCACCCCTTCTGTGATCCACGTCTACAAAACACACAGTATAATCCTGTTTCAATTGTAAAATTGTAACACTAAACATTTCTTTATTCACGGAATGAAAAGACAAGTCAGAATTTTTCTTTGTTTTCCTTTCCCCATTGTATTTATAAATGAAGTGGAACCTACCAGCATATTGTTTGTGAGCCCTCGACTACTTCCCTATCCCTGAAGTTATATTGAAATAGAACAGATGGAAGTACAGTGGGGTCTGTCACATATGCTACACAGAGAAGGGTCAAAAGGCTATTGGTGCTTTCCAAAACAAGCAAGAGAATAAAAGAAAGGGGGCGGGGTGTACAGAGAACAGTGGCTATTCTTGATGTATGCTAACTGTACTATGTGTCCCATTAAACTGTTTTGAGAAGGAAGTTAAGCCCTGGAAAAGCCCCTCTCTCCTTAAATGCTACTTTTTTTTATTTTCTATTTTTTGTTTTTTGGTTTTTTTAGGTAGGCTGCACACCCAGCATGGAGCCCAGTCCAGAGCTTGAACTCAAGACCCTGAGTTCAAAACCCGAGCTGAGATCCAGAGTTGGATGCTTAGCCGACTGAGCCACTCAGGTGACCCAAGTGCTTAGTTTTCTAAGGACTATTTTAGCTGTATGTCACAAATTTTATTCTATTTTTATTATATTTAATTCAAAATATTTAAAAATTTCCATTGTGTTTTCTTCTTTCATCTGTGACGTTTTTGGACATACTGTCCTCAATTTCCAAAAGTTCGGGGATTTAAAATTTATTATTCCGGGGTGCCTGGCTGGCTCAGTCAGTAGAGCATGCAACTCTTGATCTCAGGGTCATAAGTTTAAGCCCCACACTGCACATTGATTTTACTTAAAACAAAATTTTTTTTAAATATTGTATTTATTTATTTGAGAGAGACAGAGAGAGTGAGAGCCAGAGGGACAGTGAGAAGGAGAAGCAGATTTCCTGCTGAGCAGAGAGGTCAGCATGAGGCTCCATCCCAGGAGTCTGAGATCATCACCTGAGCCAAAGGCAGACATTTAACTGACTAAGCCTCCCAGGTGCCCCCGCCTCCCACCCATTAATTTTTCTTTTTTAATTATCTTTCTGTTCTTGATTTTTAGTTTAGTTTCACTGTGGTTAGAGAAAATATTTTGGGTGACAAAATCAATCCTTTATAATTTATGAAGACTTGCTTTATGGCCCAGCATATTGTCTATTACGGCAAGTGTTCTGTGTATCTGTGTATCTGTGTTGAGAAAAATATATATTCTGCAGTAGTCAGGGGATGGTTTCTACATAGGCTGAATAGGTCAAGCTGATAAATTATGTTGTACAAATCTTCTATACGCTAATTCTTTGCTCGTTTTATTTGTGACTGAGAGATAGAGTTGAAATCTCTATCTTTGTAGACTTATCTGTATCTCCTTATAGTTCTGTCAATTTTTGCTTTGTGTATTTTTTTGAAGCTATGTTCAGTTGGAAGAGCATGCTACTCTTGATCTCGTGTTCATGAGTTTTGGTCCCACAGGGCGTATAGAGATTACTTCAATTAAGAAGGAAACTTCAAAAATAATAATAATGTGGGGTGCCTAGGTGGCTCAGTATTGAAATAATAAAAGGTTGAAAGTCAATTATTTAAGTCCCCATATCAATGACCTATTTTATTTATTTTATTTTAAAGATCCTATTTATTTATTTAACAGAGACACAGCGAGAGAGGGAATACAAGCAAGGGGAGCAGGAGAGGGAGAAGCAGGCTCCCCGTGGAGCAGGGAGGCCGAGGCAGGGCTCTATCCCAGGACCCTGGGATCATGACATGAGCTGAAGGCAGAAGCTCAATGACTGCGCCACCCAGGTGCCCATCAATAATCTATTTTTTAAAATAACAAATTAAACTGAAAAAGGTAGAAGAAAAGAAATAAATTTAAGAGCAGAAATTAATGTATTGGAAAATAGGAATCCACTTAAAAAAAATTAACAAAACCAAAAGTTGGTTCTTTGGAAAAGTTAACAAAACTGATAAATTCCTAGTAAAGCCAGTAACAAAAATAAAAGCAAAAATTATCAATGACTGAAATAAAGTTGGATATTTCTATAAAACTTATAGACATTGAAAGGGCAATAAAATACAAATAAGTGCATGTCAATAAAAAGTGACAATTTAGATCAGAAGCACAAACTATTAAAAACCTACTAAAACTGATACAAAAACAAATTAAAGAGATGGATAGTCTTGGACGCCTGGGTGGCACAGTTGGTTGAGTGTGGGACTCTTGGTTTCAGCTTGGGTCATGATCTTCGGGTCATGAATTTGAGCCCTGGGTTGGGCACCGTGATGAGCTCAGAGTCTGCTTGGGATTCTCTCTCTCTCCATCTCCCCTTCCCACTCGTGCTCTCTTTCTCTTTTTCTCTCTCTAAAATAAATAAATCTTAAAAAAAAAAAAAAGATGGCTAGTCTTAAAAACATAACACAAACTAAAAATTCAAATTGTAACATCTTCCCACCATGTGTGGACAGAGATAAGAAATATGAACAAGTCAAAGTGAGGAGGTCTGACAACAGCCATGAGATTTAGGTCTTTTGGACTTTGGGCTTGTCCTTAACTGTATGAACAGCACAGAATAAATCAAGTCCCAGAAGAACAGAGCAAAGCCATGTTAGCAAGTAACAAAAGACAAACATGGTCTCTGGTCCTGGTATGGGGCTAGGTTTTCCAGAGGGAGTGAATCAGCTCCAGCCACGTGATGGAGTTAAAGTGGGAAGAATCCACTTGATGGTGTGCTTAGATAGTGTTCAGGTCTACAAATAGATTTTTCTTTCTTTTTTTTTTTTTTTAAGATTTTATTTATTTATTTGACAGAGAGAGTGAGAGATCACAAGTAGGCAGAGCAGCAGGCAGAGATAGAGGGGGAAGCAGGCTCCCCACTGAGCAGAGAGCCCAATGGGGGGCTCAATCCCAGGACCCCGAGATCATGACCTGAGCCAAAGGCAGAGGCTTAACCCACTGAGCCACCCAGACGCCCTGATTATTCTGTTTCTTATTTGATAATCTTGGCAGGCATGCAATGAAGTCTGAGAGCTTTATGTGTCTCAAGGAACGTACCCCCCAAATGTGACCCTCACACAGGCAGGATCCTGGTGAAAGTCTCCTTTACCCCATATAAACTCTTACTTTTGAGCAGCCATCTTGTTTCCACACCATAAGCCATTTTGCTTAGTTTGGTCTAACTAGTTCTGATAATCATTTATTTCTGATCCTGTTCTTTCTGACCCTGGATTGACAGTTCCAGACTACCTTTGTTTCCTTGACCAAAACTTAGAGTTTGGTTCTTGATTGCTCCCATGTCTACAAGATACAGGTCATCACCCTGCCCCTTCTATTTTCATCCTCATCTTCTCACAAGACCTTAACCCAGGCCAAAGCTCCAGGCCTGTTTTTAGCCTGAGAAAGGATTTGGGGTATTTTGATTCTGCTTTGCCCTGCCTCCCCACCCCTTAAGATTTATTTATTTATTTTTAGGAGGCGGGTGGGGCAGAGGGAGAGACTCTTCCAAGCAGACTCCTCACTGAGCAAGATCCCCACATGGGGCTCGATCTCACAACCCTGAGATCATGACCTGAGCTGAAACCAAGAGTGGGGCACTTAACTGACTAAACCACCCAGGCACCCCAGGCTTCCCTTTTCCATACCTTTAAAAAAAAGTCTCTGGGGTGTCTGGGTGGCTCAGTTGATTAAGCATCTTCCTTTGGCTCAAGTCATGATCTCAGTGTCCTGGGATCAAGGCCCGCATCGAGCTTCCTGCTCAGTGGGGAGCCTGCTTCTCCCTCTGCTCCTTTCCTCTGCTAGTGCTCTCTCAAATAAATAAATAAATAAATAATCTTTAAAAAAAAAAAGTTTTTGCGTCTCGCTAGGTTATTTATTGTTTTCTCAAGTCTTGGTCTATAATGGAGAAATTATTTTCTAGTGTTTGTTTTTCTCCTAAAACTCTTGAATAGTAGGTTACATAATGAAAAGAGCAGTAGTACCCCTTTCTCTTTCTTTCATAGGCATATGTATGACACCATCTTCTTTGGATCTTGGTTTTATGCTCTGTTACTTTGAATAATTTCTAATGCACCAGCTGTTAAGTTTTACATTGTGTGTTTTCTGCTCCCTGAATGGCAGGTGTCTGGCTGAGGTGCTTTTCGGGTAATTGTTGTAGAAAGCAGTATAGGAGAGTGGCTAAGAACATAGAAGGCTGCACGGCCTAATACAGTAGCCGCTATCCACATGGGACATGGAGCAGTGAAAATGAAGCTTCGACTGAGTGCTTAAACTGAAGTACAATTGCAGTACAAATTGAGATAACTTTTAAATTACAATCAGTGTAGTAAACCAATGTAATTAACCATATTAATAGACCAAAAAAGAAAAACCATATGATAATCTCTCAATATATGTAAAAAAATTTAATAAAACCCAACATCATTTCAGATTAAAAATAAACTCTTAGCAAATTAAGAATAAAAGATAGTTTTCCCAACCCAAAAAGGAGCAGCTACACAAAACATACAGCTAATATACTTACTGGTATAATGAATGTTTTTTTCCTAAATTCCAAAGCAAGGTAAGGGCAGCTACTCTCACCAACTTTTTCAAACTTGTACTGGGAGTTCTAGCTAGTGTTTTAAGGCAAAAAAAGAAAGAAAAGAACATTCAGTTTGTAAAAGGAATGATGAAACTGTCTTTAGACTCAGACAACATTACTATCTAGATAGAAAATCCTCTGGGGGGTGCCTGGGTGGCTCAGTCAGTTAAGTGTTGACTCTTGGTTTCAGCCCAGGTCATGATCTCAGGGTCCTGGGATTGGCCATGTCAGGCTCCCCACTCAGTGTGGAGTCTGCTGGAGGATCTCTCTCCCTTTTCCCCTGCCCCTTCCCTCCACTTATACATGCACACATGCTCTCTCTAAATAAATCTTTAAAAATAATAATAAAATCCTTTGGGATTTAAAAAAAAAAAAAGCTAGAACTAAAAAGTAAGTTTACCAAGGCACCAGGTTGCAAGATCATTATATGGACCTCAATTGAACCAAGACTGATGTCAAGGAACTTACTGCCTATGCTTCTTCTAGGAGCTAACGTTTTTAAGTCTTAACATTCAAGACTCTAATCCATTTTGAGTTAATTTTGTGTATGGTGTAAGATCGTGGTTCAGTTTCATTCTTTTGCATATGGCTGTCTAGTTTCCCAACACCATTTGTTGAAGAGACTTTCCTTTCCCCATTGTATATTCTTGGCTCTCTTGTCATTAGTGAACCATGTGTATGTGGGTTTATTTCTGAGCTCTTGATTCTGTTCATTGATTTATATGTCTGTCTTTATGCCAATACCATACTGTTTTGATTACTATAGTTTTGTAATTAGTTTGGATTTAGGAAGTATAATGCTTCTAGCTTTGTTCTTCTTTCTCAAGATTGCTTTGGCTATTCAGAGTCTTTTGCAGTTACTCGTGAATTTTAAGATTATTTTATTTCTGTGAAAAATGCCATTGGAATTTTGATAAAGATTACATTGACTAGGGGCGCCTGGGTGGCTCAGTGGGTTAAAGCCTCTGCCTTCCGTGGTCATGATCCCAGGGTACTGGGATTGAGTTCCGCATCGGGCTCTCTGCTCAGCAGGGAGCCTGCTTCTCTGTCTCTCTTTGCCTGCCTCTCTGCCTACTTGTGATCTCCATCTGTCAAATAATAAATAAAATCTTAAAAAAAAAAAAGATTACATTGACTCTGTAGATTACTTTGGGTAGTATGGGCATTTTTAACAATATCAGTTTTTCCAATCCATGTGCATGGAATATCTTTTCATTTATTTGTGTCCTCCTGAATTTCTTTCATCAGTGTCTTACAGTTTTCAGTGTACACATCTTTCACCTCCTTGGTTAAATTTATTCTTGTATTTTATTTTATTCTTGATGTAATTGTAAATGAGATTGTTTTCTTAATTTCTCTAATAGATCTCTTTGATTTTTAATCTGGCTTCTACAGTTTAAAACTTGCCACATAACCAAAATACAATTAAATGAAAGGTCAACAATAAAATATAACACCCCCCCTGAACACTCTGTATAAATATGGAAATCTCAAAATGCACTTATGTAGAAACATTTCCAGAATGGCTGAATTAGAATCTATGAAAATCTGCTCATCCATAAAAGCAAGGGAACACTGATAAAAATTGTCAAAAAATTAACTTATTCAGAACTCTGGAAATTAACAGAAGGTTTGCAATATTCCAGAATCATTTATTCAAGAAAAACAGTTGAACATCAGTAAAAGCAGTAAGCTTTGTGGGCTTCGGCTTGCCCTATTCCCACTCTCCTCTCCCCATTTCCTGTGTGGGCTTAAAAATCAGCAGACTCACAACTATGATAGTTATAGAAACCAGAAGCCTAGCAGTCACTGGTGGGAAAGGGCAGAATGGATCTGAGATTCCCCAGTTGTTCCATCCCCAGAGAATTGTCACTATATGACCCATCTTCAACTCCTTGTAAAGTTCCATTCCCAAGGGTCGACTTTATTTGACCTGACTCAGAGCTCACTTTGCTTGACTAGTCCTATCCTTAGGACACATGTCAGAAAGAAGTAGTGGCAACTGTTAAACATTGCAGTTGCATGAGGCGGTGATACCAGTTGGAGCTAATAAGCTAACAAAACAAAACAAAACAAAACAAAACAAAATTAAAAGGAAAAAAATGTGGCATGAGATGTCCATGTGGGGCTTTGCAAAGCTCCTAAAAGTTCCTGGGAAAGTAGAAAGACATGTGTGCATGCAGTGCTCTTCCAATGTTCAGCAAAGATCTGAGAAGGCCCTAGCTCCTCACCTCTGACTGACCTTGGGGCACTGCACAAGCAAGAAGTGAAGGTGAAAACACAATTGTAAAGGGCCTGCTGGAGCATTAAAAACATAGCCCAACACAGACAAGAGCAGTGCTTGGATGGAAATGTATAATTGTAAACACCTATATTAAAAAAGAAAAAAGATGGCTATGCCTGGGTGGATCAGTCAGCTAAGCATCCAACTCTTGGTCTCATGAGCTCAGGTCTTGATCTCAGGGTTGTGAATTCGGGTCCCAGATTGGGCTCCACACTGGGCATTGAGCCTACCTAAAAAAAGAAAGAAAGGAAGGGATGTTAAATCAATAAGTTAACTTTCCACTCTAGAAAACTAAAACAGAAGAGCAAACTAAACTTAAAGCAAACAGAAGAAAGGAAACAAAAAAATTAGAGTGGAAATAAATGAAAAAGAGAATAAAATAAATATATAAAACCAATGAAACCAAAAACTGGTTTCTTGAAAAGATGAACAAAATTGACAAACTCTTACGTAGTTTGACCTAGCAGAAAATCTCAAATTACTAAAATCAGGAATGAAAGGGACTAGTGACCGTACAGATAAAAAGGGAATAGTATGCCAACAATTTAGATAACTTACCTGAAATACACAAATTTCTAGAAGAAGAAAATTTAAATAGATATTTAAATAGATATATTTAAATAGATATATTAAATAGATAAAATTTAAACAGATAAAAAGGGAATAGTATGCCAACAAATTAGATAACTTACATGAAATACACAAATTTCTAGAAGAAAATTTAAATAGACTCATACCCATTGGAGAGATCATATTAGTAATAAAAAGTCTTCCCATGGGGCACCTGGGTGGCTCAGTGGGTTAAAGCCTCTGCCTTCCGTTCAGGTCATGATCCCAGGGTCCTGGGATCGAGCCCCACATTGGGCTGTCTGCTTGGCAGGGAGCCTGCTTCCCTTCCTCTCTCTCTGCCTGACTCTCTGCCTACTTGTGATCTCTGTCTGCCAAATAAATAAATAAAATCTTTTTTTAAAAAATCTTCTCATAAATATAAATCCAGGTCCAGATGGCTTGAATGCTGAATTCTACCAAAACTTTAAAGAAGAATTAACACCTGTCTTTTACACAGTCTTCCAAAAAATAGAAGAGGGAACACTTCCTAACTCATGTTATGAAGCTAGTATTACTGTGATATTAAGACCAGATGAAGATACCACAAGGAAAGAAAACTGCAGGCCAACATCTTTTATTAATAGAGATGCAAAAATTCTCAAGAAAATACTAACAAGTCAAACCCAGCAACATGGTAAAGGATTATTTATACACCAGGACCAAATGGGATTTATCCCAGGAAAGCAAGGTTGGTCTAGCATAGAAAAGTCACCAATGTAATAAAACATTAACACAATAAAAGGTAAAAACCACATGATCATCTCAACAGATATAAAAGATAAGCTCTCGGGAAATTAAGAAGGAAACTTTCTCAACCTGATAAGGGACATTTGATGAAGAAAACTATAGCTAACAATACACTTAATGGTGAAAAACTAAATGCTTTCATTCTAAGATCAGGAACAAGACACGGATGTCTACTTTCATTACATGTATCCAACATTGCACTGGAGTTTCCATCCAGTGCAATAAGACAAAAAAGGAAAAAAAGAGCATTAAGATTGGACAGGAAGAAGTTAAAATGTCTTTAATGTAGATGACATGATCTTTTACGTAGAAGATCCTATTGTATCTATCAAAAAATACTGAAACTAATAAATGTGTTTAGCAAGGTTGTAGGATATGCAATCAGTATACAAAAATCAACTGTTTTTAGGGGTGCCTGGGTGGCTTAGTTGGTTAAGCGGCTGCCTTCAGCTCAGGTCATGATCCCAGGGGTCCTGGGATGGAGCCCTGAATCAGGCTCCCTGCTCAGCGGAGCTTCTCTCTCTTCCTCTGCCTGCCGCTCTGCCTACTTGTGCTCTTTATCTCTCTGTTGAATAAATAATAAAAATCTTTTTTAAAAAATCAACTGTTTTTATATATTGTCAGTAAAAACTCAGAAATTGCAGTTTGAAAATACCATTCACAATGGCATCAAAAAGCATAACATACTTAGGAATAAATTTTTAAAAAGTGCAAGACTTCTAGAATGAAACTACAACACATCATTGAAAGAAAGAAGACCTGGGGCGCCTGGGCGGCTTAGTGGGTTAAAGCCTCCGCCTTTGGCTCAGGTCATGATCCCAGGGAGCCTGCTTCCTTTCCTCTCTTTCTGCCTACTGTGATCTCTGTCTGTCAAATAAATAAAATCTTAAAGAAAGAAAGAAGGAAGGAAGGAAGGAAGGAAAACTTTCTTTTTGGAAGAAATGGAAACACATCCCATATTCATGGTTGGAATACTTAATATTGTTTAGATGGGAATACTCCTTAAATTGATCTACAGGTTAGACGCAATTATAAAAATCTCTGCTGCCATTTTTTTGTAGAATTAGGCAAGCTGATCCAAAAACTCATATGGAAATGCAAGAGACCCAGAATAGCCGAAACGATCTTGAAAAATAATAACAAATTTGAAGGAGTCACACTTCCCATTTCAAAACTTACCAAAAGCTACAGTGATCAAAATAGTGTGTTGCTGGCATAAGGATAGACATATAGATCAATGGAATAGCATTGAGAATCCAGAAATAAATCCTCACGTTTATGGTAATTTGGTCTTTGGCAAGGGTGTTAAGAAAATTGAATAGGTCTCTGCTTACTTGTGATTTCTCTCTGTCAAATAAATAAATAAAATCTTTAAAAAAAAAAGAATAAGAAAATTGAATAGGAAAATAAAATTTTTTAATGAGTGGTGCTGGGAAGAACCAGATAAACACATGCAAAAGGATGAAGTTTTCAACTCCTGCCACTCACAGAAATGAAGTTGAATCTCACACCATTTATAGAAATTAACCAAAATTGGAACATCCACTTAAATATAAGAGCTAAAACTATAAATAAACTTTTAGAAGAAAACGTAGGTGAGTATCTTTGTGATCTTGAGTTAGGTAATGTTTTCCTAAATATGATGCCAAAAGTACAAACTATAAAACTATACAAACTATAAAAGCAAAATAGGTCGTTGAACTTCATTAAAATTAAAACCTTTTGAGCTTTGAAGAACTCTGTCAAAGAAGTGAGAAGACAACCCCACTGAGTGGGAGAAAATATTTGCAAGTTATATATCTGATAAACATCTATATCCAGAATATACGAAGAACTCTTTTTTTTAAATTATCTTTGCCTTTTTAAAAGATTTTAAGATGTATTTTATTTATTTATTTATTATTTATTATTTAATTTATTTATTTATTTTAATATTTTATTTATTTATTTGACAGACAGAGATCACAAGTAGGCAGAGAGGCAGGCAGAGAGAGAGGAGAAAGCAGGATCCCTGCTGAGCAGAGAGCCCGATGCGGGGCTCGATCCCAGGACCCTGGGACCATGACCTGAGCGGAAAGCAGAGGCCTTAACCCACTGAGCCGCCCAGGTGCCCTGATACGAAGAACTCTTAATAACAAAAGAATTAAGAACAACAATTAAGAAACGTACAAAATATTTTCATATTTATGATTCCAAAAAAGAAAAAAAATGGCAAAGGTAACAAGCACATGGAAAATGTTTACCATGGGCGCCTGGGTGGCCCAGTGGGTTGGGCTGCTGCCTTCCGCTCAGGTCGTGATCTCAGGGTCCTGGGGGCGAGTCCCGCGTCGGGCTCTCTGCTCGGCAGGAGGCCTGCTTCCCTCTCTCTCTCTCTCTCTCTGCCTGCCTCTCCATCTACTTGTGATCTCTCTCTGTCAAATAAATAAATAAATAAATCTTAAAAAAAAAAAAAAAGAGGGGCGCCTCGGTGGCTCAGTGGGTTAAGGCCTCTGCCTTTGGCTCGGGTCATGATCCCGGGGTCCTGGGATCAAGCCCCGCGTCGGGCTCTCTGCTCTGCGGGGAGCCTGCTTCCTCCTCTCTCTCTGCCTGCCTCTCTGCCTGCTTGTGATCTCTGTCAAATAAATAAATAAAACCTTTAAAAAAAAAAAAAAGAAAATGTTTACCATCACCAGTCATGAGAGAAATGCAAATCAAAACCACAATGAGATACCGCTTCAACAGTAGGATGGCTATAACCAAAAAGGACAAATAATAAGTATTGGCTAGAGACCTCTTAGTGGCTCAGTTGATTGAGTGTCTGACTCTTGGTTTTGGCTCAGGTCATGATCTCAGAGTTGTGAGATCGAGCCCCACGTCAGGCTCCCCCCATTCAGCAGGGAGTCTGCTCAGGGTTCTTTCTCTCCCTCTGCTCCTACCCCTCCAAATAATAAATATTGGCTATGATATGTACAAGTTAAAACACTAATACATTGCTAGTGGGAATGTTAAATGGGCAGCCACTCTGAAAAACAGTTTGGCAGTCCCTCGATGGTTAAATACTGAGTTACCATATGATTCACCACTCCCAGAGAAAGAAACACATATGTTGACACAAAAACTTACATACAAATTTTCATAGGAGCCTTATTTGTAATAACCAAAAGGTGGAAAGAAGCAAATGCTCATCAATTAATGAAAGTGGTCTGTCTGTATGGAATATCATTTGGTTATAAAAAGAATGACATGCTGGCACATGCTATAAGATAGATGAGCCTTAAAAACACACTTAAGAAACTGAGTGTTGCCGGGGGAAGAGGGTATGGGAGAGGGTGGTTGGGTTATCGACACTGGGGAAGGGATGTGCTATGGTGAGTGCTGTGAAGTGTGTAAACCTGGTGATTCACAGACCTGTACCCCTGGGGCTAATAATACATTATATGTTAATTAAAAAATTAAAAATTAAAAAATAAATTAATTTTAAAAAAAGACAAAAACCCCCCACACACTTAAGAGAAAGAAGCCAGTCAAAGGACCACATATTTGTGTACGAGTTATGTGTAATCATACATTTATGTATGATTCCATTTACATGAAAGTAGACTAGTGATTGCCTAGAGCAGAGGTGGGTGGCGGTTGTGGGGCTGTGGCATGACCACTAAGGTTTGTGAGGTTTCTTTTTGGAGTAATCACAGTATCCTAAAATGGCTTGTGGTGGTGGATGCAAATCCGTGAATACCCCAAAAGTCTTTGAATTGCACACACACACACAAATTATCAGGACATTTTAACTTTTTCCCATACTTTGTCATTTTTTTCCCCCATTTCTCTGGGGAATTGGAATCATCTCTTATATTCATGTTATTTTTACCTTTACATTATGTATCTTTTAAGGTCTGTTAAAAACATTTTATTTGTTTTGCAGTTATGCACATTATTATTATATAATTTTATGATTAAATTGGTTTTTAATTCTCACCATCAATCCTTCAGTTAGGTGATCTCAATCCACTTTTAGATCTCTATTTTAATTCTCTCTTAGAAAATTTTTTTTCAGCAGCTGCCTGAGTGGCTCAGTCAGTTAAGTGTCTGCCTTCAGCTCAGGTCATGATCCCTGGGTCCTGGGATGGAGTCCCAATCAGGATCCCTGCTCGGTGGGGAGCCTGCTTCTCCCTCCCCTACCTCCCCTGCTTGTGCTCTCTCTCTCACAAATAAATAAATAAAATACTAAAAAAAAAAGATTTTTTTTTCAGAAGGTTATGGGTAGTACTTTCAGACCCCTTGCATATTTGAGCCTGTCTGTTGTCTTCATGTATGAAGTGACATCGTGACTAAGTATAAAAGTCTTGGGACCCAGTTTCTAAGTACAAGGGCATTATTCTGTTGCTTTCTAGATGTGGTGTCATAGAAGAAAAAAAATCTGAGCATGGTTGGTTCTTTTTGTTGTTGTTATTGACATTTGCTCTTGATTTTTGTTTTAGCCTGTATGTTTGTATGATTATTTTTTTTTAATATTTTATTTATTTATTTGACAGAGAGAGATCACAAGTAGACAGAGAGGCAGGCAGAGAGAGGTAGGGAAGCAGGCTCCCTGCTGAGCAGAGAGCCCGATGCAGGACTGGATCCCAGGACCCTGGGATCATGACCCGAGCCGAAGGCAGAGGCTTTAACCCACTGAGCCACCCAGGTGCCCCAACAAATAGTCATTTTTGAATCAAATCATGTTATACATTATTTCACTAATATTAAAATATTTATTAAATATCCATGTCTATGTTCTGCTCTACCAGAGGAGGTAAAACACATAGATGTAGCCACAGTCTTGTACTTTTCTTTCTCAGTTAGGTAACGTATGTGAAGAGAGACATAAAACAGACCAACAGACACTCGATGAGCTGACCACTGATTGACACGAGTGCTACATATCTTTGTATGCGATAACACCACAGCTAAGTACTAGCAGATTTTCTTTACTACCATCTGTTTATACTTGGTCTTTGAATAATTGTCCATGGATCATTTAGAAGCAGGGGCGCCTGGCTGGTTGAGTCAGTGGAGCTTGTGACTCTTGATCTCGGGGTTGTAAGTTCTAACCCCATGTGGGGTGCAGAGACTACTTGAAAATAAAATCCTTAAAAAAAAAAAAAAAGTAATATCTGTCCAGAATGCCAATTACCTTTCCAAAGTTCATCATTATTATGGCATACAATGTGCTCTGTCTCTTTTCTTATTCTTTTAACCCAATGTTTCTAAAATTTCAGTCTTTCACTTACTATCTTCACAATTTTTGCAATATTACCATACAAACCATGCTATTATTTTAAAAAATAATTTAGAGGCACCTGAGTGGCTCAGGGGGTTAAGCCTCTGCCTTCAGCTCAGGTCATGATCTCAGGGTCCTGGGATCGATCCCCTCATCGAGCTCTCTGCTCAGCCTGCTGAGCCTGCTTCCTTCCCCCTCTTTCTCTGCCTGCTGTTCTGCCTACAGTAGATCAGAGAGATCTCTCTCTCTCTCTCTCTCAAATAAATACATAAAATCTTAAAAAAAAATTTAACTCATACTTCTTTTATTGTAATACCTACTTTAACCTAGTTCTAAACATTGATGAGAGTCACAGATTTGTTTTTTTTTTTTAAAGATTTTATTTATTTATTTGTCAGAGCGAGAGAGGGAGAGAGAGTGAGCCCAGGCAGACAGAATGGCAGGCAGAGGCAGAAGGGAGAAGCAGGCTCCCTGCCAAGCAAGGAGTCTGATGTGGGATTCGATCCCAGGACGCTGGGATCATGACCTGGGCCGAAGTCAGCTGCTCAACCAACTGAGCCACCCAGGCGTCCCCAGATTTGTTTTTTTAAAAAGATGTGTCTAGGTATCCTCAACTTAAATAATCACGTGAGCCCTCAGTGCTATGCTAACTGTACTTGGATAACCACACCATTAATCGAGTCAGCTTTGCTATCACTTAGCAAGAATGATAAGTGTACCAACATGGAATCCTGCCCTGCAGGACATAAGCTACGCTATCTTCTATCTCAAAAGGTAGTCTTGTTTTTTGTAATCTCTTATAAGTAGACACATTCCAAGATACGCATAGCAAAGAATATGTAAGGAAGTCTGAGTTTCTTAATTTAACTATTTCACAGATTAAAATATCTCTTAAAAATTCATCTCTGGGCTTTTCTTCAAAGCTCTTCAGATTGATTTAGTAATTATTGATATTTACTCTGATAACAATGACACAAATATATCGCTGTCTCTTAATTTTTAACATTCAGAATAGTGTAAATCAAACAGCATTCATGGAGTTTAAATAATAAGGGAAGAATTGGATCTGCAAATGAATGAGGCTCTCTTTCCTCATTTATTCAACAAATGTCTGCTGAATGCATATTATGTGCCTGCCCTTTTTCTAGGTGTTAGAGATGCATCAATAAAAAACTTAAAAATAGATAAGACCACTGTTATCATGCATACATAATAATTATTATAATACAAAATTTTATGGAAAAGTTTTAAGATACACATTTGTCTTTGAGATATTCCCACCAGTGTTTTTTAGTGTCTCATTCCTTAATTTTTAAAATCTCCAAATGTTTAATTAATATTTTAATTTACATTTATAATTATTAGTAAAAATATTCTTGGCCTTTGTGTATAATAAAATATATCTAACCTATAGAAAAGTGCAGACAATAATATTAAACTTTATTCTTCCATTTGTTCAGACTGAAAACATTGGGGTCATTGACTCCTTTCACTTACTATGCTTCATCATTTCTGCAATATCACTATACCAACTATGCTATTATTTGGAAAAATACTTTAAAATTGATTCATTTTCCTTTCATTCTTTTTTTAAAAGATTTTATTTATTTATTTGACAGAGAGATCACAAGTAGGGGAGCAGCAAGCAGAGGGAGAGGGAGAAGTAGACTCCCTGCTGAGCAGGCACCCCCCCCCCTCCCCCGCAGTGTGGAGCTTGATCCCAGGATCCTGGGATCATGAACCGAGCCGAAGGCAGCCGCTTAACTGAGCCAGCCAGGTGCCCCTTTCCTTTCATTCTAATACCTCCTTGATTCCTCACTTTTACTAACACTTCTCAAATTATGTTGAATGTGCCTTCAAAATACATCCAGAATTCTATCACGTCTCATCATCCCCCTGCTGCCCTCTTGGTCCAAGACACCATCATCTGTTGCCTGCATTATTACAATAGCCTCAGAGTGGATTTGCCAACTTGTGCCCTTGCCTTCCTCTTCACCCAAAGTGTAGCCTCAACACAGCACCCAGAAAAATCCCGTTAAAATGTAAGGCAGATAATATTCTTCCTCTGCTCAAATCACTACCATGAATTATCATCTCATACAGAATAAAAGCCAGAGTTCTTAACATTCTATTTCTACAAGTTGTTTTTTTGTGTGTAATTATTTCATTTTCACTCTTAGATGGTATCTTCTAGTAAGAAAATAACTCATTTTATTAACCTACTCTTTTATCTATGGACATTTGGGGGTCT
This sequence comes from Lutra lutra, assembly GCF_902655055.1. Lineage (NCBI taxonomy): Eukaryota > Metazoa > Chordata > Mammalia > Carnivora > Mustelidae > Lutra > Lutra lutra. The sequence continues at coordinate 110,681,315 of NC_062284.1, forward strand.
TTCTTTGCTTTGCTATTATAAATAATGCTGCCATAAGAAATGCCAAAGGAAAGGGGCACCTGGGTGGCTCAGTTGGTTAAATGTCGGCCTTATGTTCAGGTCATGATCTCAGGGTCCTGGAACTGAGCCCCACGTCGGGCTCTCTGCTTAGCCAGGGAGTCTGCTTGTCCCTCTTCCTCTCTCTTTCCCTCTCCCTGTTCTCTCTTTCTCTCACTCTCTCAGATAAATGAAATCATTTTAAAACAATGAATCCTATATGTGTCTAATAGTAGTATTTTTAAAAATAAACTTAATTGAGGAGTAACTTACTTAGAATCAAATGCACAGATGTTTAGTGTGCTGTTCAATGAGGTTTTTTTTTTTTTTAAGATTTTATTTATTTATTTGACAGAGAAATCACAAGTAGGCAGAGAAGCAGGCAGAGAGAGAGGAGGAAGCAGGCTCCCCGCGGAGCAGAGAGCCCGATGTGGGGCTCCATCCCAGGACCCTGGGATCATGACCTGAGCTGAAGGCAGAGGCTTTAACCCACTGAGCCACCCAGGTGCCCCTCAATGAGGTTTTTTAAAGATTTATTTATTAGAGAGAGTGAGCACAGGGGAGGAGCAGGGAGAGAATCTCAAGCAGGCTCCCCGCTGAGTGCAGAGGCAAGTGTGGGACTCAGTCCCAAGATCCACAAGATCATGACCTGAGCTGAAATCACGAGGCAAATGCTTAACTGAGCCACCCAGGCGACCCAGTGCAGTGAGTTTTAATGAACATATATACATGTGCTACCATTTCCACAATCAAAACATAGAACATTTACATAGCTCCAGAAAATTCCCCTGTACTTCTTCTTCCGGTAACTAGTAGGTAAAATGTTACTTCCCTTCCTCTAGGCAGACATTGATCTGAATTCTATGAGCATGGAGTGGTTTTATTTGTTCTAGAATTTATATAAATGAAATTATATAGCATGCATTCTTTGTGTTGGCTTCTTTCCCTCAAAAGAATGTTTTTGAGACTTGTTGGGGGAGAAGAAATTTTTGTTACTCCTCAAGGTCCTTCTAGGTGGACTAAGAAAGTCAAACTGACATGAGACGGATTAACAGGAGAAAATCAAATTTACCTCCAGAGGTATAGGGAATCCACATGGAAAATCAAATTTACCTTTATAGTTATAGGGAATCCACATATACATGGAATTCCAGAGACAGTCAGGCAACAGGAGGTTTATCTGAGCTAAGGAGAGGGGTAGAGGTCTGGATATACACAGGAAAGGAAGATCATTAGCAGGAAAGTGAGAGATATTTGGAAAACAAAGTTTGCCTGTTCTGCAGATAAATTTCTTTTTTTTCTTTTTTTTTTTTTAAAGATTTTATTTATTTATTTGACAGAGAGAGATCACAAGCAGGCAGAGAGGCAGGCAGAGAGAGAGGAGGAAGCAGGCTCCCTGCTGAGCAGAGAGCCCGATGCGGGGCTCGATCCCAGGACCCTGAGATCATGACCTGAGCCGAAGGCAGCGGCTTAACCCACTGAGCCACCCAGGCGCCCCAGCAGATAAATTTCTTAGGTAAAGAGGAATCTCTGTTAATAGTTCTCTTCCTGGTACAGGCAGGTCGTTGAGGGGGGTAGGTAAAGAGCTTTTCTGAAAACATGAGTTTTGATTGCTTTTAACTTAAGATAATGGATCTTCCAACAATTTTTTTTTTAAGATTTTATTTATTTGACAGAGAGGGAAATCACAAGTAGGCAGAGAGGCAGGAAGAGAGAGGGGGAAGCAGGCTCTCTGCTGAGCAGAGAGCCCTATGTGGGGCTCAATCCCAGGACCCTGAGATCATGACTGAGCCGAAGGCAGAGGCTTAACCCACTGAGCCACCCAGGTGCCCCTGATCTTCCAAACAATTTTACCAACTGGCTCTAGCAGTGTATAAGAGTTCCTATTGATCTATGTCTTCATTAGCACTTGGTATTTTCTGATTTCTTAATTTTTCCAGTAACTAGTAGGTAAAATGTTATCTCACTATGGTCTTTTTTTTTTTTTTTAAGATTTTATTTATTTATTTGACAGGCAGAGAACACAAGTAGGGGGAGAGGCAGTCAGAGAGAGAGGAGGAAGCAGGCTCCCTGCTGAGCAGAGAGCCCCATGCAGGACTCGATTCCAGGACCCTGAGATCATGACCTGAGCCGAAGGTAGAGGCTTTAACCCACTGAGCCACCCAGGTGCCCCTTCACTATGGTCTTATTTTAAGTTTTCTGATTAGTAATAAGGTGGAACATTTTTTCTCAGTTATTGACCATTTGGGTTTTCTTTTCTCTAAAGTTGCTGTTCAAGTGTTCTGTGTCTAATATTTCTCATTCACGTTGTAATTCTACATGGAGGCAAGAGCTTCTTCTCCTCTTCCCCTGCCTTCCTCTCTCTGTCTCCCACTGGCAAAACCTAAGATAAATCATTTGGCAGTGAAACAAAGTGCTGCAGTGGAAAACCTTGTGCATATTTTGTTTTTGTGGAACTACTTCCTCAGGGCAAATTCTTAGTGGGATTATACGTAGCTTTTACGAGATATTGCCAAATTTTTCTCTATATGGGATTGGACCATTTTGCACTCAGCAACAACATATGAGGGTGTTTTTCCACGGAGGCATATGAACGGGGTACATTGTCAGACTTTTGAATCTTTGCCAAACTAATAGGTACTAAGTGATATTTCTGTATAATTTTAATTTGGATTTCTCTTATGGAGTTGGACATCATCTCATATGTTTGGGATCCATTTATATACCTTCTTTTGTGAATTTTCTGTTCATGTGTTTTGCCCATTTTTTCTATTGGATTTTGATGATTCTACTCATTTTTAAATATATATTATGGTAATTAGCCCTCTACTTGCCATGTAAATAGCAATATTTCCTCCCAGCTTGTTATTATCTTTTGACTTTGGTGATCAACTTACTTAACTCTGGAAAACAAAAAAAAAAATCACATTGTATCATTATGGCATTGCCTCACATTTAAATGTTAATTTTGAGGAAAATTGACATCTTTTTAATTTTGTTTGCTTTATCCAAGACCATGGAATCCTTTTTATTTGTTCAAGGTTACTACTGAAGTTTTTGTTAAGATTTTTCTCATATAAGTTTGTATGTTTCTTGATAAGTTTAGCCTTAAGTATTTTATTTTTTGTTGCTTTTGTAAACAGGGTTCAGTTTTACATTAAGTCTTTTATCTTATTGCTTGATATATATGAAGAATATTGTTTCTACATGTTAATTTTAAATATAGCAATGTTACTGAATTCCTTGTGTAGGCAGAGAGGCAGGCAGAGAGAGGGGGAAGCAGGCTTTCCACTGAGCAGAAAGCCCGATGCTGGACTTGAACCCTGAGATCATGACCTGAGCCGAAGGCAGAGGCTTTAACCCACTGAGCCACCCAAGCGCCCTGGGTTTGGATATTTGTATAATAACATATATCCACCATTATATTATCATACAGAATAGCTTCACTGCCCTAAATGTCCTTTGTGGTCCACCTATTCATCTTTCTTTTCCCTGACCCCCTGGAAACCACTGATCATTTTACTGTCCCCATAGTTTTGCCTTTTTTAGAATGTCTTATTGTTGATGTCCTGCAGTATGTAGCCTGTTTAGATGAGCTTCCTTCACTTAGTAACATCCATTTACATTTCCTCTGTGTCTCCTTGGCTCAGCTGGTTAAACCACTGACTCTTGATCTCAGTTCAGGTCTTGATGATGCTGATGATGATGGTGTCTCAGAGTTGTGAGTTCAAGCCCCATGTCAGACTCCATGCTGAGCATGGAGCCTACTTAAGAAAAGAATTTCCTCTGGGTTTTTTCATGGCTTGATAGCTCATTTCTTTTTAACACTGAATAATAGTCTATTGTCTGGATGTACCACAATTTATTTATTTTTTCATCTACTGAAGGATATCTTAGTTTCTTCCAAGTTTTGGGAACTATAAATAAAATTGCTATAAACATCTATGCAAGTTTATGTATGGATAGAAGTTTTCAGCCCATTTGAGTAAATACTAAGGAGTAGGATTGCATAATTTTTAAAAATATGCTTTTGGATTCTGGGGCCAATATTTGATTTAGAATTTTTTATATCCATATCCATAAGTGAGAGTTGAACAGTATTTGTCATATTTTGAAATTGATGTCATACTGGCTTCCAAAAAACAATTTGGAATGCCTTTTTCTTTTAAAATGCTCTGAAGGGGCGCCTGGGTGGCTCAGTGGGTGAATCCTCTGTCTTTGGCTCAGGTCATGATCTCAGGGTCCTGGGATCGAGCCCCACATCCTGCTCTCTGCTCAGCAGGGAGCCTGCCTCCTCCCTTCTCTCTGCCTGCCTCTCTGCCTACTTGTGATCTCTCTCTTTGTCAAGTAAATAAATAAAAATATTTTTAAAAAATGCTCTGAAATAATGTATCATCCAGGTATCAGATCTTTGGGGATTTAGAATTTCTTTGTGAAGCCATCTGAGCCTGGTACTTTTTCGTGTGGATAGTTATTGGATATCTTTCTTTGTTTCTTCTAATAAAATTGATTTGTCCAGGCTTTCAATATTTAGTGGGATTAATTTTGACATATTGCAGTCTAATACTATGAAAATAATTACATAATACCATGTCACTTTCTGTTTTAGTATCTTATTGGTTCTTATTTGAATGGTTATGCTTTTTTCCTCTTTTTTTCTGGATTAGGTTTATTAGTGGTCTGTCATTAAAAGCTTTTTTTTTTTAAATAGTCAGCAGGTTGATTTATTTATTAGTCTATGGCTCTCTGTATCAACCACATTGATTTCTGCTTTTATCTTTATTTTCTTTCTGCTTTTCTTTGGTATACCTTTTTTTTTTTTACAAGTTTTTTTTTTTTTTTTTTAAGATTTTATTCATTTATTAGTCAGGGTGAGAGAGAACTCAAGCAGGGGGAGTGGCAGGCAGATGGAGAAGCAGGTTCTGCCCTGAGCAAGGAGCCCAAAACAGGACTTGATCCCAGGACCTGGGAATTACAACCAGAGCCTAAGGCAGATGCTTAAGCAAATGAGCCACACAGGCATCCCTGGTATAGCTTTTTGAGTTAGAAATAGAATTTATTTATAGTCATTCTTTTGTTTTTATTACATAAATATTTGAAGGCTACAAATTTCCCCTAATCACTGATTTGTTTTTTTTATAGATTCTGATGTATATTGTTGACCTTAAGTTTTTTTTTTGTTTTGTTTTCAGAAATTATGAATTCAATTTGAATACTAATTTTCATTTCATCCAATACTTCTTTAATAGCACCCTTTAAAATTTCTAGGTGGAAATGATTGTTTTCTGATTTTGTTATCAATTTTTAGTATTATATGTTTATTACTATTACTGTTTAATTAAAATACTATTTGGATTATTTCTACTTCTATTATTGAGAAGTGACACAGTACAAAGTCAATTTTCATGACTGAGTCCATATGTGTTTGGGAGGAAAGTATGCTCTCTATTTTTGAGGTGTAAATTTGCATATATCCACGAGACCTACTTTTATTATCTTGTTAGATTTTTTTACATCTCTAATTTGATCTGTTAGACCTTCGTTGGCTTGAGAGAGATGCTGATGTCTCTTATTCTTATTGTATTTTATTGTAAACTGAGCAATATGATTAATTTAATATTTTGCATTTGAGAGTAAGACAAACAAGATACACAACAGGATTCCTCTAAGTGATACATTTATTTCTGCTAAAAACTTCTCTAGGTTCTAGTCCAGGGACTGTCAATACTACTTTTAAGTTATTAGGCAAATATTTTATTCTTAGGCTTGTCTGTCTTCTGTGTAAAATGAGGTGAGTTATGGGATATTTCTTCAGTCCAATACTCTAATTTATCAATACAATAAAAGTACTTTTGAAATAATACCTGCTGTTACTCACTGGGGTTATTGCGATAACAGCGATGGTTTGTTCAGTGCTTCCTGCCTGCCAGGCTCCCTGAATAGCACTTTACATATATGTTTTCACTGAATGGGAGCATATTCGTTTAGTTTTTCTTCAACCTCTAGAATGTTGGCCTCTCTCTGATTCAGTTGGCAGAAACTTGACAGATTGGCTCAGTATTTTAGGAGACCACCCCCTGCATAAGTTGACAGTGGGTACTTGCATGTTGTCGGACCCGGCCTTTTACTTGAATCAGGACAATGGTCAGAGAGATCACACTGGTCAAGGGAGCAATCGGGCAACATTTATTTCTGCTGGGTTTCCAGGTTTGGCAGGAAACTAGACCAGAATGAGATAAGGAGCTCAGACCTTTACAGGGTGTGATTAGAGTCTTGGACAAAGAGGAACAGATTTGTTTTCCTGGCCGGCTATTTTCATCCCCGGCTCATACAAGTGCTCTCAATGTGTAAAAAAATACTGTGGCGAAAGACTGTTCCTTGAGAGCAGCAGACATAGCGTCCTAACAAGGAGTGGTTAGCTCTAAGCCAATCTCCTTTTGTCTTTAGTAGTAACTCTGTTGATAACATAGACACAAGTAATAAAATGGTCTCACCCTGCCTCAGATTAAGTAACATAATTCCTGCCCCTTCAGCTAAAGATACTTTGTGTTATTCTCAAACTCACTTATCCATCTGGTCAATCATGTAACATTATTATCTTCTATTACCATCAGGGTTGATAAATATGTGATACTAGTGTCAATTCTTCTTCCTCCTCTGCCACTGGCAGAGACTCAGTTACTATTCAGTTTGTATCCTTTCCTGCCAAACTTCTCAACATGACACCCAAGTAACAAGACTAGGATTTGCTCCCACTATAGAATCTGTTGCCATTCTTATTTAGGCACTCGGGATTCAAAGACAAGGAACTGGGCAGCCTCGTTTGGGACACAGGAATGTAAACGACCTCTCTAGATCAGAGAATTCCATGCTGTGACAGAAAGGAGCTGCTGTCTAACTTTAAGAGTGGCAAATTTAATTCCTTTAATGGCATGAGGATGTCCAACTCGCTTGAATGCCTCAGACCATGTTATTTGTCCTGCTCAGTAGGTATTGAATGTCTGCTTTGGTCGTTCTCACCAGATGCCCCAGCAAGGCTTGTGTACCAAGTCCCAGATGTGCTTTCAATTTGCAAAACTTGTGTTTAGCACAGTTGGGGCTGGCAAAGTTTCTCAGGTGGGCTGTTGAGCCTAATGGGAACTTCTGCTGGATGTAAGTAATAGCTAAGAGGCATCACATGACATCATACTCTGTTGTACTATCTCTGTTTTTTGGTGAATGTGAGCAGGGCTGGGTTCATGGCAACCATGAACCTGCCAGTCAGAGATGTAAACACAGGAGCCCTCCGTTTACATGCTCAGTGTTGTGTTTCAAAAGGAATGGGTATGTCTCTGTTTGGCTTAGCATTACATTTTATTTTCATTTCAAAGTATGGAGGATCTGTTTCAGTGTTCCTGTCATTAGTCTAATTTGCTGATTTAAAAGTAGGTATTACTTTTATATCCAAACAGGCATGGCTAGGAGACACCATAGATCATTAAAACTCTAACTGGGAACACCTGAAAGCAATTTTCAGACACTATTCTAGACCTTCTTAAGTGCACTAGATATGGAACAATAGTCCTTTCACTTTGAGGACTTGTAGCATAGATGCCTACAAAGGAACAATAATTAAGAAATGATTCATAATATTTTCTCCAGAGACTGTTGCTATGATGATTTTGCAGCATCTACTCTAAAGGAAGCAACCAATGTAAAATGGAAATGAATAGCATGAATAGGACAGAGAAGAAAAATAACAGACAATGCTTTGTAGACAGCTCCATAAACCCTAGAGCCCAGACTTTCCTGAAATTGACTCTTTGATTTATATGTGTTGTGCCAGGCAACATGGTTCTATGAAAAGACATCGTAGGACCAGAAGGATCTTCTTGCTTTTTAGACCTTTCTTGTGACCTACGCCATTAGTAATAAATAATGCAAACCTGGGTAGTCTAAGAAGAGAGGAGATACTATCAGAATGATTATCTTGGATTACAAGGAATGGCACATAGATGGACACTGCTGTTTTGTTGAGTTGAGCTACTGACCACCAATAAAATGGATGTCAAATAACTGAATCATCTGGTACTCATGGAAGTACAAGTTTTTGTGCGTACGAGTTTTTGAAACAATTGTCCCAAACTGTGGGTAAAATTTGCAACAATTTTTTCGCATTAATACGTGTTAATTTAATGCGTTATCAAAACTAATGTCTGCTCCTTACCACTTGGTTTGGATCAAAACCACCAAATTTAAGTAATGCAGACAAGATTCCGTAGCCATACAATATATATGAACTCGGATTTATAAGAAGTTTGATTGCGATACAAAGACAATATTTTAAAGTCATATATTTATGTAGTGAGTTCATACAATACCTTTCATTCAGAACTTAGTAATGCAGTACAGGAGCTAAGTGGGAGTCAATCGACATCATCCTGAGTCCAAGGGCATTGAGTAATTTGTTGGTATATCTAACTTGCCCCCGCAGGATGGATTCCCAAGGATCTAGCTTCCAGTGAGTTTCAGATCTGGAAGATGCATATGGTGTTTTAAGACGTGAGGCGGTTCTTGTGCAGGGGGAGGAAAGGACCCAGTATTCTGCATTTTAACAAGGGCCTCGCCTTCCCTCCAGGTGATCCTGAAGTCTGGACCACATTATAAGAAATACTGACCAAGACCTTAAAGGTCATCTAATCCCAAATCCTCATTTTACGAAGGGTCCACAAAGGTTAGATGACTTGATCAAGGTTTTGTAGCTAATTTGCTCATTGGCTGTCTTCCTCCCACCCCTAAGACCCGTGATTCTGGATGGTTAGAGAAGTTCCTTGATGAAATCGGGCAGAAAAGCTTTTTTGAGGGAGTTTGTGACATTTTTTTCTTCCCCCCGGTCGTTAACCTGCAGGGAATTAGCATCTCCCTCAGACCATCTCTGGCGTTCCAGAACACCGAGAGAAAGTTGCCAGGCCAGGGCGGTCGCTGGGCCTGCGGGGGGAGGCGGGCGGCTCCGCCTCCGGCGCTCGCGGGCGGGCTCCACACTGGCCGCGGAGCGGCGAGCGCGGTACTCGGAGGCAGGCGGCGGGCGGGGAAGGCGCGGGGCGTGGTTTGCAGCTTTCTGAGCGCCAAGGAGCGGAGCGCGCTCAGCTGCGTCCCGAACCTTCGGCTGGACCGAAAAAGCGAGCGGGAGAACGAGCAAAGGGCGCGATCGTGGGAGCAAGGCAAGTGGGGCGCCAACCTGGGTCGGCCCCAGCCCGCGCCCTCACCCCTCGCCGGGCCAGCAGCGTGTGAGCGCGGTCGCGGGCCCCCAGCGCCCCGGTGCGCCCCGGAGAGAGCGGGCTGAGGCGGGGAGGGAAAGCGGGAGGGAGGGAGGGGAAGGGGCGGGGGCGAGGGAGGGAAAGGTCCCCGAGCCGGGGGCGGGGGGCGGTAGGCGCGAGAACCCACCCGTTGTCGGGGTCCGAGCCCGGTCACCGGAAACTTTGCCCGGGTGGGGAGAGCGGGGTGCGTGGAGGGCGCCGCAAACTTGTCAGCGGGCGGGGCGCTCCGGGGATTGGATGAGCGCCGGCGGGTGGCGTTTGTCTCTCCGGCTTCTTTGTGTCACCTCCGAGCCCCGGCCCGCCTGGGCGGCCGGCTCGGAAAGGGGCTGCGCGGGGGACTCGGCCCTGATCCCCGCGCCGCCCCCGTCGGGCCCAGGCCCCGGCACTCCCGATCCGCTGATTGTTTTCCTTCCTCGCGTCACGCCTGGGCGGGAAAGATTTTGAACCCCGCGTGAGCTAGAACGCGGAGAGCCGCGGCGCGGAGATTGCCAAATCGTGGGCGGCGCGAGGCTCGCCCCGCGTCCCCGGGCGGGCAGGGGCGCACTGGGGCTGGACAGGGCGGGGGGACCCGCGGGCCTCGGCGCTGGAGGAACGGCTGCGGGCGCGGCAGCCAAGCGCCCCCGCGGCGGGGGCGGCTCGGACCGCTCGGATTATAATTCCATTTTGATTGCTTGGGGTCTTTGTTGTCTGAAATTGCCTTGAGGGTCTGACGGTAGCACCTTCCCCTCCTTAGGTTATTTTTCTTCTGTTAAAAAAAAGGGGAGGCGGCGGGGGACTTGTGTGGAATCAGTGCTGCTCCAACCGACACGAGCCGCCTTATTAGATGGAGATCGAGAAGTCCTGTGTAACATTTGCCTTTGTGGACGCTTGTTATTTCCGAAAGTTATTATTTTCCCCTCCCCTAGTGGAAGGGAGCGTCTGAGCTGGATGCCAGCAGGCTCGATTGTGTACAGGCACCAGCAAGTCAGAGCCCAGCCGAGGATGTTTCTTTGTAGCCGCTCACTTGAGCATCGCTTCCCTCCCCCCTTTTTAAAAGTTTGATTTCAAGCAACTTTCATCTGCTTTTTTGAAAGTTTCCCTAGCCCCGAAGTCCTCCTTGCAGTTATTACGTAGTTGTGCTCGGATGGGTTCGGTACTTTTAGGGTTGGGGGTTACAATGAACATCTGAACCATACCTGGTCCTTCACCCCTGGGGTCCCTGCCACTGAGAACGTGTAAATATCACCAGGAGAAGGTATTCTCCTTTTATGAGATGGGATATTTGGCGTGTTTTTGTACTTTAGTGCATGACTCCTTTTTAAGTTTTCTTTCTGGAAAACTGGTGGGACTTTCAAAGGCTTTTCCCGAGATAATTACTAAGCGCACGGCCTTAGCCCCGCCATTACGCCCTCTACCCCCAATGCACCGCGAGGGAGAAGGGAGCAGGTGTAATCCTCATTAAGTTGTTTTTGTTTTTGTTGTTTTGTGAAGACTCTGGAGCTGTCAAAATAAGTAAAAAGTGGAAATTCTTAGTTCTTTGTTCACATGTTTGAATCAACTGAACTTTATTTGAATCAACAAAAATAAAAATCAAACCAGTTTGGTCAGCTTAGCTTCGTACATTAAGGTTGCTTTAAAAAAAAATGTGAATAAGTTTACCCAGTTAGAAGTTTTACAAGCATCTCCGTGCCTTCCTGCTGGTTGTGTTTGCAGGATATTGCAATACGTCCAGAGAAGTGAATCACAGTGAGATTATTCTAGGTAGTGCCCTCAGTAGGTTTTTTTTTTTTTTTTAAAGATTTTATTGATTTATTCAACAGAGAAAGAGAGAGATCACAAGTAGGCAGAGAAGCAGGCAGAGAGAGAGGGGGAAGCAGGCTCCTGTGCAGAGAGCCTGACATCGGACTCCATCCCAGGACCCTGAGATCACGACCAACCGGAGCCGAAGGCAGAGGCTTAACCCACTGAGCCACACAGGCGCCCCCCTCAGTAGTTTTAACAGAGTTTAAAGTAAAGCTCAAAAGCGGAATCAGGCATATCTTAATAAGTAAAGGTAAGTGTGGAAAGCAATTGAGTAATTTGTCATTACTCATATGTTTTTCATACAGATTTTTAATCATCTCACAAAATCGTTCATTTACTCAAATAAGCTCTTACCATATGTTAGCCATTGTGCCCAAATCTGGGGTTCCAAATAATAATAATTACCATTGATGGAGTGCTTATTTTATACCAGTAAGTGCTTTGCATAGATTACCTCATTTATCTGATAAATATTGAGTGCCTACAGTGTATTGTGCTAGGTGCTGAAGTTAGAGCAGCGCACGGGACTGCTGTGGTTCCCGCCAGTCATGGGGGAGAGCTGGGGAAGATCCGCAGAACGTGAAAAACATTAGCAAACTCATCGCAGATTTTACAGTGTGAATCAGATCGCACACTTCCCTGTTGAAAATCCTTCAGTAGTTTCCCATCTCCCTCTGAGTGAAAGGCAGACCTGACTGGGCCCCAGAGCTTACTCCATCTGGTCCTCCTCATTTCCCAGTCCTTCACCTTTTTGATCTTATCTGCTGCTCTGCTTCTTGCTCATACTTCTACAGCCAGACTAGTTTCCTTGCTGTCTGAGATGCCTTTCGACTCGCTGTTTCCTCTGCTTGGAATGCTCCCTGCGCAGCCTGTGTATCTGTCTAGTTCCTTCCCTGACCCGCTTCACTTCCTTACTCAATATTGTGTTCTCAGTGAGCCTTGGCAAAACCCCAGATTTAAATAATCACCAGCTCTCTTGTAACTTCCATTCCCCTGTTCACGATTTATTGTTTTTCTCCATGGCACTTTTTTTTCCCCTAAAGATTTTATTTATTTGTCAGAGAGAGAGCGAGCGAGCATGTGCGCACAAGCCGGGGGAGCAGTAGGCAGAGGGAGAAGCAGGCTCCCCACTGAACAAGGAGCCTGGCGTGGGACTCAGACCTGAGCCAAAGGCAGACACTTAACTGACTGAGCCACCCAGGCATCCCTTTCCATGGCCTTTAGGACCATAAAACTAAACTTACTCTATGTTTGACTCATTTGTTAATGGTCTGTCTTCCCCTGCTAGATCGCACTCCATCAATGCTGTTGTAGTTGCTGTGGTATCCTCAGAGTCTGGAACAGTGCCTGACGTGCACTGGGTCCTTAAGAACTGTTGAATGACTGTTGAGTAGAAAGAAGGAGACTACAGGGGGCGGAAACAGAGACCAGAGGCACCTGTGTTAATAGTGAGAAGCCCTCTCTGCAGCTGATGTTTAAGCTGAATGTTTGTTAAGAAGGAGCTGGCCTTGTGGTTGGGGCAGGAGGTTGTGGGGAGGAGAGAGGCATGGCAGAAGATCAGCGGGAGAAACAGCCTTGAGTCAGGAGAGATCTTGGCTTTGCTGGAACTGGGAGAAGGTGGTTATGCCTGAGCACTGTCAGCTTGCTTTCCCATCTACCACTGACCGGTTCAAATGCCCCCTTTCTTACTTTGACCAAATGAAAGAGTGTGTCTGAAATAGTGTAAAATCGCTTGTGTTTCAAGCCTGTTACTCTTCACTGAATTGCACGGGTTATGTTCTTTTCCGGTCGTTATCTTAAACTGTCTCCACGTTGCGGGTTAGTGTGATAATTCTTATGCTGGTTCTGTTGAGTGTAATTGACACGCTGTAAGCCGCACGTATTTAGAGGATAAAATTTGGTAAAATTTTCACTTATATAAAGACCTGTGAAACCATCTCTCTTTGGCCCCTCCCTATCCCCTACATCCTCTTTTCCTAGACAATCGAAGATAGCTTTTTTTTTTTTTTTTTTTTTGGACAGACAGAGATTACAAGTAGGCAGAGAGGCAGGTAGAGAGAGAGGGAGGGGGAAACAGGCTCCCTGCTGAGCAGAGAGCCCGATGTGGGGCTCAATCCCAGGACCCTGGGATCATGACCTGAGCTGAAGGCAGAGGCTTTAACCCACTGAGCCACCCAGGCGCCCCCCGAAGATCCTTTTTTGACCCCTATGGATTAGTTTGTATTTTAGAATTTTTTTTTTAAGATTTTATTTATTTGACAGATAGAGATCACAAGCAGACAGAGAGGCAGGCAGAGAAAGAGGAGGAAGCAGGCTCCCCGCTGAGCAGAGAGCCCGATGCGGGGCTCAATCCCAGGACCCTGGGACCATGACCTGAGTCGAAGGCAGAGGCCTTAACCCACTGAGCCACCCAGGTGCCCCGTATTTTTAGAATTTTATATAAATGGAATCATAACGTCCCTTTTTTTGTCTGGCTTCTTTCACTTAGCATAATTATTTGGAGATTCCTCCATGGGGTGTAAATCAGTGGTTCACCCTGTTTCGTTGCTGAGCGGTATTCTACTGTGTGGATCTACCTTAGTTCATCCATCCGTTCACCCATTGATTGACATGTGGCTTTTTCCCCAATTTTTGACTATTAAAAATAAAGCTTCTGTGGACATTATGTACAGTCTTATGTAGGCTTCTGCTTTCATTCCCCCTTGGTAAATATTTAGGAGTGGAATGGCTGGATCATAAGGTAGATAAGTGTTTTGAAGGGGTTGTACTATTTTATGTTCCAAAGCTGTGTATGAGGGTTCCCGTGGCCCTGCGCCCATATCAATACTTCGTGTGGTCAGGCTTTCCAGAGACATTCTGCTAGAGGTACAGTGGTATCTCATTGTGTTTTTAATTTGCAGTTCCCTGATGACTAATGATATGCTTATTTACCACCCATGTATCTTCTTTTTTTAATATTTATATTTATATTGTTTATATTTTTTGCCTCCCTTTTTTTTTTATTGGGTTGGTTGCTTCCTTATTATTGAGTTTTGAGAATTCTTTGTTTTCCAGATGCAAGCTCTTTATCGGATACATGATTTGCAATATTTACTTCTAGTCTGTTCCTCATCTTACTGTCTCTTAACAGTATTTCAGAAGATCAGAAGTTTCAAATTTTAATGAAGTCAGTTTATCAATTTATTCTTTTATGAATTGTACTTTTGATGTTGTACCTTAAGAAATCTTTGCCTAGGGGCGCCTGGGTGGCTCTGTGGGTTAAAGCCTTTGCCTTCGGATCAGGTCATGATCCCAGGGTCCTGGGATTGAGCCCCGCATTGGGCTCTCTGCACAGCAGAGAGCCTGCTTCCCTTCCTCTCTCTCTGTGTGTGCCTCTTTGCCTACTTGTGATCTCTGTTTATCAAATAAATAAATAAATAAAATCTTAAAAAAAAATCTTTGCCTAACTCAAGCTGACAAAGATCTTTTTCTAAGAGTTATTTCTAACTCTTTTTTATTTTTCTTATTCATAACTCTTGAAACAACTCCATAAGAGAATGTAAAACTAGGGGCGCTGGGGTGGCTCAGTTGTTAAGCATCTGCCTTCCGCTCAGGTCATGATCCCAGGGTCCTGGGATTGAGCCTCTCCCATCGGGCTCCCTGCTCAGAGGGAGGCCTGCTTCTCCCTCTCCTACTCCCCTCGCTTGTGCTCCTTCTCTCAATGTGTCTCTCTCTGTCAAATAAATAAAATTAAAAAAAAATGTAAAACTATAGTTATCATTTTACATTTAGGTCAGACTACTTTGAGTTAGTATTTGTTTACAGAGTGAAATATGCATTGAAGTTTACCTTACTGCTAATGGGAACATTTGGCAATTCTAGAGACAGGTAATGTACAGAGGATGTCTTGTGGGTGTTACAGGTGGGGGATAGGTGGTATTTGCTGTTGGCATCTAGGGGGTCAAAACCAGGGATGCTGCTCAAGATACTGCAGTGACCAAGAGCAACAAAGAATCATTCAGACAAAATGTCAGTGGTGCTAAGGCTGAGAAACGCTAGGCTAGAGGTTTATCAATTTTATTGATCTTTGCAATGAACCAGCTATTGGTTTTATTGATATTTTCTTTTGTTTTTCCATTTTCTTTTTTTTTTTTTAAAGATTTTTATTTTTATTTATTTGACAGAGAGATCACAAGCAGGCAGAGAGGCAGGCAGAGAGAGAGGAGGAAGCAGGCTCCCTGCCGAGCAGAGAGCCCGATGCGGGGCTCGATCCCAGGTCCCTGGGATCATGACCTGAGCCGAAGGCAGCGGCTTAACCCACTGAGGCCACCCAGGCGCCCCTTGTTTTTCCATTTCTATTTACTAACTTATCACTCTGATCCTTATTGTTTTTTCGTATTCTAGTTTCCTTCTTTTTTTTTTCCCAAAGATTTATTATTTTATTTGTGAGAGAGAGCATGAGCAGGGAGAGGGCAGAGGGAGAAGCGGACTCCCCAGTGAGCGGGGAGCCTGACTCAGGGCTCAGTCCCAGGACTCTGAGATCATGACCTGAGCTGAAGGCAGACACTCTGACTGAGCCACCCAGGCACCCCATTATTCTGGTTTCTTTAGGTCATTGATTTTGTGACTGTATTTCTTTTCCTACATAGATGTTTAGTCCTATAAATTTCCTCCCAGGTACTGCTTTATTGACATCTCACAAATCTTGATATGATGTAAATCCATTTTTATTCAGTTCAAAATACTAAAACACATTTTATTTGATATATACTCAGACCCTGAGTTACCCATATTCCTTGATTTTGAAATATTTTGGATTTTCTAGAGTTCTTTCTATTATTGATTTCTAATTCAATTCCATTGTTGTCAAAGAGCATACTTTGTATGGCTCTAATCCTTTTACATTTATTTAGAGTTATTTTATAGCCCAGAATATAATTTCTTTTGTTAAATGTTTTATGTGCATTTGAAAAGAATGTGTATTTTAATTATACCATGTTAAAGGAACGTGATATCAATATGACTTGTCCCTGTTCATGTTAACCTTGATCACCTGGCTGAGGTGTCAGGTTTCTCTCAAGTTACTCTTTTCTCCCCCTTCTGTACTGTACTTTTTGGTAAGGAAGTCACTATGTGCAGCTTACACTTAAGGAATGCAGAGTTATGCTTCACCTCCTTGAAGGGTGTTACTTTTTTATTCAGTGTGTGATCTCTGTCTTCTATTTAAAAAAAATTTTTTTTTGAAGACTTTATTTATTTATCCAACAGAGAGAGAGACAGAGAGAGAGGGAACACAAGCAGAGGGAGTAGGAGAGGGAGAAGCAGACTCCCCGCTCAGCAGCCCCTGATGGGGGGCTTGATCCCAGGACCCTGAGATCAGGACCTGAGCCAAAGGCAGATGCCTGAGTCACCCAGATGCCCCCGTCTTTATTTATATTTTATTTTTTAAAAAAGTTTATTTAATCTCTGCACCCAACATGCGGGTTGAACTCATGACCCTGGGATCAAGAGTCACATGCTTTTCCTACTGAGCCAAACAGGTGTCTCCACTATAATCTCTTTTATTTATGTATTTTTTTTAAAGATTTTTATTTATTTATTTGACAGATCACAAGTAGGCAGAGAGGCAGGCTAGAAGAGAAAGGGAGGAGGAGGTAGGAACCCTGCTGAGCAGAGAGCCCGATGCGGGGCTTGATCCCAGGACACCGGGACCATGACCTGAGCCGAAGGCAGAGGCCCTAACCACTGAGCCACCCAGGCACCCTTATTTATGTATTCTTTTTTTTTTTTTTAAGATTTTATTTATTTATTTGACAGAGAGAGATCACAAGTAGGCAGAGAGACAGGCAGAGAGAGAGAGAGGGAGAAGCAGGCTCCCTGCTGAGCAGAGAGCCCCATGTGGGGCTTGATCCCAGGACCCTGAGATCATGACCTGAGCTGAAGGCAGAGGCTTAACCCACTGAGCCACCCAGGCACCCCTATTTATGTATTCTTAAAGATATTATTTGTTTGGGTAACCAAGTCAGAGGGGATGGGCAGAGGCAGAGGGAGAAGGAGACTCCCTCGCTGAGCAGGGAGCTGACAATGACTTGATCCCAGGAGGACCCCAGGATTATGACCTGAGCTTAATGCAGATGTTTTTACTACTTAGGCCACCCAGGTGCCCCATCTCTGTCTTTTTTTTTTTTCCCCCATCTCTGTCTTTTAATTGCATTGTTTAGACCCCTTGTATTTAAAGTAGTTATTAACATGGTTGGGTTTAAATCTATAACCTTGCTATTTGTTTTCTGCTTTTCTCATCTGTCATTGTTTCTTTTTTTTACCTTTTTTGGGTCTGTCTTTGGATTTATTGACCATTTTTCATCATTCTAATTTATATGCTTTTTTTGGCTTATTAGCTGTCATTCTTTTGTTATTTTATTTTTTAATTTTTTTTATTTTTATTTTTTTTAAAGATTTTATTTATTTGTCAGAGAGAGAGAGGGAGAGAGAGCAAGCACAGGCAGACAGAATGGCAGGCAGAGGCAGAGGGAGAAGCAGGCTCCCCGATGAGCAAGGAGCCCGATGCGGGACTTGATCCCAGGACGCTGGGATCATGACCTGAGCCAAAGGCAGCTGCCTAACCAACTGAGCCACCCAGGCGTCCCTCTTTTGTTATTTTAGTGGCTGCTTTAGGGTTTGTAGTATACACCTTTAACTCATTACAGTTTACCTTCAGGTGTTATTATCCTACTTCATGTACAGTATGAACACCATGTTTGTAATAGTACGTTTCCATTACTCTCCTTGTAACCTTTTTGCTTTGTCATATATTTTATATTTTGTCTTTGATAGACCAACCCCATGCTACATTATTATTTTTGTTTGAATAGTCAGTTATTTTTTAATTAAAAAAAATTTAAGTTAAGCTCCTTTTTATTTTTTATTTTACTTTATTTTTTTTTGAGAAAGTGAGAACACTCACACCTGTGTGTGAGTGGGGAGGGTCAGAAGGAGAGGGAAAGGGAGAGGGGGAGAGAGAGAATCTTAAGCAGGTTCCACACTGGCATTGAGCCCCATGCAGGGGTTTATCCCATGATGCAGAGATCATGACTTGAGCCAAAATGAAGAGTTGGACACTTAACCCACCACCAGGATCTCCTGAACAATCAGTTATTTATTTATTTTTTAAAGGTTTTATTTATTTATTTGTCAGAGAGAGAGAGAGAGGGAGAGAGAGAGTGAGCGAGAGCACACAAGCAGGGGAAGTGGCAGGCAGAGGGAGAAGCAGGCTCCCCACTGAGTAAGGAGCCGGTAGGACTCCATCCCAGGACACTGGGATCATAACCTGAGCTGAAGGCAGATGCTTAACTGGCTGAGCCAC
Organism: Lutra lutra; assembly: GCF_902655055.1. Taxonomy (NCBI): domain Eukaryota; kingdom Metazoa; phylum Chordata; class Mammalia; order Carnivora; family Mustelidae; genus Lutra; species Lutra lutra. The sequence goes on from NC_062284.1 coordinate 110,699,771, forward strand.
CCAGGTGTCCCCAGTCAGTTATTTTTGAAAGAGATCTAAATAGTAAGGAAAAAATCATATAGTACCCATTTAGCTACACAGGTTATATTCTTTATTGTTGTATTGTTACATGGTAGTAAATCATAGATGTTGAGGTTATTGGATTCATATATATATGTATGTATATAAAAATATATTCTAGGGGCGCCTGGGTGGCGCAGTGGGTTAAAGCCTCTGCCTTCGGCTCAGGTCATGATCCCAGGGTCCTGGGATCGAGCCTCACGTCGGGCTCTCTGCTCAGCAGGGAGCCTGCTTCCCTCTCTCTCTGCCTGCCTCTCTGCCTACTTGTGGCCTCTGTCTGTCAAATAAATAAATAAATAAGTCTTTAAAAAAAAAATATATATATATCCTAACTTCTAACGTTAGAATAAACTTTGAAGAAGTAGTGAAATTCAGAAATCAGCGAAGTTCATTTTCTTAAACTCTGTTGAATTGCCGTTGAATAGATCATTAATAGAAAGATGGTTCAGGATGCTGTAGAGTATTACAACATTCCAAACACCTGGACTTGGAGAACTCACTAGACAGGCACTGATGAGTGTGCTGTGGTTCTTTTCTTTCCTCTGGGCAACATTAGGAAGGTGGTTGGAGAGAAGGAATCAGTCCACCTGTGCTGATATTTTCCAGACCCTGAGAAACTTTGGAAGCATTTTTTTCTTTTGATGGTTTGTGAGACGAAAAGTATGGTTATATAGCTCCTCAGGTCAAGGCAACACATTTTTAAAAATTTTTACTTATTTTTTTAAAGAGCTTTTATTTATTTATTAGAGAGCAGGAGGAGGAGGAGAGGGAGAGGGACAGGCAGAGTCCGTACTGAGCGGGGCAGGGGAGGGTGGTGGGAGGGGAAAAATGCGGGGATCTCAGCACCCTGAGATCATGACCTGAGCTGAAGGCAGACACTTAACTGACTGAGCCACCCCAGGTGCCCCGTCAAAGTAACAAATTTGATAACAGTGAGCCTCAAGCTTCTGCTGGTCCGAGTCCCTATTGGATTGAAGACTCCAGTCTGAGACGCAGTTCTTGGATCTCTCTAGAATTTGCCATCTACTTGTTACTCTGATTGCAGCTGACTTTTCCTTTTCCTTTGGGCACTGCCTGTATTTGCTGCTTGTCATCAGTGAGCAGCGCCTCTCTGTCCAGTCATGTAAATGCACCCCTGGTCTAAATATATGTATATATTAATATTTTATTTATTTATTTGACAGAGAGACAGATCACAAGTAGGCAGAGAGGCAGGCAGAGAGAGAGAGAGGGAAGCAGGCTCCCCGCTGAGCAGAGAGCCCAATGTGGGACTCGATCCCAGGATCCTGGGATCATGACCTGAGCCGAAGGTAGAGGCTTTAACCCACTGAGCCACCCAGAAGCCCTGGTCTAAATATTAATACATTGACGAATACTCAGCTATAAAGGAGGGGGAAAATCAATTCATTCCGCAAGTTAATTTATTTTGTGAATATTTATCGAGTCTGGGCTCTGGAACCTTGATGAAAATGTATGCCCCTTGCTCTTGGAAAGGCAACTGTCCAGTAGGAGAAAGGCCCACCAGCAGAGGTGTGTGCAGTCCCGTGTGGTAACTGGTGATCACTACAATGCAGACCCCAACAGAGCGGTGGGAGTAAGCTTAGAACAGGGCTTCTCTAAGTGTGTTTCCGGCACCAGCAGCGTCAGACATACTGAATCAGAAAGCTTGAGGCTAGAGCCCAGCCATCTGTGTTTAACAAGCTTTCCAAGTGATTATGATGCGTGTTCAAGTTCATGAACCACTGACCTAGAGGATTAGATTTCTCTGAGATTTTTTCCCCAGCTTCAAAATTCTCTGAGTATTGATTTAGAAATGTGATATTTACTCCATTGTACTTTTTTTTTGCTTATGGTATAAACTGTATGAAAGCATCATCTTTTTTTTTTTTAAAGATTTTATTTATTTATTTGACAGACAGAGATCACAAGTAGGCAGAGAGGCAGGCAGAGAGAGAGAGGAAGGGAAGCAGGCTCCCCGCCGAGCAGAGAGCCCGACGCGGGGCTCGATCCCAGGACCCTGGGATCACGACCCAAGCCGAAGGCAGCGGCTTTAACCCACTGAGCCACCCAGGCGCCCCGAAAAGCATCATCTTTGATCCAACATGTGTTTTTTTTTTTTTTAAAGATTTTATTTATTTATTTGACAGAGAGAAATCACAAGTAGGCAGAGAGGCAGGCAGAAAGAGAGAGGAGGAAGCAGGCCTCCTGCTGAGCAGAAAGCCCGATGCGGGGCTCGAACCCAGGACCTGGGATCATGACCTGAGCTGAAGGCAGCGGCTCAACCCACTGAGCCACCCAGGCGCCCCCAACATGTGTTTTTATTACTCATTTCCCCCTCTTGTACCTCCTACTCATGATGAACTACAGTATTGGTGTTACTGATTCCTTATCATTTATCCCCATGTCTTTGCATCCTTAGAGATGATAGCCTACAAAGAACAACACTGTGCAGCAAAATATCAGTCCATAAAATGAAATCCTTCCTTATTGACGTTAGCTCATTGATAATGAAGGATTTTCTAACATTTCATCTAGATTGGGAGCCGTGCTGAAGTGCTTTGGGTATACAGGGTTGTTTGTGTCTGTGTGTTTCCCAGCAGGCATCATCACTTTCATTTGATGTTCGCCAGTGTGCATTTCAGACTTTCTAAGGTCAAGCCAAGTCTGATGGTCCTGTAGCCAGGGATGTCTAAGAGATTTATCACCCCATTGTACTTAAAGAGCAGTGTTGGCACTAATAAAATATCATGTAAAACATTAATTGTTATGTGGGTAAAACAAATTCAAAAGGACAGAGTTATACCTGACATTGGAGTAGTAGTAAACTGGATTAAAAAAAAAAAACTATTATGAAAAATTTCATATATATGCAAAAGCAGAGATAATAGTGAAATGAACTCCTGTGGAAATATTACTCGGTATCGGTAATGATCAAATCCTGCAAATGTGGCTTGACTTACACCCTCACCCATCCCCCCCATGTGGGATTATTTTGAACTAAATTCCACATATCATATTATTTCACCCATAAATAATTAGATCTTAAATTATTTGAGCTAGTAAGATGCTAGAGAGAAATGTGCAACTGAATTACAAGTAGACATTTCATGGTTACACATTAAATTATAGATAAAATTTACTGGAAGTCGTTTACACAAAAGATAGTAAAACAAAACAGTGGTGTGGAGACATATACATATATTCCTGTTAAAATTCACTAATATTCTGGTTACAGCTGAATACATTCTGTCAAAATATTTTATAAACCTTCATCATCATGATAGCAGTCTATACCTTATGCTTACAGACAATTTTCCAGAAGAATGAGGAAGACTATACACCCATATATGCTGCCAGAATTGAAATATCATGCTGGACAGGGAACCTTTAATTTGAAAGGCAGATTTTTGGGAAGGGAGGTATTATGAGAGGGTTTTGTAGACTTCTAGGCACATTTTTAATATATTTAAATTAAAAATTCTTATTCCTCATTTTATTTTATTTTTTTAAGATTTTATTTATTTATTTGACAGACAGAGATCACAAGTAGCCAGAGAGGCGGGCAGAGAGAGAAGAAGGGAAGGAGGCTCCCTGCCAAGCAGAGAGCTCAATGCGGGGCTCGATCCCAGGACCCTGAGCTGAAAGCAGAGGCTTTAACCCACTGAGCCACCCAGGCACCCCTTATTCCTCATTTTAGCAGTTATGTGGCTTTATTTGAAAAGAAAAGGTATTTAACATTTAGGGATGAACAATACATCTTTAAAAGAAAAATGCTCTCATCTTAGTCCATGTGCTACACACACCTCTTTTCATCAAGGTTAGAGTTGACCTATTTAATTAGAGCTTGGGCTGAGAGATTCTTCATGTTTGGGGGTAGGTGATGTAGAATTAATCTACACAGACATACCACCACTTTCTCCTACTCTGGCTTTCGAGTACAAGCCGGAGTACCCTGAGGATAAAATTGATCATATTATGGCTGGGATCTGTAGGTATGGCTGTTTTGTGTGATATATTAAATAATGGGTCATACCATAAAAGTTAGCTAATTTTCATTTACAGAAGATTTAATTACTCAGAAGTAATCTTTATCTTAAGTGTAAACTGAAACAAAATAAATAAAGACCATTCCCATACCCCCAAAACAAATAATAAAGAATAAAACCCCCACAACTCAAACGAATCTAAGCTATTAGTACTATGGTGGGTGACACAGCCAACGTATGATGGGATGTTTGGTAGAATAATGCATGCTAGAGCTTTTTGTTCAAAATTTTGAGCAAGTGATTCAGAAAGAAAAAAAAAAAAGGGTGCCTACTATAAATTCTGTTTTTAAAACTGTTAAAGGTGTGTTTTATTATCTGCATTTGTATGTTGACAAGAAAAATGGGTCACAAGTGTTCTCTTGAATGTCCTTTAGAGTCACTCATTTGATGACACTGAGTAAGAACTTTTACTGTTAATAGACCTTTGTTTAAAAGAAAGTCTGTTACCTTTGTAGTCTTTGTACTTTCTTTTATTATAGGAAGCTTCAGCTTAGTTGCATAATAATTAATTTAATAGCTAGTGTTTAGTCCAGAACTGGTTATGATTCCTTCCAGGCCAGATGAAAAGAAACGCCAGAATGTTTATAACCACAGGTTGGTGATTTGGTGACAAGACTCTGTTAGTGATGGTTTCTGAGACTTGGAAAGTAAGCTTGCCCCTTTCATGAGTCATCGTGTCGTCTCCCTGTTGGCTGCGTGTTTTCTTAGTGACTGCTGCCGATTTCAGGTTTGAGCAGGGCAAATATGTTTTGGAATGATCAACATATTCTTTCAGGTTATATATGCCTGTTAAACCTTATAAAGTTACTGTTAATGTTGCATGTTCCACGAAGAAGGGAAGATTTAATGGTCTTCCTGTCCTTGCCTTCCAAATTATTATTATTTTTTTTTTTTCTGATTTGCTTTTTAGGGGCTTGGGGGTGGAGGTAGGAACAGAGAAAAATAAGTGAATCTGGGAGACTGTGGACCTGCTTGTGTATGACCCTGGACGAGAGCAGAACCAAAATGGCCTCCATGTGCTGGTAGGATAAGACATAATTTACCGAAGTCCTGGCCTTGGGTAATATTCCTGTGTGTGTAAGTACTAAAAGAACGAGTGGATTTTGGAAACGTCTGTGCCATAGCGGAATGGTTAAGAGTATAGCTTCTGAAGTCAGACTGACCTTTGTTCAGATCCTGGCTTTGTAATATACTAGCTCCGTTGCTTTGGACAAATGACATAACCTCTCTGAGTAGACTTTTCTCATCTGTAACATGGAGGTCAATATACAATTTGCCTTAAAGGAGGGTGATGAATATTACTGAGATAATACACATAGTGGACAGTACGGTATTTATTGTTGCATACTGCACAACACATTGTAATCAATGCTAGCTGTTACATTCAGTTCAAGGGTGGGGTGAACTAGGGGCTAAGTGACAGGTGTGGAGGTGGCAATAAGAAGTGATCAGATATGGGGCGCCTGGGTGGCTCAGTGGGTTAAAGCCTCTGCCTTCGGCTCAGGTCATGATCCCAGGGTCCTGGGATCGAGCCCCGCATCGGGCTCTCTGCTCAGCAGGGAGCCTGCTTCCCTTCCTCTCTCTGCCTGCCTCTCTGCCTACTTGTGATCTTTGTCTGTCAAATAAATAAATAAAATCTTTAAAAAAAAAAAAAAAAAGGAAGTGATCAGATATGGCCCCTGTTCTTCAGGGACTGGGGGCATTGGCTTCATGAACTAATTATTCTAGTATGATCCAGAATGAAAGAAATGGCACCTGAAGTGAAGGCAAAGTGCTGTGCGTGTGTAACGTCAGTGGTAATTAATGCCTGGTTTGGGGAAGTTAGGGCTAGATTTGTAGCACACCGACTTTAAATTTGGGCCTATAGCCAGGCCCAGAATGCAGACTAGGGCTTTTGTGGATGGTGAATGGAGGAGAGTAGTTTAAGCTGAAGAAAAGCACAGACTACAGGGCAGGACTCATGGCAAGATGCAGTGGGAGAGGTCTGGACAGATGTCTGGCGGTTAGATCTTGGGGACTTTTGAACGTGTAAGTGGACCGTATTTTGTCAGTGGCGACTCAAGTTTGGTGTGAGCTCTTTTCCATGATAATGTTCTGGAAGATGTATTGGAGAGGCAGGGGGTTTCCTCTTCAGGGTGTTTTCAGAAATCCAGGTGAATGATGGAGAAATTCAGAGGACAGAGTCAGAGAGAATTAAAAGGAGATGGCAGAGAGAGAATTCTAAATTCGATGTCAAAGAGAACGTTGGTGCCATTACTTGAGAGAGAGAGAACACAGGAAGGGGAAGGATGGGAGAGAATGGATGGTTTTGGTGGTAGGGTAGGCCTAGTGGGCTAATCTTTTGAGCCCAAAGATTAGTGGACATCTAGCTGGCAGCTGGATATTTAGTTCTGCAAGAAAGAAGCCACCCCTTACTGCGCATCTGTCATGTCTCTGATTTATGCTAAGCATCTCCAAAATCCCCAAATCATTATTAGAAGCAGATGGTATTTTTACTGATGAAGAAATAGCTCAGGAGAGGCCTGATATCCTTTCAACACTTACCTTTGTTACAAAGCACTCCTCACTTTTATCTTTCTCTTCAGGCTCTTTGGAGCAAGAGGCCAGAGGGGGCTGGGAAGAATGAGTGTGATTTCCACATTCAGGCTCCTGTTACATATTCTTAACCTTGAGGAGAGAGTAACCCTCTACCTGGGAGACTTCCCTTTGTTACCTGAAGAATGTCAAGGGAGTTCCATTTCCAATCTTCTTTCTCAAATTCTATTATTCCTTTCCTTTTAGAGCTGCTTGAAGGTTGAAGTCCCTCAGGATTTTTTTTCCCTCTTGTTCTGATGAAATGGACATATTTGGGTAGGAAAGGGTGAACATTTTTTTTTTTAAAGATTTTATTTATTGGGGCGCCTGGGTGGCTCAACCCTTAAGTGGCTGCCTTTTGCTCAAGTCATGATCCCAGTCTCCTGGGATCGGGCCCTGCATCATCGGGCTCCTAGCTCAGAGGGAAGCCTGCTTCTCCCTCTTCCACTCCCCCTGCTTGTGTTCCCTCTCTCACTGTGTCTCTCTCTGTCAAATTAATAAATAAAATCTTTTTTTTTAAGATTTTATTTATTTATTTGACAGAGATCACAAGTAGGCAGAGAGGCAGGCAGAGAGGGAGGGGAAAGCAGGCTCCCCGCCAAGCAGAGAGCCCGATGTGGGGCTCGATCCCAGGACCCTGAGATCACGACCCAAGCTGAAAGCAGAGGTTTAATCCACTGAGCCACCCAGGCACCCCGTAATAAATAAAATCTTAAAAAAAAGATTTTAGGGGCACCTGGGTGGCTCAGGGGGTTAAGCCTCTGCCTTCGGCTCAGGTCATGATCCCAGTCTCCTGGGATCGAGCCCCGAATCATCGGCTCCTTGCTCAGCAGGGAGCCTGCTTCTCCCCCTCTCTCTGCCTGCCTCTCTGTCTACTTGTGATCTCTGTCAAATAAATAAAATATTAAATAAAAAGATTTTATTATGTACTTGAGAGAGAGAAGGGGGAGGGAGAGAGCACGCATGGCAGGTAGAGGCAGAGAGAGAGGAGAAAAGCAGGCTCAGGGTCAAGCAGGGAGTCCAGTGGGGGGCTCCATCTGAGGACCCGGGGATAGCAACCTGAGCTGAAGGCAGATGCTTAGCCAACTAAGCCACCCAGGCGCCCCAGAGGATGAACAGTTTATAAAATAAGCCTTGTTTTAGTTGAGTGGGAGAGGGGTAGAGAGAATGATGGTCTTTTCCTTAATAGTATCTCCTTCATTACGTGATGGAATGTGTAATTCTGATGTCAGGCTTGTGGGTGCAGGTTAAAAATTAAATCTGGCAAGACTTGGGGCATTTGTTTAAAATTTTTTGTGTGTTCTTACAAAAATGCAACAACACACATATTAAAAGGCAAAGCCCTTCCTCATATTATTTTCACTTTCCATTCCTTCAATCTCTGTCCCTGGAGATCATCACCGCGGACAATTCTGTGTTTATACCACTTGAATGTTTCCCAATACCCGGAACCCTGGCAATAATTAAGCAGTGTAGCTAGAATTTGTGCTTTTCCCTTTTCACCTAGATGTTTGGAATCAGGGTTTATTATTGAGGTTTCATGGATATGGGTTCTTTATTTAAACTGTGTTCTGAAAGCCATATAAACATCAAATTTAACTTACGTTAAAAACTGTTGGATCATCTTTGGAATCAGTGACGTACCTATGATTAGAATTTAGAGACCTTGAGCTTATTTGTTGCTAAACCAGTTCTGTTAATTTATTACACAAGTTTGCCAGCTAGCTGCAACAGTGGGGAAAAAAACAAAAAAAAAAACACACAAAAAAAAAAAACTAAAAAAAAAACCACAACAAAATAAAACACGTTTCATCTTATTTGTTTTAAAGAGGAGAAAGGGCAGATTGAGCTGAAAATTTAAACTCACAAAGATCCATTTTAGGGCACCTGGGTGGCTCAGTGGGTTAAGCCGCTGCCTTCGGCTCAGGTCATGATCTCAGGGTCCTGGGATCGAGTCCCGCATTGGGCTCTCTGCTCAGCAGGGAGCCTGCTTCCCTCTCTCTCTCTCAATCTCTGCCTGCCTCTCTGTCTACTTGTGATCTCTCTCTGTCAAATAAATAAATAAAAATCTTTAAAAAAAAAAAAAGATCCATTTTAGTTTGGTCACGATATTAGTCTCTTAATCACTTCCTATGTTGACTGCTCAGATAATATGTGCTTTGGTAAATTTCTCTAACAGAATCACGGGGTACATGAGTAGTAGCTTAGCTCTGCCTTGCCCATTAGAAACTTTCTTTTAAGGACAGGGAGTTTGGAGCCTGCTTGTGTTCAAGCACGTCTTGCCAATGACTTGCTGAATGGTCTTGGGCAAGTTACTTTACTTCTCTGTTTTCCTAAATGGGGTCGTGTTTGTTTTTTTTTTTTTAGATTTTTAAATTTTTTTATTTTTTTTATTTGACAGAGAGAGATCACAAGTATACAGAGAGGCAGGCAGAGAGAGGTAGGGAAGCAGGCTCCCTGCTGAGCAGAGAGCCCGATGCAGGACTCAATCCCAGGACCCTGAGATCATGACCCGAGCCGAAGGCAGCGGCTTAAACCACTGAGCCACCCAGGCGCCCCTGGGGTCGTGTTTATCTTATGGACTCGTGAGGATGAGAAGAGATGGGCACGTATAAAATATCTGACACAAGGATGCCTGGGTGGCTCAGTCAGTTAAGTCTTTGCCTTCAGCTCAGTTCATGATCCTAGAGTCCTTGGATCGAGCTCCACGTTGGGCTCCTTGCTCAGTTGGGGGTCTGCTTCTCCCCCTCCTTCCCGCTCATGCTCTCTTTCACTATTTCTGTCTCTCTCTCTCTCAAATAAACAAACAAACAAATAAATAAATAAATAAATAAAATATTTAAAAAAAATCTGGCACAAATGAAGAGCTAAATAAATCTTAACTATTCTTAGTAGTTTTGTCATTCTTCGAAAAAAGAGAATCTGTGATTTAGACCACCCGTGTAAGAAGAATTTTACTGTTCTTACTTTCAAGTTATAACAAAGGAGAATTCACTGCCACCTTACTTTCCTAGCACTGTAGATTGTCAGAAGGAATGTGCAAATTGTGAGATACGTTCTTGAAACAGATACAAATCTACTTCTCTTAGTTGGTCAGCTTCGTAACTAAATAAATTGGAGGAACTTCAGCCAAAGGATTACACAGAGATTTTGTTTTGTCTTAATGGTCTTACTTCTCAAGATCCTTTGGTAGTTCTAGTTTTGGTCTACCTAAGAAAATATTGTGGGGCTCCTGGGTGGCTCAGTGGGTTAAGCCTTCCACTCAGGTCATGGTCTCAGGCTCCTGGGATTGGGCCCCACAGTGGGCTCTCTGCCTGGCGGGGAGCCTGCTCCACCCCTCCAGCCCCCTCCTGCCTCTCTGCCTACTTGTGATCTCTGTCAAATAAATAAATTTTTTTTTTTTTTTTTAAAGAAAATATTGGGAAGCCTGGGTGGCTCAGTTGGTTAAGCGGCCGCCTTCGGCTCAGGTCATGATCCCAGCGTCCTGGGATCGAGTCCCATATCGGGTTCCTTGCTCGGCAGGGAACCTGCTTCTCCCTCTGTCTCTGCCTGCCTCTCTGCCTACTTGTGATCTCTCTCTCTGACAAATAAATAAATAAAATCTTTAAAAAAAATAAAAAGAAAATATTGTGGAATGATAAGACATTTTGGGGGGAGTGTTCTAATTGTTCACTGATGAGGAGGAAACAACTTAGGTAGTGTTACTTTTTGAGGGTGTTTTATGTCCTATGTGTTTCAGGGGCTCGGGACAGGTCAGATATATTTTCATGGGAAAGGCTTTTTTTTTTTTTTTTTTTTTTTTTAATTTAAGAGAAAGAGCTCATGGGTTGGAGGGGGAATCTCTAGCAGACCACCCCCCCTCCCACCCCTTGAGCATGGAACCTGACCCTGAGATCATGACCTGAGCCAAAATCGAGGGTTAGATGCTTAACTGACTGAGCCACCCAGGCACCCTATGGGAAGGCTTTGAGAGAATGAAAAAATATTTCTTAGAAATCTCAAAACTGTAGTTCGAAATTCCATGAAAAGAAATTTAAGAATTTTGTGATCCCAGTTATGGAGGTAAGGATTATGTTTTAAGAAATTTATTTTCGGGGCACCTGGGTGGCTCAGTCGTAAATCACCTGCCTTTGGCTCAGACTGAGCCCAGCACTGGGCTCCCTGCTCAGCAGGAAGCCTGCTTTTCCCTCTCCCACTCCCTCTGCTTGTGTTCCTTCTCTCATTCTCTCTCTCTGTCAAATAAGTAAAATCTTAAAAAAAAAAAAAAAGAAGAAGAAGAAGAAAAGAAACTTGTTCAGGGTCACTTAAAAAATTTAGTTTCATAAGGAAGTACATAAATTCTAATATTTTAAAGAATTAAGAGATATACTAAAGAAAAAAGTGATGTCAGAACTAGACAATTATTATTATTATTATTTTAAAAAGCTGGACAAATTTCTAATAGGGTCACCGCACATATTATAAGTAACAAGGAAGGTAATTTAGTATACACAGAAGTGCATTCTGTTCTCTTCCTGAGATGATCTGACCTCAAATCAGATCTCAGAATTGTGTCCACAGAATTGGCAAATATGTATCCTTGGGGAAAACTCAAACAAGTTTGGTTGTTTCTCTTCAGGTGAGAAACTTCTGTCTGTTTAGAAATGAAAAGGAAACTAGTTTGCAAGCTCTCTAGCAAGTCTCAAGAGATGCCTGAAAGGAGGGAGGGTTTCATAGTGTAAAGTTCTGCTATTTCAGAAATCAAATCTGTTTTTCAGAAACACCCTCTGTTTCCATAGTTGCTTGATTCAGCAACTTTTTAACAAATGAATACCGGTTAGAGTTGCTCGCCTGGCTGGCACCCTAGGAAAAACAGCTTCTAAATCACACAGAGGTTAATTTTCAGCACCCCCCCCCCCCCCCCCCCCCCCGCGCCCAATCTAGTTTCCTACTAACCGGTCAGAATGCTAAGATTTATTGGTTGAGTAAGACTAGGTGTCAAGTAAGAACTCCCTATTTATCAGTGCAAATCACACAGTAATGAATGGGATATTTTTGGAAATAAAGAGTTAAAGAGAAGCACAAACTCAAAGAACAGAAAGGAGCTCTATTTGGGGGCAGATTTTGAATTTTTAAAAAATTCCCCTAGGACTATTTCCTTAAAATCCTAGCATGCAAATTATAATCTAAAGTGGTTAGAAGAAGTGCATCTTTTTTTTCTTTCTTTTTTTTAAGTCATAGCAATTTCCTAAGCAAAATTATATGTACCAGAATCTGGGACTTATTTGTTAAAATCTACAATGTTTTACTGAGTGATCTAAGAATTTGCTCATTTATTTGCTTTGTCACTGTGCAAGTCTTGGTAAATTATTAAATATAGTTGGATTGTAGGGACGACAGGGGAACTCTTTTCTCTAAGAGGAGTCTTGAAGGTGTGTGAAATAATGGTCTATCATAGGAGAGATAAAAAATTGAGTAAAAACATCACTTCTAAGATACCAGTTATGAATTCTAATCCTGGGTTTACCCACAGAGTTGTATGCCCTTGAAGAACTCATTAATGGTCTCAGTTCCCCCACTTTAGGAGTATCATTATTATGTAAAATAACCTATAGGCACAACTAAATATAAAGTATGTTTTATCTTGGATCAATTACACTACCCCCCCCCCCCCCCCCCCGCTCTTTACTGATAATCATTGGTTTGCTTTCCCTGAACCTAGCCAGCTAGCTTTCAGAGGTCTCCATCAGAAAGGACAGTAAAGGAGAGAGAGGGTGGTGGGATTAAAAACCATTCCTGGGGTGCTTTAAAATGTTTATGTGCTCAAAAAAAAAAAAAAAAAAGTTTATGTGTTCTCCATAAGGAGTCAGTGAATCTTGTCTCCTATATGATTTATAATACTGGTACAGGGGCAGTAGTGGGGGGCTGTTTTATTAGAATCTAGAGAGGCCCACAGCCATCATGTTGAATTCAAGTAAGAATTTTATTTTATTTTTATTTTTTTTAAAGATTTTATTTATTTATTTGTCAGAGAGAGAGAGGGAGAGAGAGCGAGCACAGGCAGACAGAATGGCAGGCAGAGGCAGAGGGAGAAGCAGGCTCCCTGATGAGCAAGGAGCCCGATGTGGGACTCGATCCCAGGACGCTGGGATCATGACCTGAGCCGAAGGCAGCTGCTTAACCAACTGAGCCACCCAGGCGTCCCTCAAGTAAGAATTTTAGAACTGAATGATACTTGAATTCTCTTACTTCACAGAAGAGAACCAAGATTCAGGAGCAGCAAGGTCCCACAGGTAATTGATAGAACAAGGAATAAAATGGCTATCTCCATCTAGATTCCTGGCTCAAAGCTCTTGCCGATTTATGTATGTGTATATATATTTAAATTGTTATGTATTAAGATCTGTGAAATCATATAAATCATCAGACAGTAAGTACTTACGTGCTTTAACAACTTATTTAAGAAACAAAATATTGCTAACATGGTTGTGACCCCTACCCTCTTCATAGGTGTCGCTATCAAATTTGGGTATTTATCATCCTCATGCATTTCTTTATAATTTTGTTGCATATGAATTTTTTAAAAGATTTTATTTATTTATTTATTTGACAGATCACTAGCAGGCAGAGAGGCAGGTAGAGAGAGAGAGAGAGGGAAGCAGGCTCCCTGCTGAGCAGAGAGCCTGATGTGGGGCTCAGTCCCAGGACACTGAGATCATGACCTGAGCCGAAGGCAGAGGCTTAACCCACTGAGCCACCCAGGCACCCCGCATATGAATTTTTTAAAAAAGATTTTATTTATTTATTTGAGAAAGAATGAGAAAGAGAGAGAACATGAGAAGGGCGAGGGTTAGAGGGATAAGCAGACTCCCAGCTGAGCAGGGAGCCAGATGTGGGACTCCATTGCGGGACTCCAGGATCATGACCTGAGCCAAAGGCAGTTGCTTAACCAACTGAGCCACCTAGGCATCCATGTTGCATATGAATGCTAAGGGTGATTTTCAAAGCATTTAACAACTGATAGTGTATTGGTAACGGCCACTCATAATGGTGGCTGGCCATAAACCACAGATCAGCCATGTCAAGCTTACTGGCTGAATATCATGGACTCCTCACCATTTTTTTTTTTTTAAGATTTTATTTATTTGACAGGCAGAGATCACATGTAGGCAGAGAGGCAGGCAGAGAGACGGGGGGGGGGGGGGGGGGGGGAGAGGGGAGGAAGCAGGCTCTCCACTGAGCAGAGAGCCCGATGCGGGGCTCGATCCCAGGACCCTGAGATCATGACCTGAGCCGAAGGCAGAGGCTTTAACCCACTGAGCCACCCAGGTGCCCCCCCCCCCGTTTTTTTTAATGTCAGCTGTAAACCCGACATGGGGCTTGAACTCAGGACCTCAAGATCAAGAGTCAAATGTTCTATAGCCAGGCACCCCTCCTAAGCAATATTTTTTAAGATTGCATGTACTTTGGCCTCATTCTGTATGCATTCTTCGGCAGGTTGCTTTTTTTTCCCTCAACTTTTTATTTGTGAGCTATGTCAATATTGATATGTGTACCTCTGATTTATTCATTTTCATTGATTTTTATTTTATTTTTTTAAGATCTTATTTATTTATTTGACAGACAGAGATCACAAGTAGGCAGAGAGGCAGGCAGAGAGAGAAGAGGGAAGCAGTCTCCCTGCTGAGCAGAGAGCCCGATGTGGGGCTCAATCCCAGGACCCTGGGATCATGACCTGAGCTGAATGAAGGCAGAGGCTTTAACCCACTGAGCCACCCAGCTGCCCCCATTTTCATTGTTTAATATTCATTTGTATGAGTATGTCACAGTTTATTTATCCATTCACTAATGTTTGAATATCTAGTTTTTTTAAGTCCTTTTCCTAGGACTCATTCCTATCATTTGCTTATTTTCCCGTTAGGTTGTTTGTCTTTTCCTTACTGATTTGTGAGTATATTATTTTTGTATTTTTTGGAAAGTATTGTTTAATAGACAAATAACATTAACATCTCTACTTAAGAAGCTGCTTAAAACCTTTCATAGCTTTGCCTTCCCAATATTATTGGAGCTGTATACAGCTATTCACATTTGAAAAGGTTCTTTCAATATCATCTCTCTTATCAGATTGATGTCAGGTATATCCATGGGATTGTCCGAGTGTTAATATGTTAATATGTCTGTGACATATTCCTTACATAAAATGGATTTGGCATAGGCTTAACTTTTTTTTTTTTTTTAAGATTTTATTTATTTATTTGACAGGGAGAGGCACAGCGAGAGAGGGAGCACCAGCAGGGGCTGAGGAAAGGGGAAGCAGGCCTCCCGCTGAGCAAGGAGCCTCATTTAGGGCAGGGCTGGAACCAGGACCCTGGGATCATGACCTGAGCCCAAGGCAGGCGCTTAATGACTGAGACACCCAGGCACCCCAAGACTTAACATTCTTTATTATGAAGATAGACTTTATTTTCCTATATTTACATGGTCATGCAGGTGAAGGTGTTCACCTTATTATACTCTAAAATATGGGAGGAAAGTCTTAATGGGAAATTGTAAAATTCTCATCTTTTGCCTTTACTAAATAAAGCAGGGTAATGGCACCCTTGCTTCCTTAGTAAACCACAGATGGGCTACAGAATATAAAGGGGGATTGAGGCCACAGCTTGGAAAATTCTTTCTAGAACTTTATCTGTTTGAACTATCTGGGTTCATGGTTTTGGTTCTCTGCCTCTTTTGTCCCCCAGTGAATGGTGACTTGACTTGACAGAGGCACATGCTAGGCTGTCTGTTGTTTTGTCGACTACTTGTATCTGCTTTCTTTTTTTTTTTTTTTTCAAGAGAAGGTGGAAATGTAGATTTTATTTTTATTTTTTTAATTTTTTAATTTTTCAGCATAACAGTATTCATTATTTTTGCACCACACCCAGTGCTCCATGCAATCCGTGCCCTCTACAATACCCATCACCTGGTGCCCCCAACCTCCCACCCCCCACACCTTCAAAATTCTCAGATCGTTTTTCAGAGTCCATAGTCTCTCATGGTTCACCTCCCCTTCCAATTTCCCTCAACTCCCTTCTCCTCTCCATCTGCTTTCTGGAAGGTTATTGTTTTCAAGGGTCTTAAACACTTGGATTAGGACAGTTAAAACCTTTCGCGCTGACTGGGGAAGTGTAATCTTCCTATAATCATTCTGCTTTCCTGGCTTATTGGCTTCCTTCCCTTCCTTGTTTCTTTTTACTTACAAATCACTTGCATCTGTTTGATAGCCATCCTTTAGAGCACCCAACATTTTGTTCATTTCGATTTTTTTAACCTAGTTCTTGTTGTACAAAAGGACATGAACATGTAAAAGTACTTTTAGTACTAGAGGTTGCCTTCTCCTGGAGTATCACATTTGGGCGCTGCCCCCCCATTAATAGAAAGATCCCCCAGCAGCCCCCCACCTCGCTCCCCCAGGCCTCTTTTGTCTTGGGAGCTAACAAAGTACTGTAATTTGCTGGATATTGTGCATGGAGGATGGGCCAGGGGGTTCCTGGAAGAATTTCTGTAACCTGCCTGAGTTCTCTTAAAAATTGCTGATTTACTATGTCTTCTGTTTTGGGAATAGCCGGAACTTTAAAGTCAGGAATGTTTTTCAAAACAAAGATGTTTATTTTTAGAGGCAGATAATATTTTGAGCCCATTCGCCATAACTGCTTTTTTAAGAAACAAAACCCAGGGATTTGAAGTTGGGTAATCCCCAAAGCGAAAACAAGAATCTTGCTGAAAGAATTAGCAATATATATAACCATTTTGAAAACAAGCTGTTTTCATTTTAGCCTTATTTAGCTTAATTAGCCTTATTTAGTTTCATTTTAGCCTTCTGCATCTGCTTCATCAAAATGAAGCCGAATTTTGCTTAATTACCACAGTTGTTCTGAAATATTCCTTTTCCTTGCATGTCTTGTCTTATGAAATTGATGTCCTGATGCAGAAGATAAAAAATGTCAAAAGAGAAAAGTGTTGGAAGAAATTTTGTTGTTAGGGCAAAGGGCATGGTGTTAAAACTAGTGGGCAGGCGGAGTTCTCGGAGATGGAGTCATCCAGATTAATTTTTATCTCCATGATCACATGAATAAAAAGAACCCTTTCAGGTCTTTGATTTTTTTTAAGGAATTGTGGGGGACGGGGGGGTGGGTAGTTTCCACTTTATTAGCCCCCATTTGCAGGAACAATGTAGCGTGCAACGTAGATGAAAATCATAGATGGGGCTAGTAGCATAGGCCTTCCCACAGGATCTCTGTGAGCAGAACCCCAAACCCTTTACAGATACAAAGATCTATTTAAAGGTTCACAATAACAATGACAACATTTTAGGGCTGTCTTCCAACCCTATCACTTCCTTCTTCTAGCGGGAAGTTGAGCTCAGGGCGGAGAAGGTACACGGGTGTTGCTAGACCAGTGAACTCAAGCCGTTGCCTGCATTTGTGGAATCACATACCTCTGTGGGATGTTGCACAAAGGGATTGGTGAAGTGAAAGTACTTTGATTGATGTAGACGAACAGAATAGAAAAAAAAAAATTGAGTGAGTTAAGAAATACTCATCAATAGCGCCAGAACATGGGGGGAAAATACCCCTCACGTCTTAAATAATAACAAATAAAACTTTCAGAAAGTAAAATTTACAGTAAATAGTTTTCTTCTTCTTCTCCTTTTTTTCTTTTTCTTTCTTTTCTTTTTTTTTTTTTTTGGCATGAATCTTTAAGCAGGTGCATTTGAAGGACTAACAGTGCATCCCCCAGGTGATGCTTGGCTGCTAAGGTGGAGGAGCTGGCTGATGACCTCGCTGGGGTTCCGGAGCTCCCAGACTGTGCCAGAAACTTCAGCATGGAAGCGGATTTCTGGCCAGAGTGCCTGTTGCAAGGACATTCACTGTACCTTAGCACATCTCTCTGTTTGATTTTGTTCTGCCCAAGGGAGGTCTGTGGACCGTGGATCATCCCAATGATTCTGGTTCAGACTACAGTGGACTTGAGGCTCTTGTATTTTTCCTAGGCTGATCCCAAAAATTTGCGATGGCTTGGCCTGAGAAATCTAAAATTATTTCATTTTTTTGTAGCTTCCTTTCTTCCTTTCCTCCAGGAAGATTTTATAAGGGTTCACACAGGGGCGTGGACTTTCCCAATTCTCCCAATCTAGATACATTTAGGGTGGACCCCAAACCCCTAAGGACTTGAAGTAGATCAAAGCCTGACTTCATTCAAATCACTGGGGTGCTTTCGGCAGTCTGGAGGCACCAGAAGCCTCTCGTAGGCCTGTGGACCCCGATGGGAACCTGGGAAAGAGATTTCCCAGAGTTCTCCTGCTGTAGGGTTTTTTTTTTTTTTAAAGATTTTATGTATTTATTTGACAGAGAGATACAGTGACAGAGGGAACATAAGCAGAGGAAGTAGGAGAGGGAGAAGCAGGCTCCCTGCTGAGCAGGGAGCCCAATGCGGGGCTCAATCCCAGGACCCTGAGATTAGGAAGGCAGACACCCAACAACTGAGCCACCCAGGCACCCCTCTGCTGCAGGTCTGCAAGAGGATCTAGCAGCCCGTGGTTGAATACTGATTCCAGGGCTTCAAAAAAACATACCTCAATGTCTTTTCAACTAAAACATATTCTTTGCTTGGTTCCTAAGCAGTGTATGCACGGGCTGTGCTATATGGAGGTACGGGTGTACATTTGGTGGCCTTGGATCAAGTTTGTTGCTTAAAGCTTAAGTAGTTGTGATAGTGGATACCATTATATTTGAATTATTTCTTATTCTCTTTCTCTCTTTAAAGATTTTATTTATTTATTTGAGAGAGAGCATGTGTGTACAAATGGGGAAGGAGCAGAGCGAGAGGGAGAGAATCTCAAGCAGGATCCACACTGAATGTGGAGCCCGTTGCGAGGCTCAGTTTCACTACCCTGAGATCACAACCTGAGCAGAAACCAAGAGGCAGACGTTTAACTGACAACCACCCAGGCACCTGCCCCATCTTTCTAATTTTCAAAAACCAACAAAATATGTTCCTTTTTACTGCTTTGGTCGTCATCTTTTATGGTCAGAGAAACTAAGATAGTATGATGACTTGTTTGAGGCCCCCCTAGTGAGTGAGGGGGAGGATAGAAGGAGTCAGATCTACTGTCCCTGGATGCCCAGTCTGTTGCTTGTCCAGCAAACCTGTTACTGAGGATTAACATCCACCCAGGCCTGGAAAGAGACCAACTGAAACCTAAATCAGTTCTGGTCTTTAGTCTCTGAGGATGAAAGGATGCAGGATACATTAATTTGCTGGGCAATTGATTTTCCCTTGAGATAAGAGAAAAACAAAACCAAAATTGTCCATCCCCCAAAATGGTACAGGGAATTATGTCTGGGTTTGGGAAATGTCCAGTTCTATAAATAGATTATGGGAAACCCTCAGGGAGAGAAAAGAGGTGTATCATCACTGTTTTCATATGTAAAAATAGCAGGCCCAGGCCACTGGAAGAAAAGCTGGGAAGTCTATAAGTTAACCTGTAGTCAAATAGGAACTATAATTTTTTTTTTTTTAAGATTTTATTCATGTATTTGAGAGAGAAAGAGAGAGTGAGAGAGAGAGCACAAGCCAGGGGCAGAGGCAGAGGGAGAAGCAGACTTCTGCTGAGCAGGGAGCCTGATGCGGGGCTCCATCGCAGGACCCTTGGATCATGACCCTAGCCAAAGGCAGACGCTTAACAAGTGAGCCACCCAGGTTGACCAGAACTTCAATTTTTAAAAAAAAAAATTTTAGAGATTTTTATTTATTTATTTGACAGAGAGAGATCACAAGTAGGCAGAGAGGCAGGCGGGGTGGGGTGGGGTGGGGTGGCGGGAAGCAGGTTCCCCGCTGAGCAGAGAGCTGGATGTGGGGCTCGATTCTAGGACCCTGAGATCATGACCTGAGCTGAAAGCAGAGGCTTAACCCACTGAGCCACCCAGGCGCCCCAAAACTTCACTTTTTAAGTTCATTACCACTCACTGCCAAGAATTGGTGAGCTTAGAAGCAATAGGTCAAAAGTTTAGGAGGAGGATTTGGGGGAGGGATTTGTATCAGCAGGAGGTCTCTGAGAGTTTCCAGTTGCCCTTCTGAGAAGACAGTGATTTGGTTGCCTACATTCACATTTTGCCTTCATAGAGACTAAGGAAACCGTGGAAGTAGAAAGAAGCACTGTTTTAATTGTGATATTTTAATACTGGCATCGAAATAGAGTGCGGCAGAAGATTTACACAGGTGTTAATTGTCACAGCTCTGATTTTCTGGGCAGACGACGGTGTTGTTAGGATCCATTATGTGGAGCTGGATATTTACCGATGCTGTTTGGGATCAAGGAGATGTATTTCATTTTTCATAATGAACGTACGCATGTTTTCCTGTGTGTTTCTTGCTTTGTTTTCTTAATCTCTGTGTCTGCCTCTTTCCTTCCCTGGTGTTTCTCATGTCATTTTATGACTAAGCGTGTTAAGGTGTGGCCTTCTGGGTTTTCCAGGCTGGGCCATTTGCCTTGGCACACGTGATCTTCTCTGCATGGCGAGTGGGTGGGTGAAGCTGAACGGGCACATGTGGGAACTTGAATGGGACTCTGCCCCGTGGGGCCGGTGTGTCTAGATCTCACCAGTCTGCATCTGATCTGTCCACAACACTCGATGAGGCCTGTAGACCCGGTTAACAGGCCCTCGGGGGGTTGGGGAGGGTGGCAACACACACCCTTATCTCCTGAGCTGGGGAGGTGGGGGGCAACTTGGTTAATATCGCTTATATTTGGGCCCACCCAGGAATCAAGATAATGATTTGCTGACACCCATTCTCTCTGGATTTCTGTCCTTTCAGTTTCTGCTGCTGAAGCTCCTTTTTAAAGCACCGAACAAGAACGTTCAGGCAAGGGGCACCTGGGGTGGCTCAGTCATTAAGCGTCTGCCTTTGGCTGAGGTCATGATCCCAGGGCTCGGGTATTGAGTCCCACATTGGGCTCTCCCTGCACTGCAGGGATCCTGCTTCTCCCTTTCCCTCTGCTGCTCCCCCTGCTTGTGTTGCCTCTTTCACTGTCTCTCTGTCTGTCAAACAAATATGTAAAAATCTTTGAATAAAAATAAAATAAGAAAAAGAACATTCAGGAATAACCAACCCTCCCGGTCCCAGGCACTTCCATAACACAGTTTGCTTCATTTGCTCCATTCATGTTGCTGGTTCTTTTAACGGTGTAAAGCAGCCCAAATCCTTGAGGAATCTTCCTCTGTTATGTAGGGAATGAATTAATGGATTCCTGAAGGTGATAATATACAGATCATGACTGAGCCCTTGATTTGGGGATAATAAACCTAAGGAAAAAAGGCTTTTGTGTGTAGGCAAGGATGGGAGGGCTGTAGCACAGGGCACGGAGGATTCTGTTCCATCCGGAGTGGTAGAAGGCCCTGGTCTCAGCCTGGTGAGTTTGAGGGCCTTCCGGGAGAATGACCTTATCTTCCGTCACGGGGAGGGATACATGTAAGAGAAGTCTGTTCTGTATCTGGAAAATGCTAGGCAGTTTAAAGAGTCCCACTGCCTCACAAACCAAGAAGACTGTAATGAGAAAAACAGGTAGGACTGATTTGTCTTAATAATAAAAGCTATCAGGAAGCCTCTGTTCATGAAAGTGTTATCAGAAGATCAACTTCAAAATCTTTTCCTTGTTGTAAATATGTGTCCTCTGTCAGGCAGAGGAAAGAGACCCAGCACCCCTAAACATGAACTTCTGGTTGGGAGGCCACCTGCCCCAGAGTTAGCCCCAGTGGTCACTGAGCTGTGAGTAGAGGGAGGAGACAGGCAGGTCTAGGTGGAAAATCCCCGTGAGGGCCCATCAGAGCCCATTGAGGGTCTCCACCCCCTGAACTCAGACAGTTACCATAATAGTCTGTTGGTTTTCATTTCTTCCAAGAAAGCCTCTCCAGGGAGCTGGTGTGTCCTAGAAGGGAAGCTGGGAAGGTGGAAAAGCCAGTTTCACAGAGACTGTTAATTGTGTTCAGGGAGAAAAGGGACAGTAGTCAGGTGTAGCGTCACTCAGAAAGGAAGGGGCTTCCCAAGTTCATCTTCTAGGGCCTGAGAAGAATGGAGGAACATTAAAGGTACTCAGATAAATAAACAACAGAAGATGCAAGTCTTTCTGTGTTTTCCCTTTAGTATGCCACAGAGTACACTTTTTTATAAATACCACAAAATTCTTCAGTAAGTCTGAAAAAACAAGGAGAATTCATACTAGCAAAGGCTATTGTGAGGATTCTGTGATGGACGTCACAGGGGCACTGAAAGGACTTAGATTTATTATTTTTTATTTTTATTAACCACAAATCACATTCTTTTTTTTTTTTTTTAAAGATTTTATTTATTTATTTGACAGGCAGAGATCACAAGTAGGCAGAGAGGCAGACAGATAGAGAGGTGGAAGCAGGCTCCCTGTTGAGCAGAGAGCTCGATGTGGGGCTCGATCCCAGGACCCTGGGATCATGATCTGAGCTGAAAGCAGAGGCTTTAACCCACTGAGCCACCCAGGTACCCTGTCACAAATCACATTCTTAAGGGAATGGTTTCTGGTTGATTCTTTTGTAGATAATCTTCTAAATTTTATATACATTATTTTAGTTGGTTGAAGGGATGTGGCAAATGTTGAGTTTAAGTGGTTTAAAAAAAATGATGTGCGTTACATATTTTTCATTTAGAAGGCGAAGTAAGTAGCAATGATGCTTAAGGATTTTTTTTAAAGATTTTTTTTTTTTAATTAATCTCTTTACCCAGTGTGGGGCTCAGACTCACAATCCCAAGATCAAGAGTTGTACACTGTACTGACTGAGGCAGCAAGGAGTTCTGCTTAACGATTTTGAATGAGAATTTTCTAAGTGGCATCACTCTAACACAACAGTTTTTATTTTGCACTTTACCTTTTTGCCCATACATTTGTATGGTTACACTCCTATTGAACCCATTTGTTTTTTTGCTTATCTTACTTAGTATTTTATTTACTTTTAAAGATTTTTCATTTTATTTATTTATTTATTTGACAGAGAGATACAGCGAGAGAGGGAACACAAGCAGAGGAGTTGGAGAGGGAGAAGCAGGCTTCCCGCTGAGCAGGGGCTGGATCCCAGGACCCTGGGACCATGACCTTAGCTGAAGGCGGATGTTTAACGATTGAGCCACTCAGGTGCCCCTACTTAGTATTTTTTTATTTAATATTTTTCATAGAATAATGATTGCTTTTTTTTTTTTTTTTAAAGATTTCATTTATTTACTTGTCAGAGAGAGAGCACAGACAGAGTGGCAGAGGGAGAAGCAGGCTCCCTGTGGAGCAAGGAACCTGATGCAGGACTCGATCCTAGGATGCTGGGATCATGACCTGAGCCGAAGGCAGCCGCTTAACCAGCTGAGCCACCCAGGCGTCCTGATTGCTTTTGTTTTGATTTAAAACTTTTTTTTCACATTGAGGTACCAAATTATGCAAAGCATTCCAATATTTTGAGGATCTGTATATGTGTATCTATATTCATGTATCTTTTTGTTTCTAACAAATTACTTAAAATAATCCCAGGAGTGGGATTACCGAGTCAAATTGCATGAGTATTTTTATGATTCAGGCAATATGTCACCAGATTAATTTCCAAATTCGTTATTGTCTGTATTGTGTAGAGGTATATCAACTTCTTTGTCCATTAGGGAAGGTGAACTTTTTTGGATGTGTCTGTTTAGTCTTTGGGTTTCCTCTCATGTGAATTATCTGTTCGTATGTGTCAGATCTTGGTTTGTTTTTTAGAGGAAACTTTTTATGGCTTGACCTTTGAAGCTGTTCACATGATTGTTTCTTGTCTCGGGTTACTTTATGGGGTATTGCTAATAGGAGCATTTGATCCTTTGTGTCAGGATATAACATGGATTACTTTCTCTAAAGGAATGGGAAAAGTCCAGATTAATTCCTCCCTTAATGAATTTAATCTATCATGAAGGCTTTTGCTGCATTTTGTGCTAAATGTCCGGCTGTTAAGATACTGTGTGTTCACACCGCTCGGGGAAACACAAACTTCTCACAGCCTTAAGTGCTCTCGCCTTGCCAAGGCCATCAGGACAAAAGACACAATTACTGATGTTCGTCACTGGAAACTGTAATGTGCTTCTGACTGGCCAGCTCGTTGAACCGCTGTTGGATTGTGGATGGATTGTGGAGACTGTCAGCTACATGTGAATTTCATTCTTCTTCTTCTTCTTAAGTATTTATTTGACAGACAGAGATCACAAGTAGGCAGGGAGGCAGGCAGAGAGAGAGAGGGAGGCAGGCTCACTGCTGAGCAGAGAGCCTGATGCAGGGCTCGATCCCAGAACCCTGAGACCATGACCTAAGCCAAAGGCAGAGGCTTTAACCCACTGAGCCACTCAGGTGCCCCAATTTCATTCCTCTTTAGAACAGGATTGGAGAGGAAGAATATATAATCCAAGCATTTAATTGAAGGGAAATAATAAAACCTCCAGTCCTTTTGTAGTTTACAGCGTCTTGATCATATTTGTGTTATGTTTCCCTTGAGCCTTTTAGCAAGCTCTGCGAGGCAGGTGGAGCTGTAGGTCTCTGTGTCACTGAAGAGGAAGGAAGCTTGGGGAGTGGCAGGGGCATGGTCGTGGTCATGGTTATGGCCTGGGTACGTGGCAGAGCCAGGATGAGAAGCAGTTAGTTCTTTGTGCATCCTGAAAAATGTCAGCTTGAATGTTGTACTCCTTGGGATGAGTTTACTAAAGAGCTGCATACAGTCCGTCCGTGGCTTTAATTAGAGATAAGGGCAATAAAATGAATATTAATAATGGTGCGTGTAAGTCACCAAAGAAAACCTAAATCATATTCCAGATAGTGTATGTAGTGGGTCAAGGAGTTTCCACCACGACTGATTAAGAACAAGTGTTGATGTTATTAAGCGTGAGTTATATAATTACTTGAAGTGTTTACTTATCCTGATCGCCTCATTCTGGGATTGATTATATGAATCAATAGAGATTGAGAATTTGGATTCAAGAGTGAGACAGCTGGGGCTCTGAGACCCAGCCCCTAGACTGAGCCACCTGGAGAAGGAGCCCTTATCTGTAAACTGGTGATGTTAGTATCTGTGTCAGCGATGTTCTATGAGGTTGAAATCACACGTGTACATAAAACGCTTAGTGCATAGTAAGCACTCTGTTTTGCCATGAATTAGGTGTTATTTGTTGGTAAATATGCTTAGTTTTTTATTCTTTTACATTTAAAACTTCAGTATCATTCTTCGCTCTAATAAAGGTTACAAATAAGAAACGATTGTTTCTTGGGGCACCTGGGTGGCTCAGTGGGTTAAGCCTCTGCCTTTGGCTCAGGTCCTGATTTCAGGGTCCTGGAATGGAGGCCTGCATCGGGCTCTCTGCTCAGCAGGGAGCCTGCCTCCCCCCACTCCCCAGCCGCCTGCCTCTCTGCCTATTTGTGATCTCTGTCTGTCAAATAAATAAATAAAATCTTAAAAAAAAAAAGAGAAACATTTGTTTCTTAACATAATCCTGATTTATTGTAACTTCTTTTATATGGCCTTCTATATTTTTTTAAACAGAATTGTATGCAGTGAGCAAATATATTTTTGGACAGACACACTTTGCATTGACTGTGGGTCGCTAATTATTGTGATCTTGTCCTTTCAGCCATGTTTCGTCTTATGAGTCAAGCCTCAGGAATTATCTACATTCCATGAATTCCATTTGTACATGAATCTTTGAGAGCAGTTTTTGGCCTTTGATATTTGGAATGAACTTTGCTTTTGCAGATATTTTATTACATTTTATAATAATGATCGGGGCATGGCCAAATTCAGTTTCAATAAACACAGAAAAGGGCAGAATTTATTTGAACATGTATGACATAGGAGAGATTATAATCCATTTTAGATGATTCAAGGATTAGTTACTTAGTTTTGTAGATATTTGCGTTCTTGCTTGCTCTTCAAGCCTTTGTCTATTTCGTTCTTGTCCTTTCTAGGGAATGAGATGGGAAAGACATGTTTTCACTGTTGGACCCTTTAATTCTCAGATGCGTTGAGCATTAGTGGCTGTTGTTCTAGGATCTAGATAGCGCTTACCAGTCTGGCGGAAGCTTTAATATAATTTTGTCTAGGGTGGGTCTTCTTGAATATAGGTCTATACCTTTAACTTTCTCAGTTTTCTGCTGTAATTGAGGAATAAATTGACCAATATAGTGTCATATTGGTGAATATTGTCACATTTTGACATATTGTCAAATGATGAATATTATGAAAATATCGAATACAACTGAAGTTTTCTTTGAGGTTCATAATCTTTTGGTACATTGCAAAATTTTGGAGTCCTTTTATATTATTATAAGTACAAGCTTCATTGTACTCAAGATATGGAGAAGTGTCAGTTAATAAAGACTGGAAATGCAAAAAAAAATTTATATTACATACTTAGTATTCATTCCCTGTAGAGGTAGGGATTTGGGGGAAAGTTGTCCTAGACCAGAGCCTGATGTTTTCTATCATAAAATAATAAATGTAGCACCCTTTCTATTGCTTAAAATACAGAAGCTAATGAATTTTTTAATTAAATTAATTAATGAATTTTTTTTTTTAAGATTTTATTTACTTATTTGACAGAGAGAGAGAGAGACAGCGAGAGAAGGAACATAAGCAGGGGGAGTGGGAGAGGGAGAATCAGGCTTCCCGCCGATCAGGGAGTCCAGCTTAGGGCTCGATCCCAGGACCCTGGGATCATGACCCGAGCCGAAGGCAGAAGCTTAACGTTGGAGTCACCCAGGCATCTTAGTGAATTGTTTTGAAATGAAAAATGTGCATTGCAGCACTGGGAAGAGAATTTTGTGAAGGGACCAGGGGTGGTGGTGGATGGCCCAGGGGAGAGCCAAGGGCTCAGGAGATGGAAAACAAGTGCACAGGTCAAAGCTGAGAGGAGAACCACAGCCAGGGTGGCAGGGCCAGAGGGATGGTGCGAGCATCTTCCTGCTCCTCGACCTTATCAGACAAGGGCAAACCGGCCTTGTCCCAGACCACAGGGAAGGCAAAATCTCTAGGATTGGAGGGTGGGGTGGGGAGGTGGACAGCAGCCCTGTGGGGCCAGAGAAGTGACTCTAGGCACAGTTTGGGATAGGAAGTACCTGGTGAGACTGCTTAGTGAGTCCGTCTCTCCCTCCCTTCATCAATGCCCCGCACGTGTGTTCCGTACCTACTTTCTGCCTCAGCCTTGGTGTCTGGTGCTGTGGCTTCCAAGAAGAAAGTGGTTCTCTCGAGGAGCTTATGGTCCACTTGGGATCTCAGACACGCAGGACCGACAGTTGTGATATCCGTACTGAGTTGAAAGTCTGGAGTAGGGTGCATGGGGAACTCAAAGGCAGGTAGCCTCCCTCTGGCTGGGCTGGGGCAGGAGAAGCAGCATGTGCAAAGGCAGAACAGGGATAGAGAACGCAGGCCGTTAAAGAGAGCTTCGATTCACTTGCTGTGTGTGTAGCCTTGGGCCTCTGCCAACAGTGTTAAGAGATAGCGTTGAAGAAGTGGGCAGGTGCCAGATCTTGAAGAGCTGGGAATGCTGTGCATTTGTTGGGGAGCCTTTGAAGTGTTCCAAGCAGAGACGTAAAATAACTAGGCATGATTTTAAGAGTGCCCTGTAGTAGACACTGATGTGCCATCCAGATTTTTTTTTTTTTTAAAGATTTATTTATTTATTTATTTGACAGAGATCACAAGCAGGCAGAGAGGCAGGCAGAGAAAGAGGGAGAAGCAGGCTCCCTGCCAAGCAGAGAGCCCGATGCAGGGCTCGATCCCAGAACCCTGGGATCATGACCCGAGCCGAAGGCAGAGGCCTAATCCACTGAGCCACCCGGCGCCCCCATCCAGATCTTTCTTTAATGGAGGACTCACCCAGCCTCTGGGCAACAGTGAACCCGCTCACTTGGGGTTGTGCCCCTTCCCTGGAGAGGGGTGGGGATAGGGTTTTCACATCCAGTGGCTGATGAGGTGGGAATGTGAAGGCCATCTAGGCCAGTTGACGACAACTCTGCAGGGCCATTTAACCCGCAGAGCTCACTTGGGACGAGGGTTTCGAGGGGAGGCCGTCTGGCAGCCTCAGCTTCTTCCTCTACCCAACCTTGTTTCCTTCCCTGCTCTAGCCACCTGGGTCTTTCTGAATTCTGATCTCAGTGAGGCTCAGGCTCTATTTCACATTCCCCTTGTCTTGCTAGGGTCTGCACATTGTGTCCAGGTCGGAAACACTGGCCATCAGAATGCTCCCCTCACTTATTTCCTTTCCCAGAAGAATGACACCCTTGCATTGCCTGTCACAGTCTCAAAATAATTGTTTCCTATATTTAAAACAATTTTCTAGTAGACAGTTAAATCTGGACCCTGTAAACTCTCATGGCAGTCTGTGAAGTCATCTGTTCTTTTTCGAAGAGGTTAAACTGTGAGCCACTGAAGTAGGCTCAGTGTAGTTTTTTGTTTTTGTTTTTGTTTTTTTTTAAAGATTTTATTATTTATTTGACAGACGGAGATCACAAGTAGGCAGAGAGGCAGACAGAAAGAGAGAGGGAAGCAGGCTCCCCGCTGAGCAGAGAGCCCGATTTGGGGCTTGATCCCAGGACTCTGGGATCATGACCTGAGCCAAAGGAAGAGGCTTTAACCCACTGAGCCACCCAGGCACCCCTGCTCTGTGTTTATTTCAGATACTCAGCTTATACTTCTCAAACACTCAGTTGGAGCTGAGGGATGGTGATCTGAGAATCAGCAAGTTGAATGGATGCTGATTTTCTCATTGTACCTGCCCGTCCCCTCCTTGTGCCAACGTGAGATCCTTTTGCTTTGTAGTTAGGTGACTGGGCCCAATAACCACCTGTGTTGTACTAGCACCAACAGATAATGGTGCCATTTCACAGGATCAAAGTAGCTTTAACATTCCCACTGCCTCTGTCATGATTAAAATTCCAAATGCACTGCTGGGTGGGCTCACTACCTACAGAAGCGTGCATACTGGCAGACACACAAACTGGATCGCCTCTGTTTAATGTCCTTGGCCAAGGGATGGGACTATGACTGTTGCACCAAAAGGAATATGTGTGCTTAGGTAATTGAGAGTTGATGGTGCCTTTGTTTTCTTTTTGGATGTGTGATCTTCAGATAAGTCATGATTCTTTTGTTAAGAATAATTGATTATAAGGGTGGCTCAGTTGGTTAAGCGACTGCCTTCTGGTCAGGTCATGATCCCAGGGTCCTGGGATCAAGTCCCACGTTGGGGGCTGGGGTGTCCTTGCTCAGCAGGGAGCCTGCTTCTCCCTCTGCCTGCTGCTTCCCTGCTTGTGCTCTCTCTCTGTCAAATAAATAAAATCTGAAAAAAAAAAAAAAAAGAATAATTGACTATAATTCCCATGATGCAGGGTAGAATGCATGCTCTGTTTTCCACTTGTTTACTATATGGAGTGTTCTTCCTTTTTTTTCTTTTTAAATCATAGACTTTGATTTCCAGAGGTAGGTAGAATAGACGTATTTCCAGGTTATTATGTGCAAAATCACTTATTAGGTGCAAACTTTGTTACCTACTGGATGTATGTCAGTTTTATATCTCATAAACCAGTGTCTAAATTGTTTGATAGAATATTTTGTAGTGGGGTACCTGGCTGGATCAGTAGGTAGAGGACATGTGACTCTTGATCTCTGGGTTGTGAGTTTGAGCCCCAAGTTTGGTGTAGAGATTCCTTAAATAAATAAAGCTTTAAAAATATTTTGTACTTATTGGGGCAGTAATCTTATAAATTTTGTTTTTAAATGGCATGGACTGGGGTGTCTGGGTGGCTCAGTAGGTTGGGCGTCTGCCTTCAGCTCAGTTAGTGATCCTTGGGTCTTGGGATCAAGCCC
Source organism: Lutra lutra (assembly GCF_902655055.1). NCBI lineage: Eukaryota > Metazoa > Chordata > Mammalia > Carnivora > Mustelidae > Lutra > Lutra lutra. The sequence continues at coordinate 110,729,355 of NC_062284.1, forward strand.
CAGGTTGGGATCTCTGCTCTGGGAGGAGTTTGTTTCTCCCTCTGCCCCTCCCCCGCTTGTTCTCTCTTGTGCCCATAGTCTGTCCTCTCTATCTCACAAATAAATAAAATCTTTTAAAAAAATGGCATGGACTATAGTCTATTAAAAAAATTACAAAGAAAACCCTAACAGCATGGAAATGATAATCATTTTGAGAAAAAATGCAAATAATTTTTTTTTTTAAAGATTTTATTTATTTATTTGACAGAGAGAAATCACAAGCAGGCAGAGAGGCAGGCAGAGAGTGAGGAGGAAGCAGGCTCCCTGCTGAGCAGAAAGCCCGATGCGGGGCTTGAACCCAGGACCTGGGATCATGACCTGAGCCGAAGGCAGCGGCTTAACCCACTGAGCCACCCAGGCGCCCCGCAAATAATTTTTAATAAGAGAATTTACCCTCTGTTTTCATACTGTCAGAGAATGTCATATAATGAGAATGTGTCATGGCCGTCAGTCATTTAAAGTGAATCTTTACTCTTTTCTATTAGAGGGGACGACTTGAACTGATCAGACCCTCTCTACTCTCTGTGGGTCCGTGGGGTAGGTGGTCAGCTTGTGGCCATAGGAGAGAACAGAGTGACTGTCCTTCAGGGTTCAGAGCCTCAGCATACTCCCCCGCACCGACCCCCAGCCTCATTGGCATTGCCAGCCAGATTGATCACTACCTGGAATAACTCAGTAGCTGAACTAGAAGGGTATACATAACTTCTGGAGCGGCTAGGAACTGGTTTTTTCGTCATTCCTGGTATTTGAAATAATGCTTGAGAAGTGGTAAGATGGTTGAGTTTGGTACTTCTGGGGACTATGACTTCTGCTTTTGGTAACATCGCAAAAATCACAGATTTAACCAGCTGGAAGGGCTCTTAGAGAATGTCTAGCTGCACCCTTATGTTATGGGTGAGAAGAGTAGGGTTCAGATATGTTAAATGTATTCTCTATGCTTGGGCCAAAATGAGGACTGGAACTCAGGTCTTCTAAACCACTGGTTCCCAAATAGTTCGGTGACATGGCTTCGCCTCCTCACAAGACCATTCAGCTTCCCGGACTTGATGGCTCTGGTGTCTCAGGCCTGCGTGGGAAGTGCTGTCTTTCACTTGGTACCCAGCCAGCTGCGGATGGGTGCTAGTCCTTGCTTCTCCTATCCTGGCGAGGGATTTTGAGGCCAGACTTCATATTCTGGCTCAGATGAGCCTGGGTCCTTATTACTGCTGACCGTTCACCGTTTCTGCCCAACTGGGCATTAGTCTCATGATATGACTCAAAAATTATTTGATTTAATCTGTGCAGAACAGAGCGGGAGCCCAGTGGTAACAATAGCCAGGAATTAAGGAAGGTGAGGGAATATGTTTCCCTTTGACCTTGGAGTCCATATTCTTAAGGATTGATTATCTTGCTAACCACCTAGCATAGTTCCTGAAACATGCAAGCTGTACCTGAATACTTTTTGGGTAATTTATTGACCAATGATAAATGAACAGAGGCTAAACAGTAACAGAACTTTTTTCTTTCTTTCTTTCTTTCTTTTTTTTTTTTTTTTTTTTGGTTTTCTTGAGAAGCTGAGGAGACTAACTCTTGCTATTCTTTTCCAGTTCAAGTTTCTATATACAATCAAGATTACAGTATAAGCATTATAATGGCATTTATGGAGACTAACAACATGGAAATACTAATGCTTAATATTTAGCAGAAGAAAACAAATTTGTAGCATAATTAACAGCTTTGTAAAAGCAGAATAAAAAAGCTATACTAGAGATAAAAATTGTCTAAAACTTTATGGATAGATTTAATTCATTTTCTTTTTTTGTTTTCCATCTTATTAGAAAAATCACTTTAATAAACACATAGTACTTATATAGTACAAAAAAAAGTCCTTGTAAAAGTAAATAAAATGTATAGTTCATTCTGTAGAAAATAAATGTGAACTGTGGTTTATCCTTTTATCTTTTTTATCCTATGATATACAAAATTTGGATTTAAAGGATTTTTCTTACCCTCCAGAAGTACAAATCCATTTCTGAACCCTTGGCTCTGTTGTGGTGGACTGGAAGAAGTGATTTTGCACTTATTCGTGATTTAGAACATGAACAGAATCTCTTGTCCTGGCCGGTCTTCTCATCCATTAGTCTACATTTGCCAGGTCCTACCTGCTTTAGCAGGGACATCTTAAGGGTAGGGTACTAGAAATTGGTCCTTTTCTGTTTAAGCCTGTTATGACGGGCCTTGTTTGGACTTCCCCAGGCAGTTAGTTCCTGCTGTTGTTTTTGCTCCTCAAACGTGCTCTTCCTGTCTCTGGAAAATCTTTTACACTTCCTCATCTTTGTATCCCCAGTGCCTGATACAGTGCCTGACAGGTAGTAAGCACTCAACCGGTCTTTGTTAAATGAATGAATGAATACAGTCCCATCTAGAACTCAACTTTTCATGACTCTGCTTCATGTTTTGATAATATTTATTTTAAACCCGAGTGCGAGAAGAAAATTGGACCCAAAAGCTTCTGAATTAAATAAAAACTCAGCAACCGTATACACGTGATTGAGGGCTCTCATGGGACTTGGCCATTATAAGACAAATCAGACCATTATATGAGAAAGGTGGATTTTTGTTGATTTCTGGTGTAAGTGAAAACAGTTCAAGAGAAAGAATGGGTCCCTGGCCAACCAGCTGCTGGTACATCTAATGATAAAGGCGTGAGTGACTTGGGTCAGTTGCTGTAGTACACCAGCCAAAAGGCAAAATCCAATCACTCGGCCTTTGCCCATTTGTAAAAGTAAATTTGTAAAAGTAAATTAAGTTCTGAGTGTGAAAGCAGCTTTGCAGCTGCCACTAAAATTGACAAATATTTTTTCTAAAGAAATAGTACATTTTAGAAACAAACTCCTCATTTCAACAGCCAACATATTTTTGGCTGTTGTATTTGCTGGCAAACACTTCAAATTTAGAAATACTTCTTTTAAATATCTTGGAAAGACTAGTGTTTGGATTTTAAAGACAGCCCATCCCTCATCCCTGGGAAAATGCTACCCAACAGAAACTTGTGTAAAAATGCACGTACAGTTACGTTACTTGAACCACTAGATAGAAATGCTTGTTTGGTCACTGTGAGATCCTGCACATCTTTTCCCAAATATTTCCATCATTTCTGTTCTGAGAAGTTCACCATGTACATGCAGCCATTGGACTACAGTTCAGCAGGACTAGTTGAACTTTGTAAACGTAACAGAATTCCTCCAGTCCCTCAACCCCCTCTTTTCCCCAGAAGAGTTTGGGACTAAAGTTCCTCTGAAACCTTGAAAATCCAACAAAAAAAAATCATGACTAGTAGAAGTAGACATTTGACCTTAAAATACATCCAGGAAGACATTTGAGGGCGATTCAGTTTTCTATGGCTAAGAATTCTGGCCATTTGGTGAGGGGGAAAAAAAAAATCTTGTCAAAAATGAAAGTAGAGCACATTCAAGTAGAGATATTGAAGGAGGAAGTTGGAACTTAAATAAAAATCCTGTGACTTGGGAAGACCTGAATTTCGAAATTATTTTTATTTTTATTTAAGTGTGTATAAAAAAATTCTTGTAAAGTGTATTTTCTGAATTTTTGTTTGCTTGCTTATTTGTTCATTTAGTTGTTTAATTTGTTTATTCCATAGTTTATTCTTGAAGGATTTAAGATGACCACAACAAATACCTGTAAGCTAAGGTGTGGTATGTCAATAAAAATAAAAAACAAAAAGATAAGACGAAGTCCAGGGAAAACCGGATGTAGGAGGACTTACATAATTACTACAGTTTGACCTCATAGTGAGCTCTGTGTTTTTGGATACCAAACGAAAGGGGAACATGAATGTATGGCTCTTCTTTTCAGGAAAGAAACAACAAAAATAGTATAAAACAACAACCCAAATCCAACTTATTCCTCCAAGGAAGTGGAAGCATTTCTTAGTACTAAGTTCTTTTTTTTTTTAAGATTGTATTTCTTTATATGAGAGAGAGAGAGAGTACGTATGAGTGGGGGGGGAGCAGAGGGAAAGGGAGATGCAGACTCCCTGCTCCTGCTTAGCAGAGAGCTTGATGTGGGACTCGAACTCAGGACCCTGGGATTAAGACCTAGCCAAAGGCAGATGCTTAACAGATGGAGCCACCCAGCACCCCTGTTTCTTAGTACTAAATTCTAAGCGGGGCCAAGAGCTAACAGCTTCCCCAACGACATTGTTCCAGTTTGTTCCTTCATTTCTTTACTCTTTTAATCTTTCTTCATACATTTATTATGTGCCCACTATATGCCACACACAGCGCCAGATGATAGAGATAAACAGTAAACAAAACATAGTCCCTGCCCCGGGCTCACCGTCTAGAATCTGCAGGGTTGAGGGAGCTGCCCTGAAGGGACAGTTGGGCTCCACCAACTGTGGAGTTTGAAGTTTCAAAGGGAAGGGCTTCTCCAGTGAGCTGGCATTTCAAGTTGGTGTTCAGGCCCACAGCCGCTAAATCAATGCCAGGATGCTTGCAGTATACTCCAGCGTGAGACGCCAGGAGGGGGCTAACAAGAACTAGACGATGGGAGTCGAGCAGGGCTGAAGTTATTCCTGGAGTGGGGACCAGAGAGAAGTGACGGGTCAGTTACATAGCTCCTTCATTGGGGAAGAAGCCAATTCACCTGAAGCCAAGTTTACTGAATGGCCAATGAACCCAAGTACTTGTTTCTTTTCATTAGGAAAGTTTAAGCAATTCTTGTAAGATACAATGATCTTAACAGCTTTTTGAGGATGCGTGTGGTGTTTAAGGTGGCCTCTTTTCATATTAGTGCGGTGGCATTTTAATGGAATATTCAGTCTATGTTTGCCTTGCTGTAATGGGAGAGTCCTGGGCAGAGGGATCAGAACAGGCTGGACTGCTGATCGAGAAGAGAGAGGAGATTGAGGGGCAGGGCATGGGGACCTAAGGGAGAGGCAGAGTAAGAATATATTCATGAGGAGTACAGTCATTAAAAATATATATTCTTTTTTTTTTTTTAAAGATTTGATTTATTTGACAGAGATCACAGAGGCAGAGAGGCAGGCACAGAGAGAGGGGGAGGCAGGCTCTCTGCTGAGCAGAGAGCCCAATTCGGGGCTCCATCCCAGGAAACTGGGTTCATGACCTGAGCTGAAGGCAGAGGCCTAACCCACTGAGCCACCCAGGTGCCCCCAAAATACATATTCTTGAGGGCCAAGAATTCTCAGGAAAATATTTCTCTTGTGAATAATAATAAGCCAATTTATTATCCCCCAGGATCCCCCACCAGAGGCATTGTGTATCCATTGCTTCTAGACAAGACTCTCCATTGATTTGGGGTCTCCAGGGTACTGAAACTACAGGTGATGTGAACTTCCTAGAGCTTAGAACTAGAATATGGATGTCTTTAGGTGACTTGGCATTGAGAAGTATTTGAAATGTCTCATTTACTGAAAGCACATATGATTTCATTTTTCCATAGTAAATTTTCCTGTTTCACCAATAAAGAACGGGTTTGCATTGCATCTCATTTTCTGATTTTCAACATGCTCTATCTTGTCCTTACAGAAAGTGTGAGTTCATTTAACTCGCTTATTCGTACCCTCTCATGTCCCCGAGAAAGTTGGATGTAATCTGTAGAAAAACATAGAATTAAACAGAATTTAAAAAAAAAATAGAGAAGGACCTTGCCGTGAAGGGGAAAAAAAAGGGTTGTTGAATAAAGCCAGTGGGAAAGCAACTTGTTTCCATAAAGTCATTTGTAATTGCTAGAGCTGGGCTATACCAGCCAAAAAAGAGAGGGAAACTTTGTTCATAAAAATAACATGGTCATTAGATGAAAAGAATAAATCCTCTGGGTCACAGTTTTTCTTGGTCCAGAGACCTGAGACAATGTTCCACAGAGTCTTCTCGTAAAAGGAACACCGTGTGTCTTACGCCTGGTACTTCTGAAATTCTGTGGGAGAAGTGGCAGGGTACGTTTCTCTTGCCCGGTCCCTCTAATACCCGGCTGGGTAGGGTTTACGAGATTATACCAGAATACATTTTAATAGAAGCAGTTCTCTGAGGGATTACAGCAATGCCGTTCAAGTTCATCGTTCCTGAGGCTGGACGGGATCCAACCACAACATGCAGGAATGGGCGGACTCTAGGTCTTTCAGGCATTCCTCCGTGATGGTTGTTCCTTGTAATCCACTGTTTTAAAATGTGCAGCCGAGAACTCGGGTTAGAGTCTTTGGCAAGAACCTGAGAGGCTGTGAGTTGGCTCAGACAAAATCATTATCCTCATTTCACGGACCTGGGAGAAGTTGATGATTATCCAAGGTCGTGTGGTCCGTGGCAGAGCCAGGACTAAAGCCAGATTCTTCTGACTCTAAACGTAGGGCTCTTTCAAGCATTTTGTCTCTCCTCTCTAGCTTAAGTGGCATTCTGTTAGAATTTTGAAATGTTAAGAATGAATATTTTAAACATCCATAGTGCACTCCCTACTTAGATTTTCAATTTTGGGGTAAAAGGAGACATTAAGGGGCGCCTGGGTGGCTCAGTGGGTTAAGCCGCTGCCTTCGGCTCGGGTCATGATCTCAGGGTCCTCGGATCGAGTCCCGCATCGGGCTCTTTGCTCAGCAGGGAGCCTGCTTCCCTCTCTCTTTCTCTCTCTCTGCCTGCCTCTCCATCTACTTGTGATCTCTCTCTGTCAAATAAATAAATAAAATCTAAAAAAAAAAAAAAAAAAAAAGGAGACATTAACTGTAGAGCTGAAGTCCCGCCCCCCCCTTTCCTTTGCCCTCCCTCTGTAGTTGGTGGGTGTCATTCCCCACCCTGTTTCTGTTCTTTTTTTTTCTTTTTTTTTTTTTTTTAAGATTTTATTTATTTATTTGACAGACAGAGATCACAAGTAGACAGAGAGGCAGGCAGAGAGAGAGGGGGAAGCAGGCTCCCTGCTGAGCAGAGAGCCCAATGCGGGACTCGATCCCAGGACCCTGAGATCATGACCCGAGCCGAAGGCAGCGGCTCAACCCACTGAGCCACCCAGGCGCCCTGTTTCTGTTCTTTTAACATATGTGTGTGTGTGTGTGTGTGTGTGTGTAAAATTTATATGAAGTGTATAAATGACTTCATAGTATATTAGTCCTTCTGCACTTGCTCCTGTCCCCCACCCCATTATAGTTTTGATATATAACCATGCTGATACTGGTCGGTTGTTCATTTAGCGGGTGGCATGGTCTTCCTTGCCATGAATCAACCACAGTTTACCCATTGATTCAATTATTTCTATTTTTTTCTGTTACAAATGTTTCCACCATGAACATTCTTGAATATGTCTGTGTCTTTGTGCAATTTCTTTAAAAAAAAAAAGTTTATTTTCAATTAATCTCTACACCCAGTGTGGGGATCGAACTCACAACCCCAAGATCAAGAGCGGCATGCTCCACCGACTGAGCCAGCCAGGTGCCCCTCTGTGCAATTTTAGAGGATTTTTTTAGTTGTTAGAAATGGAAGTCACCAACAGGTGCTGCTCCTTCTTGAGCAGCAGTCAGATGCTGAGTCCTTCTGGGAGAACCTTGCATCTACCCAAAATGCCATTGGGGTCCATTGAGGCCAATGCTATTCTGGCCTCAGTGCGTCTGCCCTGCCCGCCTGCTCCTTGTTTCTAGTCTGTTGGTTCAAGTTCTTGACTGTGGCCTGTTTCAAGCACCATTTACTTCTCAAGGACCCTACTCCACCCTTGCTCCCCTTGCTCCCTAGGGATGACCTCACTTCTTATTTTCCTGAGAAAAATGAGGTCATCTGTTGAGAGTTTCTTAAATCCCTCTCTCCCAAACTCCTCAGCATTTCCATCTAAAAGGATAGTGAGCATGTCTTTGTAAACCCTAAATTCTTTTTTTTTTTAAGATTTTATTTATTTGACAGACAGAGATCACAAGTAGGCAGAGAGACAGGCAGAGAGAGAGAAAGGAGGAAGCAGGCTCCCTGCTGAGCAGAAAGCCCGATGTGGGGCTTGATCCCAGGACCCTAGGATCATGTCCTGAGCCGAAGACAGAGGCTTTAACCCACTGAGCCACCCAGGTGCCCCAAACCCTAAATTCTTTATGGAACAAATGGAAGCAAAATTTTTTTTCTTAAAGCCTCTCAGACCTAAAATTGGAATTTTGTCTTAACAGGTGCTGCACCGTTTTCGAAATCACGAATTCACATACCTTCTGACCATAGCCTCCAGCAATTCTAATTGCTTAATTGTCCATGGTTCTTCTCGTTCACAGAGCTTCATTCTGTCTCTTCCCCCCTTCCTGTCTGCACGTCCCCTCTTTCCATTTCCTGCTCCTGCCAGTTCCTACCCTGGACCTCTCCGTCAGAGCCCTGTTTATTTATGCATGGATCTGCCCGGCTCTGATACGGGAACTTTCCTTTTTTCTCCTGTGTTTGAGATCTAGTGTCTGTTTTTCTCATTTTTGGTTAAGTTTCGTTGGAATACTTTCTTTCCTCTTGCTTTACTTTCTTATTTTGTTGGAGGAAGTCTGCCAGTAGCTTTCTAATTGCGAGCATCCGGGACATGAATTTTTTGAAGGCTTGCGTGTCTGGAAAGGACTTTTTCATGTCCTAACACCTGATTAATACTTCAGCTGCATATAGATTATTATAGGTTGAAAATCATCTTCTGATTTTTAAAAATTGTGGTAAAATAATATGTATGATGTGAAATTTACCAGTTTAATCATTTTTAAGTGTGCAGTTCAGGGGTATGAAGTATATTCCCACCGTCCCCCACCATCCATCTCCGGATCGTTATTTTCTTGCAAAACTGAAATCCTATACACATGAAATAATTAAATATTAATTAAAAGTTAATTAAAAAAAATCAACTCCCTACTCCCCCTCGCAGAGCCCCTGGCAACCACCATTCTGCTTTCCATATCTGTGAATTTTTTTTAAAAAGATTTTATTTATTTATTTGAGAGAGAGTGAATGGGAGGGGAGAAGGTCAGAGGGAGAAGCAGACTCCACACGAAGCTGGGAGCCTGATGCAGGACTTGATCCCGAGACTCTGGGATCATGACCTGAGCTGAAGGCAGTCGCTTAACCAACTGAGCCACCCAGGCGCCCCATATCTGTGAATTTTACTACTGTCGGAACCGCATATAAGTGGATCTTGCACTTATGTGATACGTTTTGTGACTGGCTTATTCCACCAATCATCATGTCCTTCCATGGCAGCCATGTTGTAGCATCTGTCAGAATCCCCTTCTTTCTTACGGCTAAATAGTATTCCATTGTATGTACGTGCCACAGTTTGTTTATCCATTCATCCCAGGATGCACACTTGGGTTGCTTTAGCCTTTGAATCTGGGTCTGTATATCTCTCCGAAACTCTGCTTTCAGTTTTTCTGAAGATATACCCAAAAGTGGAATTGCTGGATCATGTGCTAATTTTATCTTTTTTTTTTTTTTTTTAAAGGAAACTCCACACTGTTTTCCATAGTGACTGCACCATTTTACATTCCCACTGACAGCGCACAAGGGTTCCAATTCTTTTCCACATCCTTAACAATACTTACATATTCTGGTGTGTGTGTTGTTTTTTTTTTTTTTTTTTTTTGAAGTAGTCATCCTAATGGGTTTGAAGTGGTATCTCATTGTGGTTTTGATTTGCATTTCTCTTATGAATAATGATGTTGACCTCAAGTCCTTTGCCCGTCTTTAGTTGGGTTATTTTGTTTTTGTGTTATGGGAGTTCTTTGTATATTCCGGATATTAATTTCTTAGCAGGTATATGATTTGCAAATATCTTCTCCCATTCCTTGTTGCCTTTTTACTCTGTTGATAGTATCCTTTGCACAGTTTTTATCTTTTATTTTTTTATTTTTAAAGATTTATTTATTTATTTGAGAGAGCGAGAGCGAGAGAGGTGTGGGGCAGAGGGAGAGAGTGTCTTAAGTGAACTCCCAGCTGAGTGTGGAGCCTGACTCAGGGCTGGATCTCACGACCCTGATATCATGACCTAAGCCGAAATCAGGAGTCAGGCACTTAACCCACTAAGCCATCCAGGCACCCTGATGCACAGCAGTTTTTAATCTTTTTAAAAAAGATTTATTTATTTATTTATTTGATAGAGAGAAAAAGGGAGAGAGATCACAAGTAGGCAGAGAGGCAGGCAGAGAGAGGAGGAAGCAGGCTCCCTGCTGAGCAGAGAGCCCAATGCGGGGCTCGATCCCAGGACCCTGAGATCATGACCTGTGTCGAAGGCAGAGGCTTAACCCACTGAGCTACCCAGACGCCCTCCGAAGTTTTAAATCTTAATGTCCAATTTATTTTTTCTTGTCTATGCTTTTGGATTCATATCAAGGAAGTCATTTCCAAATCCATTGTCATGAAGCTTTTGCTCTGTGTTTTCTTCTAAGAGTTTTATAGTTTTAGCTTTTATGTTTAGGTTTTCTCAGAACTTTTAGTATATTCCTTGTCTTGTGACAGTGTAAAATGGAAGAAATGATGATTCTGGGGGCGCCTGGGTGGCTCAGTGGGTTGGGCCTCTGCCTTCGGCTCAGGTCATGATCTCAGGGTCCTGGGATCGAGCCCCGCATCAGGCTCTCTGCTTGGTGGGGAACCTGCTTCCTCCCCTGTCTGCCCGCTGCTTTGCCTGCTTGTAGTCTCTCTTTCTCTCTCTCTCTGTTAAATAAATAAATTAAATCTTTAAAAAAAAAAAAGAAATGATGATTCTGGTTGTAACTGATATGTGAAGCTTTTTATGAGTTAAAATAAAGTTCATTTTATGGGATCTTTTTATTTTTTTTTTATTTATTATTTAAAAGATTTTTATTTATTATTTGACAGAGAGATCACAAGCAGGCAGAAAGGCAGGCAGAGAGAGGAGGAAGCAGGCTCCCTGCTGAGCAGAGAGCCCGATGCGGGGCTCATCCCAGGACTCTGAGATCGTGACCTGAGCGAAGGCAGCGGCTTAACCCACTGAGCCACCCAGGTGCCCCTTATGGGATCTTTAAAAAAAAAAAAAAGTCAATTGTGATCAATTTCAGTTTTTATTTTTCCCTTAAGTTTTCCTTTTTTTCCCTACATTTGCCTGTAGATTCCTCTTTTGTGTTTGTTTTGATCTCTTTCATTCTCGGAGGCTTTCCCTTGACTCTGGTTATCTTTGACTGTCTGCTCATGTTTAAGAGTGAGGAATGAAAAAGCCAGTTAGTGGAATTTCACAGTAGGGTAATGTGACAGGGAACTGACCTTTCCATTTAGAAACCCCATATATCAGTATCTGGGGGTCTTTTCTGGGGGGGGGTGGATCATGATCCAGGCCAGGATCCTCTGAAATCCTACCTGTGGGTACAGCTAGGGATCTGGAGAATAGATCTGGCTGCTGGTGTTTTTGGAGGAAGAGGGTGGGTGAGGGCTGGGGGTCCTACTGCTGCTGTGGAGACTTGTCTAAGCTCTTGCTCTCAGCCCTGATCTCCAACATACTGTTTTGTTTGTCTTTAGATCTATATTTCACCCTCAACTTCTGCTGTATCTCTTGCCGCCATATTCCACTCCTCTTAGGGATTCTCAAAGACGGGGATGGGGAAGCTGGAGTTAACAGGAAAGCCAGGAGTCTTTGGTAGCAATTTAGGGGCAAAATAATGAGGTCACAGGCAGAGGTGATGATTAAAGGAATAAAGAGATATACATGGAAAAGAACACAAACCATTGTCCATACTTATAACCCCAAAGCCCTGGGGAGATTGGTGAGTTGGTGGTAAGATGGTTTCACTGGGGGAATTAGATCCTTTTTATTTTATTTAATTAATTATTTTTTTTAAGATTTTATTTATTGACAGAGAGTGGGGGATTTATGATCTTTAGAAATTTCAGTGTGTGGTCGAAGGGCCAGATTTCAAGGTTAGAATGTACTGATGGAAAGGAAAAATAATTACTTCCTGAGTGCAAGCTTTCTAGATCTGTGCTGATTTACCACATCAGCATTCATAGTTTGGGAAATTTTCATCTTTAAGGTTTTTTTTTTTTTTTCTTTTTTTTCCCTTTTCATTTTAGTATTGTGAAGAGGTTTTAATTTTTCCTGCTGATTAAGAAATGGGCGAATTCTGGAGCACCTGGGTGGCTCAGTTGGTTAAGCCCTTGCCTTCAGCTCGGGTCATGATCCTGGGGTCCTGGGATTGAGCCCCACATCGGGCTCCCTGCTCCACGGGAAGCCTGCTTCTCCCTCTCCCACTTGCCCTACTTGTATTTCCTCTCTCGCTGTCTCTGTCTCTGTCAAATAAATAAGTAAATAAAATGTAAAAAAATGGGTGAATTCTGATAAATTCTTTTTTTTTTCCTTAGGATTTTATTTATTTATTTGACAGAGAGAGACACAGCGAGAGAGTAAGCAGAGGGAGTGGGAGAGGGAGAAATAGGCTTCCCACTGAGCAGGGAGCCTGATGCGAGGCTCGATCCAAGGACCCCGGGATCATGACCTGAGCCAAAGGCAGATGCTTAACGGCTGAGCCACCCAGGCGCCCCAAATCCTGATAAATTCTTTTCACAGATGATAGTAAATACCATTTATATACCGTCATTCATCTAGCACAGGAAGCACTCAATAAATGTTAGTTGTTACTGTGGTTTTTAAGTTTCATGTGCTTTTTTATTGGATTCCAGCAGCTGCCCTGTGAGACACACACTATCATTCCCATTCTGTAGCAGTGGACACTGCAGTTCAGAGCATTTGGGACTTGGTCAAGGCCAACACAAGGCTCTTTTAGGGAAGTGGCTACATTCAGCCAGAATGTTGTTATCGGGGTTGGAGTGGGTGGGTTAGCGGCCCAGTTGCTACTGGCTGCTGAGGGACACTGCTTTGTTGCGAGCTAACAAGCGTAGCAGTTATAACCAGAGAATTGCTACATACTTGTAGCAGAGTGAATAGTTAGACTTGATTTTTCCGGCATTTTGTGGTGGTTGTAGGAAAAATAAAGTGCTTGAAAAGATATAGCAGCATGGAGCTTAAAAATGACCAGGTCTGATTTTTCCAAAGACATCCAGGTGGCCAACAGATGCAGGAAAAGATGCTCAATCTCACCCCTCATCAGGGAAATGCAAATCACAACCACAATGAGATATCATCTCCCACCTGTCAGAATGGCTAGAATTGAAAAGACAAGACAAGAAATAACAAGTGTTTGGTGAAGATGTGGAAAGAAAGGAAGCGTCATGTACTGTTGGTGGGAATGCAGACTGGTACAGCCACTGTGGAAAACAGTCTGGATATGTCCCAAAACATTAAAAATAGGCTCACTGTATGATTCAGTAATTCCACTACTGGGTATTTACCCAAAGAAGGTGAAACCACTAATTCAAAAAATATATACACTCTTGTTTATTGCAGCATTATTTATAATAGCTAAGATATGGAAGCTACCCAGGTGTCCATCAGTAAATGAATGCATAAAGATGTGGTGTAGATATATGATGGAATATTACCTAGCCATGAAAAATGAGGTCTTGCCATTTGAGACAACATGGGTGGACTTAGAAGGCATTATGCTAGGTGAAATAAATCAGAGAAAGACAAATCTATATGATTTCACTTTCATGTAGAATCTAAACAAAATGCAGAAACAGAGAACAAACTGATGGTTGCGTGAGGGGAGAGATGTTGCTTGGGGGGAGACATGCACAAAATGGGTAGAGAGCAGCGAGAGATCCAGGCCTCAGGTTATGGAAAGAATAAGTCGCACAGATAAAAGATACAACAGAGAGGGAATAGTCAACAGTGTTATTACAGATTGTGGCATGGTAGCTACCCTTGTGTGAGCCCAGTATGATGTATAGATTTGTGGAATTACTGTGTACAGCCGAAACTAAGGTACCATTGTGTGTCAGTTGTACTTTAATTAAAAAATTAAATTCCCTGGTCTGGGAATTTGTACCAATAGCTTCTGGTTCAGTGGTGATGAAAGGATAGGAGATAACAGAATTAGGTAAAGTTGGTGGGAAAAAGATAAAGAAACTCACTGCATGTGGGCCACCAATTTTCTTCTATAAGTTTGTAAGTGGATCAAAGCTGATAACTGTCAGTTGCTAGAAATAGCTCTGTAACTCAGCTGACAAAGGGACGTCCTTTGGAATTGCTAGGTGGATCATAAAAAATGTGGTGCTGAAGAGGACTAGAAAAAAATGATGACCTTTAAATCACCCTGTTAAAGAATTACCTGAGCATACCCACTTGGTGCTGCCATGGTATACCTTCTGATCAGCCTCTGAAGATGAGGTAGACATCCTTTTCCTCCTGCTGACAGTTTTCCAGTGCTCAAAGTAAGAGACCTTTTAAGCTATGAAAAATATTTTTAGGAATCTTTTCTAGAAATTTCTGTCAATGCCAGAAAAATTTTCTGATATTTAAGTTGTGTCAAGAGTATTTCCTCCTTGGGGCACCTGGGTGGCTCTGTGGGTTAAAGCCTCTGCCTTCAGCTCAGGTCATGATCCCAGGCTTCTGGGATTGAGCCCCACATCAGGCTCTCTGCTCAGCAGGGAGCCTGCTTCTCTCCCCCCCCACCCGCCTCTCTGCCTACTTGTGATCTCTGTCTGTCAAATAAGTGAATAAAATCTTAAAAAAAAAAAAAAAAGTATTTCCTCCTTATGAAGACATAGATCTACAGGTTCCATAGGGAATCAATTGGATAACTGGCCCTGAACTAAATAATACCTTATTCCCCATTTTGTTGTCCTTTCATTAAAATAAAAGTAAAAATGTTTCTCTTATTGCATTAGAAATGGGCACTCACCATTTGAAGTTTTATACATGCAGAAAAGCAAAAGGAAGGAAATAAAAATTATCCGTAATTCTGTTCATGAAAGATAATCTCTATTCAAATTTTACTTTTGAGTTGAAAAAAATTCTAGTCATAATAATCTGAAGTAAATGCCAACTTTTTCTGTTTTTTTAAAGATTTTATTTATTTATTTGAGAGAGAGTGGGCACAGAAGCCAGAAGGGGCAGAGGAAGAGAGAGAAGGAGACTCCGTGCTGAGTGGGAAGCCTGACATGGGCCTTGATCTGAGGGACTCTGGGATTAAGACCTGAGTGGAAGACAGAAGCTTAAGGGACTGAGTCACCCAGGCACCTGCCAACATTTCTTTAAAAAATGGAAATTCCTAGTGTTCAAGGTTTTAGAGACACCAGAAGAATATTAAGATATATTGCCTAAGCAAACAGCAGTGCTTTCCAAATAGCTATGCCATTTATAAAAGTGTGCCCATTAATTTATATGAATTTTAAAAACACAATTCCGCACTATTCCACTTGATTTTTGAATCTTTAATGCCATTACATTAATTCTTTACCCAATCTTTGGTTATGTGCCTGAAGATGGTCCATTATTTTCATTCTAATCCCAGGATTTGTCATGGAATTATGGGTAATTTTTATTTGAAAAGGAAAAGTCAAGCTATGAGGAGCCCCTGCGAAGGGCTCTTCTGTGCAAATTGTTATCTCCATAGGGAAGAATGCTATCTGCACAGGGAAGTTGGAACACACATGAGATGGCCTTGGGGAGTTTGGTTACCAGACCCTCGTGACTCCTGTGGCCCCGTGGACACACCCTTGTTCCTCTTTCTGCGTTCCTTTTTCATACCCTTTCTAGCTTCTCAATTCACATCCTGAGAAATCTCTTAAAGCTTTTCTTTTCTACTTTGTTCCAGTTTTTCATGGGCTCTATTAACAAGTAAATTCCTCTCTGGAGGTGGTCGGCTGTTTCTCACCAAAAACAGTTGTGTTGGAAATATGATCATAAATTGTCTTCAGTTGGGTCCTTGTGACCTCTGTAGCATGTTTTGAGAAATAATGGTACTAAGACAGTATTTGGGTTAATAATCTAACACTTCCAACTGATTCAGTCTTTAAAGTTTAATTTTACTTTTTTTTAAAGTTGTTTATTTATCTGTCCGAGAGAGGGGGCAGGGTGGGCACAGCAGAGGGAGAAGCAGGTTCCCTGTTGAGCAAGGAGTCAGATGTGGGACTCCATCCCAGGACCCTGGGATGAGCCAAAGGCAGACCCTTAACCGCTGAGCCACCCAGGTGTCCTAGTTTAGTTTTACTTTTGATGGACATATTTTAGAAGCTCTTAGAAATTCTTCACTACATAAAAAATTATTATATTTTATTGACTTCCTTGCTAATAAATTTTCCCTGTTAAAAACAGAAACCTCAGGGTGCCTGGGTGGCTTGGTTAAGTGACTGCCTTCGGCTTGGGTCATGATCCCGGGGTTCTGGGATCGAGCCCCACATCGGGCTCTCTGCTCAGTGGGGAGCCTGCTTCTCCCTCTCCTGTGCTGCTGTGCCTGCTTGTGTCTCTCACTCTCTCTGTCAGATAAATAAATAAAATCTTAAAAAAAACAAACAAACAAATAAGCAGAAATCTCTCGGGAAAATACAGTTAACCCTTGAATGACATGGTGGTGAGAGGCACTGACCCTTCTCCCCCACCACACACACAGTTAAAAATCCATGTAAAACTTTTGACTCTCCCTAGACTTAACTAATAGCCTATTGTGGAGCCTTACTGATAACACAGTCGATTAAAACATATTTTGTATGTTATATGTATTATATACAGTATTATAATCAAGTGAGCTAGAGAAAAGGAAATGTGAAGAAATCATAAAGAAGTGAAAATGTATTTGAGTACTATAAAATATCTTTGTACAAGTGGACCTGCGCAGTTCAAACCCATGTTTGGGGTCAACTATATTTATTTTAAGGTCTAGACTTCTTTTCGCTCATACGTTCTTTTTCTTCAACTTTAAAGTACAATGTGGCAAATCTCACCTACCAGTCTAGTATGGGAACAGTTGATTCTTGGGTTATCAATTTGTTCTCTCTTATTCTGTTTTTATTTTAAAGTCTTCCTCTATGTTTAATACCTTATATTTGATTAATAGTTAATGGCAATGAGTGATTCTCAGAGACATTCTTATTAAATTCAAGATATTATTTGAATAATGCTAATGGGATCATTTGGAGTGAAATAATGTTTTACAATAGGTACACTCCTGACAGTCACGTCTCTCTCCAGCTTGCAGTGTGGGATGTGCCTTCTTTGCTTGCACAGCACCTTCTACATCCATTTCTAGAGGATTTCTTCATTCACTATTGTGTTCCTTTGTCATTCTTAGAAAATTGAATTCCTTGGGGCACCTTGTGGCTTGGTTGGCTGACTGAGACTTGATTTCAGCTCGGGTCATGATCTCAGGGTTGTGGGGATGAGCCCTGTATTGGGTTCTGTGCGGAGCATGGAGCCTGCTTAAGATTCTCTCTCCCTCTGCTCCCCAGCACTCCCCTCGCCCAGGCCTGTTTGCAAGTGCGTTCTCTCTCTAAAAAAAAAAAAGAAAAAAGAAAAAAAGATCGAATTCCTTGAGAGCAGGAGCTAACATGTTTAAACTCTTGTTGGATAAATGAATGAAAAAAAGAGTAAATAAAATATGGCAGGGGGCGCCTGGGTGGCTCAGTGGGTTAAAGCCTCTGCCTTTGGCTCAGGTCATGATCCCAGGGTCCTGGGATCGAGCCCTGCATTGGGCTCTCTGCTCAGCAGGAGCCTGCTTCCTCCTCTCTTTCTGCCTGCCTCTCTGCTTACTTGTGATCTCTCTCTGTCAAATAAATAAATAAAATATTAAAAAAAAATAAAATATAGCAGTTTGAGCTAGCTCTATGAGGTACCAACATGCATTGGTTAAAAGCATAGACTCTGAAGCAAAAACTACCTGGATTCAAATCTTAGTTCCATCATTTGTTAGCTGTGTGTCCATAGACAACTGTATGTGACATTTTGTTTTGATTTTTCAACTCTTACAGTTATTATAAAGGTTAGATGAGGTCGTATACGCAAGGTACTCAAAGCAGTGCTTATGTGTAGTAAGTGCTGTGTAAGTGTTTGCTACCATTGGTATTATTCCCCACTTTAAAAATATAGTCGTGGCATGGAATAGTAGATGCTCTTAGGACATTCATTCAGGAATTCACTTTTTCTCCTGTCATCATGAAGAAATGTTTTGTCTTCACTTGGATTCAGGAGCCCTTGGGCATTGAAAGGGGTAGTAGAGGTCCTCAATACATCAAAAGCTGAGAACGTTTGTACCTTTATCAATCATCAGGCTGCACAGGCTCACTTGAACAGCTTCTTCATGTTGGTTAGAAGCATATCAACTCAGTACAGTGACACTGTTAGATCAGGCAGGCTCTGATTCATCTTAATTCCAAGGATAAGACAAATTAATTATTAATTAACAAACAGTTTATCTGGTAGGTAAAATCTTTAACAACAGTGATCCATGGGAGAGCTAACAAAGGAGTTTTGGATGATAAACAGAGTGGGGAAGACGGAATTGAAAGGTTTTTTTGTTTTGTTTTTTAAACTTCTAAGATTTTTTTAGCATGACTTTTTATTTTTTAAAAATTTAAAAAGGTTTTGGGCGCCTGGGTGGCTCAGTGGGTTGGGCCGCTGCCTTCGGCTCAGGTCATGATCCCAGGGTCCTGGGATCGAGTCCCGCATCGGGCTCGCTGCTCAGCAGGGAGCCTGCTTCCCTTCCTCTCTCTCTGCCTGCCTCTCTGCCTCCTTGTGATCTCTCTCTGTCAAATAAATAAATAAAATCTTTAAAAAAAAAATTTAAAAAGGTTTTTATTTATTTGACAGAGAGAGAACACAAGGAGGCAGAGTGACAGGCAGAGAGAGAGAGGGAGAAGCAGGCTCTCTGCGAGCAGGGAGCCTGACGCGGGGCGCCTTAACACAAGTTTTTAAAAACAAGCATCCATATGTTCCACAACTAAGTGAAACCACATGGTAATTGTCTTTCTCTGACTTATGGTGGCTAACATAACATAATAAAACATAACATTACACAACAACAACAACAAACAAGTATCCATAACCAGTGTGGGGGCAAGGTTTGGTGAAGGGGTAGAGAGCAGGACAGGGCAGGGGGAAGGAATTCTCCTCTGTTGGTATTAAAGCTCCAGGTTCATCCCATCCTAGATTTCATAGCCCCCCGCCCCGAGACATGTTGGCCTTAAAAATCGTGTACCACTTCTTGAGGATGATCTTCTTCCAACAGGTGCCATTTTGGTTTGTGATCAGCTTCTTGAGGTCCTCCATTTTTTCATAAGTTGCGCGGAATGAAGACCCTCTTCCCTAGCTGGCTGTCTCAAACCTCGATCATCCTCTCTGGAGTTGGAAATGCCTGTTACCTGCCAACACCACAACCTCTTCACTCAAGGGCTGAAAGATTTTTGAAGTCTGGCGCTAGCATTAACTGTTGGATGATTTCTATTCTTTGCGTAAAATAGTCTGTTGGATATGATTGATTGCATTTAGCTGTTGACCTCAGGTTTATTTATTTTTAGTTGTATCCCTCCAAATACCTTATTATAAAGAATTTCTAACATATGGGAAAGGTGAAGGCTTTTACAGTGAACACCCATAAAATACGGAACACATAGATTCTACCACTAATGTTTTGCTATCCTTGTTTGATCGAGTATCTGAACATTTATCCATTCTTCTATTCATTCCCTAATACGTTTTTATATTTTTTATATATTTGGTTGGGTTTGTTTTGATAAAAAAAAGTCATTGTCTGTGTGGGAAAAGTAAAAATTTTCAGCCCTCGGGATACTAACAATGGCATACAAACACATGAAGCGGTAGAGTCGCACAGCAAGAATTAACTCTTACTGGGAAGATTCTTCAAGAGTCAAAGTGGGGGTTGAGAGAGAAGTGTGTGGAAAAGTAAGTGCTTGGGAAAATAATTCAATATAATAGATAATCTCCTCAAGACGTTCTTTTTGATACACTTTTTTTTTTTAGTTTCACTTTGCAAGCTATGCAGGCTAGTATTGTTTCCAGTGAATGGCGACATTCATGGAGCAGAAAGGAACTAAGTGAAATAAAAAGTTATAAAGAAAATCCTTGCAGGTTGCAGTGAACAATAAAATACAAAGGCCTAAGAGGTCAATTTGTGTCAACTTGACTTCCTCTGAGCAAGTTATAGAATCTCGTTGGGTGGTTTTCCTTTTCCCCCACCCGTGTAGGATCCACAGTGCCCTCTCGTTGGGAGTCATGCCAGCCACTTGGATAGGTCACAGGGCAAAATCTTGATTATGATTCAAAAAAGAAGGCGTAGTCACTTTGTTCCTCATGAATTGCGGAAACACTCATAGAAAACTTCTTTCGATGGACAGTTTTCATTTGCTGTTGGTCTCTGGCAGTGTGTGTTTACTAGAAATACAGAGTTGCAGAGTCACTAATGAGCACTTATCCCTTTTACTTTTAGTTCACTTCTTTAACTGAGATGGACATGATATAATCCCCGTGGAGTCAAAGGATGGCATCTAGTCCTGCGCCTCCCCCCGAGGATGAACAGGTTTCCTTGGACATCGATGATCGCCATATTTCACTGCAAGGTAATTAAGATTGGGGAGGGGGGTAACACCCATAGTAACTGTGGAAACCTTACCCTCATCTTTCCATCTACTGCTTTTTTTTTTTTTTTTTTTTTTTTTTCCATCTACTGCTTTCTGACTCTCTTAGGTAGTTTTCCAATTGTAGGCCCTTTCAGTTTATGTAAATGTCTTTATTGCTACCTCAGCTCCCTAAGAAAGTAAAAAAATACCTGGAAAGAATTTGGTATCACAGTTTCTTACTCTGAGCCTATGTATATTTTATTTGTAGTGAAAACAGTTAACTGTGGTTTCCTTGGAATTGTTTGCACTTACTTTGCATCTTTTTGCATAGCCTCTTTTAAATGTATATCCTTATTTTGTGCAAAAAGAAAAGAATAGTTGTATGCTCCTAAGTGTATGACCTTTCAGTCCTGTGAATCATGTGTACATTTATGCAGACTCAACACTGTCTATATTGGTTTGTTTTTTTTTTTTTAGTGCTTCTTGTGGAGTTTGGCAATATTTGTTGAGTACTTTTAAAATTCATTAGACTTTTCACCTTTGTTGATAAAGCAAATCTTGGAGCTGAGTAAAGTTAACTGGTATAGAAGAGATAAGGCTATGGTAAGCTTTTGAAAATATTTTTGAAACTGTATTTTAAAGTAATCTGTAAGATTATGTACAGTTTTTAAAAATTATTATTTATTTATTAGAGAGAGACAAAGGGAGCCAGGGAGGAACAAAGGAATGAGGACAAGCAGACCTCATGCTGAGTGCAGAGCCTGACACGGGGCTCCATTCCAGGACCCTGAGATCATGACCTGAGCTGAAATCAAGAGTTGGACGCTTAACCAACTGAGCCACCCAGGTGCCCCAAGATTATGTAGTTTTGTACAACATTCTTAGAATGTTTCTTAGAAGCCATAGATTTTGAGTCATTTATTTTTATTTTATTTTTCACTTTATTTTTCATTGAGGTGTAATTGACACACAACATCTTATTAGTTTAGTTTAGTTTCAGATATATAACATAATGATTCAATATTTGTATATACTGTGAAATGATTGTCACGGTAAGTCTGGTTAATATCCATTACCATGTGTGATTATAGATTTTGTTTTCTTATGATGATAACTTTCTTGATTTCCTCTTTTTAGGTTTGATTTTAGGGGTGCCTGGGTGGCTCAATTGGTTAAGCATCTGCCTTTGGCTCAGGTCATGATCTCAGGGTCCTGGGATCGAGCCCCACATGGGACTCTCTGCTCAGCAGGAAGTCTGCTTCCCCCTCTGCCTCTGCCTCCCACTCGTTCTCTCTCTTCCAGATAAATAAAATATTTAAAACAAAAAAAGATTTGATTTTAGATTTATATTTGCTCTTCTTTGATTTTCAAATATACTGTATAGTATTACTAACTACAGTTGCCATCCTGTACGTTCCTTGTATTTGAAGTCATTCATGACAGAGATCCAAAAATGACTTTCTTTATTGATACTTTTCTTTTTAATTAAAAATATGTTTTGAATGATTAGATTCTTGACTTTGGGGTCAGGAGCTATTGCAGTAGGCTACACCTACATGTATCAGGCTTTTAGAAATAAATATCATGTAATTTGTATAGACTAAGAAACATGTGTTGAGGTAGTCCTTGAGGTAAGAATTTAAAAAATTTCCAGTAAATACATTTTTTGTAGTGTCATATAATGTCCATAAGTAACTGGAATTAAATTTTCACTTAACTGGGTAGAGGGGGATGGGTAAAATAGGGCTTGGGGATTAAGAAGGGCACTCATGGTGAGGAGCACTGGGTGAGGCATGGAAGTTCTGGGTCCCTGTATTGTACACCTGAAACTTACATGACGCTGTATGTTAGCTCTACCGAAACTTAAAATAAAATAAAATTACATTAAAAGGCTTTTCATTTAACTGGAAAGAAAGCCCGATGTTCTTGTTTTTCTCTTAAGTTTTGGTTGCATGTGAGTAATAACTCATGTGACCTAAAACATATGAGGAAACCTAATTTCTGTCACTGGCTCTGGCACTTACTGGTTCTTTGAAATTGGACAAAAGACTTTTATCTGTTTTGAGTCTCAGTTTCCTCCTATTTGAAATATGGATGGTAATGCCAGTGTTGCACCTGTGTTTTCAAGATGAAAAAGAATGCATAGTGCGTGCCAAGGGCCTAGCTCAGTACCTGGCACAGAGTAGGAGTTGAATAAATGCGTTTTAAGTTCTTTTTATATATTTACAGCCAAAACCTTTGCCCCAAAAGGTTTCTTCTCTAGGAGCACACAGCTAGAGTAGAAGCTGCTCAGTGTATGGGAAAAAACTGTCAACCAGAGTCTGGTTTTTACTCTTTGTTTTGACAGTTCTATTCAGTGGCTTCCCATCACGTGTAGGATAGTCTAGACTTCTTGGTATGGTTCACAGGCTGGTGTTCCTTTTTCTCTGCCCTTATCTCCCACCTCACCCCCATCAGCACCCTTTGTTCTAGCTGTATTGCTGCCCAAGGGCCCATGCTCCCCATGCCTGTGTGCTTTTCTTCAGGCTGTCTCCCCATAGTCTCCACACTGCCTCCTCCTGCAGGAAGACCTCCAGCTTGCCTGTCCCTCATCCATCCCTTATCCTTCGCAAAGTCAGCCAGACTCAGCCTCCTCCTGAGCCCTGCTCTCCCTTTGTCTGGGATTCATAGTCACGTCTGTTCACCCAAAGTACTTATTTTAGCATTTAAAGTATTAAAAGTTTATATCATAGTAACATAATTATATATTTTTTTATTTTTTAATATTTATTTATTTATTTATTTATTTGTCAGAGAATGAGAGCACAAGCAGGCAGAGAGGCAGAGGCAGAGAGAAGCAGGCTCCCTGCTCGACAAGGAGCCTGATGCGGGACTCGATCCCAGGACCCTGGGATCATGACCTGAGCCGAAGGCAGCAGCTTAACCGACTGAGCCACCCAGGTGTCCATATATATATATGTATATATATATTTATTTATTTATATATTTAAAGATTTTATTTATTTGTCAGAGAAAGAGAGCACGTGCAGGCAGAGTAGCAGGCAGAGGAAGGAGGAGAAGCAGATTCCCCGCTGATCAAGGAGCCAGATGTGGGACTTGATCCCAGGACTCTGGTATCATGACCTGAGCCGAAGGGAGCCACTTAACCGATTGAGCCACCCAGGCGTCCCTATAATTATATTTCCTGTTTTCTTCCCCACTTCAGTGCGCTCCAAGACTTTTATTCCCAGGCTCTAGCTTATACAGCACTCTTAGGCACATGATCTCATTCAGTCCTCAAAGATTTTTGTCTTTGAGCTCCAGAGAAGGAAGCTGTGGCTCAGGAAGGTGGGATTACTCTCCCAGAGTCACACAGCTAATGAGCAGCCGAGCTGGGGTTTGACCTGGAGGATAGTTTTCTTTCCACTGCACCACACCCCCTCACAGGTCAACACATGTAGACACATTTCAGTTTGAAAAAGGAATTTCCTTAATGCTCTCTTTGGAAAATCTACCTAAGTCTTAACCTTATTTTAGTTAATCCATTGCAAACTTTTACATCCATCTTCAAGTGACATTAATTATCTCAGGTTCTTGGGTTGCTCAGAATCATTAGAAAGTTACTGAGAAATGAGTGGTTTCTTATAGCATGTTTTGAATTATATTACGTTAATACAGTCTGCTTCACAGTAAGAGATGAGTATGGGCTGTGTGGTGATGGGAATGTGATATACATTCACTACCAATGTGAATGATTTTTCTTCATGACCCATTTAGGGGAACGTGATGCTGGATACATTGCTCTGTGGGGGGAGGGGTGGAAAGCCAGTGCTGGAATGTAGTCAGATTCACACCAGGTGAGTATGGCTCCCATTAGCCAAGTACACTCAGGATGTCAACCAAGAAGTTCCCATGACTATAGAATGATGGCTTAACTATGAAATGAATAGATTTCTCAGGGTAAGTTCTATACTAGTAATAGCAGATTTATAATTCAGCCTGAGTTGAAGAAAGAAGGAAAGAAAGAAAAAGAAGGAAAGAAAGGAAGGAAGGAAGAGTAAAAAAAGGGAAGGAAGGAGGGAGGAAAGGAGGGAAGAAGAAACGAATATATATTTCTAAAGGCAACTTTGGTTTCATAGCAGGATTTTTAGCTATTTTGACAAAAGATTGATAGACGATATTATGTCCCTTAGCTACTCCTGAATGGCAGGCTGTTGGCAATAGTCTTAAAAGCATTTGGGTTTGTACACTATGTTATCAGACTTGTAGTTCATGAAATTCACATGTGCTTAATGATCCTTGGAGTAATATGAGCAAACAGATTTTATGTAATATGAGCAGCTCAAGGTCACTGTTCCTAAGGACGTTTTTTTCCTTCTAATTTCAGAACATTTTTTTAGAGACAGAGACCTGTTTAACTTATAACGTCTGCTTTACTTTAGCCAGACATATCTGCGATAAGACAATTATGCCATACCCTGACTTGGAATAATATACTCAAGAAAAAAATTAGGATGTCTGCATTGAAATGTAGTGAGTCATCGTTGATATGCTATGAAAACAGATTTCCGTGTGTGCAGGGCCTACAGTGAATCAGGCTAAGGAAATCAGGCAGTGCTTTGCTGAGATTCATAGAGCAGGACAACAAACAAGCAACTTTGTGTTTCTTTTTGTTCATCGTTTGTGTGATCTTTGAGAAAATGTCGTTATGGAGGGTATGAAGGGATTTTTGAAGACCCTTATTGTAGGGAGATATTTATGTTCTCAGTCTCTCAAGGAGCATTGCATTGAAATGTTTGGATTGTTGGGAGGGGAAAGAAATGGCATTGCTGAATTTGAGCAGATTAATGTAAAAATGGAATTTATCTTAGTTGAGTGCATTTTGTAGTACTACAGATGGTCCATGTTTTATTATTTTTTTAAGCTGATGGTGATGTTTATTTTTTCAATTTCTTCATCGATGGATGGTCTACATTTTAAATAAAATAATATATGAAAGTTCAGGCTATGAAAATGATAAACAGCTGCTTTAAAAATTAGTTGCTTTACCAAAGTGTCCATTACAGAATTTCTTTAAATCTTTCCATTGGCTTTGTTATCTGGCAAACTAACAGGTGCTTCCTTTCCTTTTAGCCTGAGAAAATAGTAAATACATATTTTGTATGAAACACCTGTGCCGAGCTCTTCAGGTGGGGAAGGGTGTGTTGAGGGAACAATTCCTTAGAGTATTAGATAGATGTGATCATGGAAGCAGTAAGGAGTAAAGTTGGATGAGTATCACAGAGTTTTCAAGTTGAGAGGGACTTTCTTTGCCATTCAATTTAATTTGAGACCAAAGTAGAAGTTTCTGAGATTAAGATCCCTGAGGGAGCGAAATTCAAACCCAAGAGGTTTGGGGATTTTTGCTTTTAAGCAGCGGGTAGCTGCCAGGTCTGGAGAGTGAGAGTTGGAGGTCGGGTAGCTGCCAGGCCTGGAGAGTGAGAGTTGGAGGTCAAAGTTGTACTTTAGGAGACTAATCTGGCTTGGGGGTGTAGGAAGACTTGAAGCAGGCTGGAGAGTGGAGTTGGGGAAACCAGTTGGGAAGGTTTGCAAACGTCTGGGTGTTGGGTAACACTTGCCTGGATTAGAGGTAAGCCCTGAATCTGAAAGTAGGGACAGATGTGAAAACCATCAGGATGGAAGACTCAGCAGGATCCTGGAACTCCTGAATATGGGCCCTAATAGAGGGGCTGCAAGGTCTAGAAGCTGCTCTGCCTGGGGAGATAGCAGTAGTGGCTGTCACGTCCACATTTTTTTTTTTTAAGATTTTATTTATTTATTTGACTGAGATCACAAGTAGGCAGAGGCAGGCAGAGAGAGGAGGAAGCAGGTTCCCTGCTGAGCGGAGAGCCCGATGCAGGGCTCGATCCCAGGACCCTGGGATCATGACCTGAGCCCAAAGCAGAGGCTTGAACCCACGGAGCCACCCAGGTGCCCCTCACGTCCACATTATTAATTCTCTTTCTGTTCAGCGTGTTCTTACTAAGTATTTAATAGCATCAAATAAGAAGGCCGTGGGGTATTATTTTTTTTTTATTTTTATTTATTTATTTATTTATTTATTTAAGATTTCTTTTTTTTTAAATTTATTTGACAGAGAAAGATCACAAGTAGACGGAGAGGCAGGCAGAGAGAGAGAGAGAGGGAAGCAGGCTCCCTGCTGAGCAGAGAGCCCGATATGGGACTCGATCCCAGGACCCTGAGATCATGACCTGGGCCGAAGGCAGCGGCCTAACCCACTGAGCCACCCAGGCGCCCCCCGTGGGGTATTATTTTCTATCGATGTGCTTAAAGTAAATTGTCATAGATAAAATATATGGCTTACAAGGAATCTCTTTTGAGAAATTCATATCGTGGAAAGAGAGAAAGCACGACACAGGTAGAGGACCCATTTAAAAGTCAAATTAGTAAGGAGTGAAATTGCCAGACTAGGCTGACTCACCGCGTGCTGTTATCCACAGCAGCTACGATGCTCTTGAACTGTTTTGGACGCTTCCTTTATAGATTTCAGATTTCAGTTATTTCTTTAGAATCATTTTGTGGCCAGAAAAGGGTCTGAGAAATTCATGTGACAAGAGCAGATTGCTTTCAGCAATGAGCTAGGCCAGTGCTTTAGAAAAATAGCCCTTGAATACAGAACGTTATCATTAATTAGACAAAGAATTAAGAAGGAGTGTGTATCGATGACATTTGCCACTGCACGAGGACTTAACTTTTATGCTCTTTTGCCAAAATGCTGGGGAATGGTTAGCCGTCCATGGGAACCTGTATAAAACCACGTTCAGCCCAGTTCCTGTCATCTCAAACAATGCTCATATGCTTGATTTGGTGTTATCTTCAGATGATGTATTTTAAAAGATTAAAAAACCCTCTGTGCCTTCTGGATAGACATTACTTGGTAGGGCTTGATAGTGAAATGCAGATCCCTGTGGTTAGGTTATTACTCTGTCGAAATTTATTCATCATTTACTGAGTATCCATCTAAGGGAGGCTTTCAATCTGTGTGATATTCTTAGACATTATTCATGTTCAGTGGCCTAGTTAATAAGCATAATAATGTAATGTTTTAATTTTATTCAGTTGTTCAGTAAACACCAAGCGCCAACCACATGCAGTAGGCTTGTTGTTAAGGGGACAAAGATGTGAATGGATTGAGCACCTTCAGGAAGCGCGTGACCCAGCTGGGCTTCCGCTTGTCGATATCCTGTGAAAGTCAGAAAATGAGCTGGGATGCAGAGTCAATCATTTTATGTAATGAAGTCCTCCTTGCTCCTAATTTTGGACCCAACATAAAATTCAACCAAAATATGACCGAATATGCTATCTGAGGTATCTTTTCACATTTCAGGTGTAGGGAGGTGAAAAATGAACGTGTATTCTAGGTAATACTATCTGCAAGGTGAGTTATCTATCCCTCTCACTGTAAAAATCAAGTATTTTCCTAAGAACTTCCCTGGAGTGAGTTGTCTTCTTCTGAACCTCTTGTGATGGCTTTTTTATGCTTGAGTTTCCTTTCCTCCTTGGACATCGCTTGCTTTAATAAGCTTCCTGAGTTCCTCCAAGTGTGTATTAGGTGCCCCGTGTAGGATGCTCCTGCATCTTTACTGCCAGTGACGTTTCTGACATATTTTAGGCTTGCAGTAGACAACTGTGTAACGAATAAATGAGCGGTCATTTCCAGTAGAAAAAAATATATAAAGCACCCTGAATTAGAAGAATGGTTCAGTGTCCGGGCAAACCAGTGAGAGAGGATGGCAACACGGATCTCTTTAGACACAAGGCAGTGAGGTGTGTTTATGGCATTTGCAGGCTTATTGGTGGTTTACTGTTGTATTCCTGAGACAAATTCAGTTTACTTTATGACGGTGAGTGAATGAAACTGTGTATAATCTGAGGAAGAGGAATGGGATTAATAAAAAGCTTCTGGGTGGAATTTCTACCCTTTTACAGCCAGGTCCCCAATTTGGAACTTTGATGGCATGATGAAGGAA
This sequence comes from Lutra lutra, assembly GCF_902655055.1. NCBI lineage: Eukaryota > Metazoa > Chordata > Mammalia > Carnivora > Mustelidae > Lutra > Lutra lutra. The sequence goes on from NC_062284.1 coordinate 110,757,817, forward strand.
GAGTAAGGAGAGGACATGCACTCTTCGGCAGTATTTCTGCTTCCCTAGCCGTTCAGAGTGCTCAGTTATTAGGAGTGAAAGCAAATCATCTCTGGGGGCTTTTTTAGGGATTAGGTGATTGTTATACCCAGAGAAATTAATCAAATCATGGTTCTTCAGTGGCTATCAGTGCAGTACTGTCCCAACACAAAAGCTTCCAGAAAGTTCCTGATATCATAGTAGCTGATGATGTCATTTGCTGTGTTTTCTTGAAAGATTACTTGCTTTGATACTGTAAAACTTTATAATCTTAAAATGTTCCAATTATGTGAAGAATAAAATAGCTCTGCAAGCAGTAGTATTTGCACTGTATGGTCTCTTTAAGAGAGAAAAAAATTTTTTTCTTGGGTTGTAAATATACAGTTTTGGCTTCTGGGAACTTTGGTTTTGTTTTGCGAGGAGTGTGGAGATAAGCTTACTTTATTCTGGGTCAGTTACATTTTGAAAACTAGGGCAAGATAAATCCAGGGTCATTTAGAGTCCTGTTAAAGTAGGTTAACAAAGATCTCATTCATTCCTTATAGAAATCAGAATCCTTTTTAATTAGCCCCATGGGAGATACAAGAGTTTTCTGAGCTTTTGTGTATGTGTGTGTTTCAGGAGGGAGTATAATTATTCAGAGCTTAAAGTTGTATATTAGGAAAAATAAAACTCAAAATAATTTCCCCTTGAAAATGGGAAAGTAAGAAGTCGATATAAGAGATTAGTTTATAACCATTTGGTGGGGCTAGTGTGTGATTTTACACTCTAAAAATTAGAGGTTATTCTAAATGTGCTCTTCAAGAGATTACCTCCCCCATCTGATTTCAGCGTTGGTGATTACAGTTTCTCTGATGGCTGTGTTTTTCTAAAACATTCAGGGAATTTTTGATAAAAGGTAACTGCATTTATTATTTTCAATATATGTATGAGAACTGAAGGTTACTACCACCAGGTATTTTTAGAATCATTTAAAAATAGTACATAAAAGGATAAATGTGTGTATTTTTGGAGGAGAGACGTGAGATTCTGGGTAAATAATCTCTCCTAGTCATTGACAGCCTGTGCGGTGATGCGTGTTTTAATGAGCATAGAAAGAAAATGGCGGAAGAATGGCCACGCACGCTTGCTCTCTGCCCCCAGGCTGGAGCAGCACTCACTGGTCATGCCTTGGTCTTTTCCGTCTTTACTAAAATGGGTCTGCAAATTGCATCAGCAGCTGAATGTTGTAAGATGAAAGGCACCTGGCTCAAATCAGAACACAAACAGCCTTTATCAAATTTGAATAACATTTAAGATTTTCCAAAACATTGTGATTGTTGGCCCTGTCTTCAGTTAAGTAGGCTTATTAATAGTAGGAACTAGTTAAGCGCTGTGTCTCTGTCTGCCTCAGTCTGAATGTTTATGTGGCAGAACTTCTAGCATGGTTTGATTTCTTCGAAACAAAAGGTTTCAAAAGGATAGGTGGATTCACACTTACCAATTCATCACACAGTCATGGTTTTTAGGAGTACAGGTGACTCTGTTCATTGATACGTTCGTGCCATGTGTGATTCCTGAGACCCTACTCTGTATCAGGCACTATTTTGGGTTAAGAGAATACTGAGGTGAACAACTCCAACAAGCTTCATATGCCCACGGTGCTTGTATTTCAGTTATTAGACAATGAATAAATTAATGAGAAAAATATCAATGCCTGGTAAATGCTATGGGAAGGATTAGAAATGGGTTTATTTGATGATTTCCTGCTTTCTTTAGATCAAATGGTAATTGAAGGTCTTTGAGGAGGAGACATTGAAGGAATGATTATAACACAAAGGAGCTGCCAAGCAAAGAACAAGGGAAGAGTGTTTCAGGGTGAAGCAGTTCTAAAGGAAAAGCTCAATGACAGAAACAAACTTGGTGAATTCATGGAGCCTGGGGTGGCTGGAACGTGGTGGGATGAGATGGTTTGGAGAACAAGGCAAGACAGAGCTGGATCAGGCAGGGATTCCTCAGCTCTAAGAGAAGGTGTGTGGATGGGAAACCACTGGATAGTTTAGTTAGGGGAGTAACATGATCTGGTTTACATTTTCCAAAATTCTGGCTGCTGGGTGGAGAGGGGATTAATCTGAGTGATGGGAGGGGAAGCATAAAGCCAGTTCAGATGCTTTTGTTGTCCAGGTGAATTACCAGAGTAGTTTGGATAGTAGTAGGGTGATAAGGATGGGATAAAGTATCATGGATTTTTTTTTTTTTTTAAAGGATACTTGTGAATGTTGGGATACATGGAGTGAGTAGTAAGAGAGATCAAGGAAAACTTCGAAATTTTTGCTTTGAGCAATTGAGTAGTTGATTATGTAATTTATTGCTATGAGGAAGACTGATAGACAAGTTTTGGGGAGATTAAGAGTTTGTTTTTGCTATGATAGACATGAGATGCTCATTTGATACCCAAATGGACATGTCAAGTAGACAGTTAGATGTGAGGATCCAGAGTCCTGGGGAGGGGTTTAGATTTGGGAGCCATCAGTATGTGGCTGGTATATTTGCAGTTAAAACCATGGCGTCGTCTGACCATTTGGATCCTTCAGTGTTTCAAGGTCAAGCAGAAGAGGAAGAAAAGCAAGGGACACTGAGAAGGAGTAGCTAAGGCCAAAGGAGGAAAACCAGGCCAGTGTGATGGCATGGAAACCTGTAGATGAAGATATTTCTAGAACCAGGGAGTGGTGCCTGCATGGTTCAATTGTCTGCCTTTGGCTCAGGTCATGATCTCAGGGTCCTGGGATCGAGTCTGCTTTTCCCTCTCCTTCTGCCCGTCCCCCTTGCTCTTGCTTGCTGGCTCACTCTCAAATAAATAAATGAGATCTTCAAAACAAAAAAAAAGGAGGTAATTCAACCACATTGACGAGAAATGGCCTGTGAATTGGGCTCATAGAATTAGTTGGTGGCTCTAACAGGGTTAGCCATACTCCAGTGGTGGAGATGGGGGCCTGACTGCAGTGGGTGGGAGAGAGAATGGAGGTGAGGAAGTAGAGACAATGATTTAATCAACACTTTGAAGAAATTTTGCTGTGGAGGGGAGCAGAGATATCATACTTGTTGAAGAGAAACATGGGACTTTTTAAGGTAAGAGATACTACTCCATTATTTGTTATGCTTTTTCTAAGTATAGCTTAATCTACCCTTAGATCCTAATTCATTTATTTGTCCATTCATCATTTGACAAGTGCTTTTGAACAACTCTGGTGTACAAGAAGCACACGGGATGACACAGAATATGCTGTCCTACAATGTTTCTTCTGATTACAGGGAGACAGCAAGTGCATAGACTTATGGGATGATATGGGTGTGCTACGGGAGAGAGAAGACATGGTACTCTTTTTATTTATTTATTTATTTTTATTTTTTTTTAAAGATTTTATTTATTTATTTGACAGAGAGAGATCACAAGCAGGCAGAGAGGCAGGCAGAGAGAGAGGAGGAAGCAGGCTCCCTGCTGAGCAGAGAGCCCGATGCGGGGCTCAATCCCAGGATCCTGAGATCATGACCTGAGCCGAAGGCAGCTGCTTAACCCACTGAGCCACCCAGGCGCCCCTATGGTACTCTTGAAGTACAGAGTAAGGGCACCCACCAGTCTTGAGGGTCAGGGACGGTTTCCCAGGGGAAGTGGTTTCTAAATTTTAGACCTAAAGTATGTTAGCACATGAACAGGGTGGAGATGAGGCAAGTGCCCCAGACAGTGGTAGCAGCATAGTAAAGGCAGAAGGTGGGCCGAACATGGCACCATTCAAGGAAATGGATGCTCAGTGAGACCAAGGATTGCATTTTGAAGGAGAAAGTGAATAGAGGAAGTTGTAAAAGGTCATGGGAATATATAGGGGTTTGAGTTATTTCCGGAGACCAAGAAGAAGTGATTGAAGGATCGTGAGTGGAGACATATTCAGAACTGGTTTTAGAAATCACGGGGATGCATTGTCGGGTGTGGTGTTATGGGAGGGAGTGTGGAGACAAATGACTAGTGGAAGTCTGTTAGGGCGGGTCAGCTGAGAGATAATGGTGTCCTGATTTAGGAGGTGCCCACCAGGATGGAGAGAGGTAGGTGTCAAGAGATACCTTGGGCTTTACATTCTTTAAATTCTTAAATTTTATCTTAATTTATCTTAATTTTAGGTTTATTTGGGTAATCATTAGGTCTTTTTGATTGACTGGGTATGGGAGAGGGAGGTGAGGGAAGTATTAAAGATGATTCAGGTTTATTCTTGGGCAGAAGAGTGGATCATGGAAGCATTCGCTGAAAAAAAAAAATCCTGGGCACCTGGGTGGCTCAGTGGGTTAAGCCTCTGCCTTCAGCTCAGGTCATGGTCTCAGTGTCAAGCCCCACATTGGGCTCTCTGCTCAGCAGGGAGCCTGCTTCCCTTCCTCTCTCTGCCTACCTCTCTGCCTACTTGTGATCTCTCCCTCTGTCAAATAAATAAATAAAATCTTAAAAAAAAAAAAATCCCAAAGAGCACCTTTGGTGAGGGAGGGAGTTGGTTAGAGATGATGACTCCCTTATGGCAATGTTGATTTGAAATGTCTGTGGAATAACTAAGTGGGGATACCCATGAAACTCAAGAGAAGCAGACACCTGGGCTGACAATAAAGATTTGAAAGTCATTAGTATGTAAATAGTAATTCGTTCCTATGAAGTAGATGAAAATATCTAGAAAAAGAGAACATTATATAGAAGTAGCAAAACAAGCTATAACAGAGTCTGAGAAGGGGTATCACTAGAAGTAGGAAGAAAACCAGGTGAGTGTGATAATCATGGAAACCAACGAAGGAGAATGTTTCAAGAAGGAGAGGGTGGTAAGCAGTATCAGAAGTTTCAAGATACCTAGTATGTTCTGAGAAATACCCACGGGGTTGAGCAATGAGAATATTACAGGTAGCCTCACTGAGAATCAGACGGAGTAGTTGGGGTTGAAGCTAGTTTTCTCTTGGTGAGTTGAAAAGTAAGTCACAGGTAAGGATGTGAAGATAGCAGGTGTACACAATACTTTGAAGAAGTTTGGGTTTAATGTAGGGGAGAGAGATAGGGTGCTAAGCTGGAGGGGCCATGGAGATGACATTTCAGCTGAGTTTTAATTATGATGAAAAAACCATGGATTTTGGTATCAGATCTGGATATGAATGTTCTACCAGATGTGAGATCTATAGCACAGTATATAGGACATAGGGCACTTTCAATAAGTGTTTATTGAATGAGTGATTAAAAATCCTTCATCTTCTGGGAGCTACCATTTTCAATAAGTGTTTATTGGGGATGCCTGGGTGGCTCAGTTGGTTGGACGACTGCCTTCGGCTCAGGTCATGATCCCGGGGTCCCAGGATCGAGTCCCACATCGGGCTCCCAGCTCCATGGGGAGTCTGCTTCTCCCTCTGACCTTCTCCTCACTCATGCTCTCTCTCACTGTCTCTCTCTCTCAAATAAATAAATAAAATCTTTAAAAAAAAATAAGTGTTTATTGAATGAGTGATTAAAAATCCTTCATCTTCTGGGAGCTACCACTTTCTCATTTCTCACAAAATGCCTGCCTGACCACTTCATTGGAAGTGTTTAATGAAATGATGTCATTGTTCCTAACTCTGAATTCCTCCTTACTCCTGGACACAAGTTGGTTCAGCAGCCTTCTGAGCCCCTTCAAGTGTGTCTCAGGATACCTATATATTATCACAGATTTGTATTGAGTTACATTATATTATAATATTTATAATGTATTATTTCATCCCTATTTTTGCTAAGCCTTTCCTGTTCCCTTGTGTTGTCTCAGGAATAAATCACATGTGTAAATCAGTCCAGTTACAGAGGTGTTTCTCAGAGTGAGCTGTGTGATTTCCTTGAATCGGAGACTCTGGGAGTTGGGACCTAGAACTCTGAACTCAATCACTGACCTGCAGTAATTCGCTGGCATTCAAATTGTGAGAACCCTAGATTTGTGATCATAGCACAGATCACTTCAGTGTGGTCTGGTTCTTTTGTTCTCAGAAGTCAGGGCTCAGGCTCACACGTCATGATTTTCAAAAGAGAAGCACTCAGTTTTGTATAGTAAATGGAAGGTAGTAAGGAGTAAGAAATACGTGTTGAAAGAAATGGAATTGTTTCTTTGGTTTATTCATTCCACAAATATCTGTTGAGCAACTCAGATGAGTCAGAAGAGGGTGAGAAAGAGAAGAGCAAATAGTACCCCAAATTCTAGGCATTTTATCTGTATTCTGGGCTCATTTGCATGTGCTAGAAATACAAGGTTTTGCTTATGCAGAGAGAGCCAGGAGCTATGTTCCAGGGAGGCTGGAAACAAAAGCCTCAGTGTGAGAATCTCAGGTGTTTCACGGGGTGTGGTTCGCACGTGTGGCAACACGAAGAGGCTGGATTCCACATGCTAAGGCCCAAAGTAGAAACCATTTGTGTATGTCGTATATTTCCCCAATAAATTCAGTATTTAAAATCTCTACATTGGGGGAAAATAGCCACAAAACCCCACTCCCTTCTCCCCCAGCCATTTAACTATTCATTCAACAAACATTTTCTGAATTCCTATCACATGTGGTAGTGCTTCAGGCAAAAGCAGGGGCAAAAATAGACCTAGGCTCTCATGGAGCCAGTAGGCTAATGAGAAGACACATCTTAATCAAGTAGGCTCCCAGATATTATCTCATTTTTTTTTTTTTTTTTTTTTTTTTTTGGAAAAGGAAGTTAGATCTATTGGATGAAGCAGAGAATGGATTGAAGGGAGCAGAGCAGACCTGGTTGGCTGTGGGAGGAGTGGGGAGGAGCAAGCCCTGTCTGATGGCGGTTGGGGAGGGAGGGCTAGGGGAGCCTAGTGGTGCCTAGTGGTGTAGGAAGGAAGAGTACCTGGGAGCAAATTTGGCCCGATTTGTGGTAGGTAGGTAGATTTTATTTATTTATTTGACAGAGAGAGAAATCACAAGTAGGCAGAGCAGCAGGCAGAGGGTGGGGGGGAAGCCGACTCCCTGCTGAGCAGAGAGCCCAATGTGGGACTCAATCCCAGGACCCTGAGACCGTGACCTGAGCCGAAAGCAGAGGCTTTAACCCACTGAGCCACCCAGGTGCCCCTGAAATAAATAAATCTTTTAAAAAAGTGTTGAGATTGAGATACAGTTGCATGCTGTGCTTATGAGTTTTGTTAGCCAGGTGTTACCTTCTAAACTCAGCTCTTTTCATTTATCAGCGGAATCTCAGTCTTGGTATGATTTATTTTTCTTGCTGCCTTTTTTGTTTGCTCATGGTTGGTTGCAAGAAAATGTGTAGTAAATTGTCCCCCTGCTTTTTCTGTTAGTTAATAGCTTCCCCTTTTGTAGTTCAGTAACACACCTTTTCCTGTTTATTCTTCAAATATTTTAGGCTTTTCTTATTTTGATTGTGCATGCCTATGTGGTTTTATTCCCTTTGTTTTTTCCATTTATTTCTGTTTGTTGTTATCTCCATGAGAAACAATTAAAGAGGTGGCCTTATTATTTTAAGTTCCCTTTTTGTTCGCTAACAGCTTGATTAAGATTCTTTGAGATGGCTGTTGGGGCAAATGGCTAAAAGGTGTCCCATTATTTTTTGGATTTAGTTATCCTTACCATTTCTGTCCCAGCGTGACAGTGAGTTGGCATTGTTGTTTTAAGGAATGACAACAGGGTCTCATTATAGCACCTGCCCTTTTGTTCAAGGCATTTTATTCATCAAAGAAAGAAATTGTCCAGGGGTTATAAAAGCAATGACCAGGACAAAACATAGGCCTAGTAACTGTTGTCAGTAAATTATTCTTTTTTTTTTTTTTAAGATTTTATTTATTTATTTGACAGAGAGATCACAAGCAGGCAGAGAGGCAGGCAGAGAGAGAGGAGGAAGCAGGTTCCCCGCTGAGCAGAGAGCCCGACGCGGGGCTCGATCCCAGGACTCTGAGATCATGACCTGAGCCGAAGGCAGAGGCTTAACCCACTGAGCCACCCAGGCGCCCCGTCAGTAAATTATTCTTATCCTCAATAAGATGGTTTGATCTTAATACTCTTAATGCTTAATAAGTCTTTCAGTCGGCAAATATTTGAGTACTTTTTTTTTTAAGATTTTATTTATATGACACAAGAGAGAGATCACAAGTAGGCAGAGAGGCAGATAGGGGGGGGGGAAGCAGGCTCCCCACTGAGCAGAGAGCCCAATGCAGGCCTCGATCCCAGGACCCTGAGATCATGACCTGAGCCGAAGGCAGAGGCTTAACCCACTGAGCCACCCAGGCGCCCCACTGAGTACTTTAAAAAAAAAAAAAAGATTTTATTTTATTTATTTGACAGAGAGAGAGAGACAGAGAGAGAGGGAACACAAGCAAGGGGAGTGGGAGAGAGAGAAGCAGACTTCCTACTGAACAGGGAGCCCTATGCGTGCTCAAACCCAAGACCCTGGGACCATGACCTGAGCCCAAGGCAGACACTTAACAACTGAGCCACCCAGGTGCCCCTAACTGAGTCCTTCTTATCTACAAGGCACTGTGCTAAGGGGAAGCAAAACCACAAAAGCATCAATGTTTAACTTTAAAGTTCATACATTGAGTAGGAGAGGAACCACATGTCCTTATGTGGCTGTAGTGTATGAGCAGCAAGTAGTAATTATCATAAGGTAGAAGTAGGCTGTTGGGCCATACACAGAGCTATCCTTTAATAATAAAAATACAGATAGAAGGGCACCTGGCTGGCTCAGTCGGTAGACCATGTGACTCTGTATCTCAGGGTTATAAGTTCAAACCTTCAGTGTAGAAATTACTTAAAAAAAAAATACAGATAGAATAGGAGTAAACATACTATGTTACAGCTTGCTTTTTTTCAATTAAGAATATATCCATATCAGGGGGCGGGCCTGGGTGGCTCAGTGGGTTAGGCTGCTGCCTTCGGCTCAGGTCATGATCTCAGGGTCCTGGGATCGAGTCCCACATCGGGCTCTTTGCTCAGCAGGGAGCCTGCTTCCCTCTCTCCCTCTCCGCCTGCCTCTTTGTCTACTTGTGATCTCTCTCTGTCAAATAAATAAATAAAATCTTTAAAAAAAAATATATCCATATCAGCACATATGTATCTATTTTGTTCTTTTTATTGGCCAGATATTTTTTTCTTACTTTCTGGTAATTTGGAAGGGTTATGATCTCCTTTTGAAATATTTCTTATAGCTTAGCAGATGCTTTTTAACTTAAAGAAGTATACCTAAATCTCTGCTTTTTGAATTATCAACTTAAGAAATGAAGCTATCATGTATATTCATTTAATTTACATATACATACATTCATTCAACAAATATTGACTGAGGCACTCCTACTTTCGAGATACTATTCTAGAAGCTAGTGATCCAGTGACCAACCTAAACAAACCCTTGCCCTTTTAGAATTTATGTTCTTTATATTTAATCTGTCTAGAAGGATGCACAGGAAACTTAATTAATGTTGTTTTCTGGGAAAGGAAAATGGGAGGTTTGAGGGAATTAAGATTAACTTTTAATTTTGAGTACTGCTTGGAAAAATGTTTTATGAGTATTATATATCACTTTTTAATAACAATAAGAAAAAAATGCAGTAAATTGCTGTGGAAGATTAGAACTAGAAGAGATTATATCTATTTCTCGTTAGGAGGAGGGGGGCATTTGAATACAGTATGTCTTATTTTAACAGATGTCGATTGAATGCCCAACTTTGTGCTGGGTGCTGAGTTTTTATAAGTGGGAGGTGGAGAGGATTGGCCATTCCAGAGGATACATGGCATGGCAATGAAGAGTGAAACTTTGTTTGAGTGACACTTAACTGGGGAATTGTGGATTTCCAGTTTGCTGGAAAAGTAGGATATGCATAGAGAAGTCATGGGAGATGAGTCAGGAAAATTAGACTGGAGGCAAACTACGAATGACCTAGAATGTTAGGCTAGAATTTAGAATTTATTCACTAAGGAATGAAGGAATGATCAAAAGATTTTAATGAGGAGAATGACAGAGGAGAATGACAGATCAAAGGAGTGAATCTGGAGCCAAGTGCAGTAAATCTGTTAGCAATAAACCAATAATAGAAAGAGAAGAAGAAATCCCTGGATAGGAGATTGCAAACCTTCCTCAGGGAACTCATGCAGGAGAGGACATTCTTGGATAAGCCACATTGTAATAACGCATTGCTTGGTGTTTAAGTGGAAACGTGTACTAGGGATTCTGAGGTGTAACTGCTTTTGAACTTCCTACTCCCGGGGAGGACTGCTGGAGTCAACACTTCAGTTAATTATTTGGGGTACAGTCAACATTTTAAATTAACTCTCATGTGAAGCTCCCTAGCCTTGTAGTTCTCCTGGGAACCTTATAGTGAATTTAAAAATCCATACTTCTTAACTGAGCTTAACTCAATTTGTTTTCATTTAAGGTGCCTTCCAGCTAAGGAAGGCTATGTGTTGCCAGCTCACAAAAGGCAGATTGAATAAGAACAAACTCGGGGATTAAATGTATTTTTATGGTAATGACATCTAGAGAAAACCTTTGCCTACTTTGTCTTGCTTCTCAAATTCAGTCAGATATTTTCCAAGAATGATAGTCACGGATATCAGCATGGGCCTGAATAAAATTCACTACATTTTTCTACGTTATCCATATTTCTTATTTGCCTTAAAAATCAGGATGGAGAATTTCTCATTTTCAATTCCTTGGCGTTTTACAGAGAAATCAATCATTCGACTAGATTTTACTATTCTTTTTAATTCTTTCACTTTTTTTTTTTAATCCCTAACAGCTGCTGATTCTATTCTCTACATGCCATTTTGAGAAGTGTTTTACTATTTTATTAGAAACTTGCCCCAGAAATTACAACATAAAATCTGGCAGTTGGAAAAAAAAAAAAATCTCACCCACTCAAATTAAGTTGCTTTATAAAGCAGTTGGTTCTCAATTATTTTTTTTCCCAATGGGTCAGCCTTTGAAAGGAACAAATGGTTACTTATCCTGCCATAGGGTGAGCTGTTTGGCTCTGGCTCCTGTTGAATTAATAGTGCTTTTCAGGGATAAGACAGTATGAAAATGTGAGAAAAGTGTGTCAAGGGACAAATAAAATGGCGTGTACTAAACCATTTAATTCAGCTGTTGCAAAGGTGTTTTAATTGTACTCGGGACGTCTTTGTTTGCCATTCAGCAAAAGGTCCTTGTTGCATTTGAAGGGTTCTGATTTCCAGGATGACGAGTTGTTCTCTAAATGTGCACAATGAGTTTGTTAAAAGCCATGAAGTTTCTTTTCTAAATCCTTTTCTGAAGATTTCACTTGGGCTTTGTTTTCTTTGCTAAACTGGAGAGTACCGGTGGGGATTTGTTTTGACGGCTTCTCTTTTTGTTTTCCCCCTGGTTTCCATTAGATTTTATCAAATTAGGACAGGAATAACGTAGGGTTTTCTTTGGAAAAGTTTTGATTGTTTTCAGTTTATGTCCCTGTCTGGACTGGATTAGGTGCACCCAGTTTGAACAATCCACTTAGAGCCCTGGTATCCCTGCCTGTTTCTCAGCCTAGGGAAGTTCATTTCTGTTTGCCCAGTACCAAGACCCTTTCTGTGTAACATTGCAAGAAAATGAAATGATCCCTCATATTACCTGGAAATAGTTCAGATGACTGGGGGTTCCAGGTGGATGTGGAACACTAAAACTCCCCGGGCACAGGCACGCAAAGGTCTTTTAGTACTCAGTTTTGTGCCAGTGTTTCACCCTTTCCAAGATGATTTTACCCACCTTCCACAGAGGCCCCCACTTTCTCCCCCAATGTAACTCTCCTAAAGTGCACTTTTCTCTCCTGGACCTAGCAGCATTCCTGATTTGGTTTTTTTTTTTTTTTTTTTTTTTTTTTTCACACTTTATCACCTAGAAAGAAAAATCTCTCTTGGTCCCTTAGGGATATGAAGAGTCATCTTTGGTTTTTGTTTGTTTGTTTGTTTTGGTTTGGATTTGGATTTCTGCTTTATTGTTATAATAATAGATAGGTCCCTCCCCGCTTTTATCCATGGCCTTGATTAATGTACATTGTGTGCTGGTAACTTGATCCTGGGATCATCAAAACTACTCTCTAGTTTTTTTCTGTTGAGAAGCAAAATTAACCTTCAATTTTTGTTTAAATGTTTCAATATATGCTTAAAAATATTGTTGAATCATCTACTGATACTAGGAGAAAAAGCAATGAAGACATATCTCGAAGATTCTAGAAGATGTCATAACATTTTGAACTATAGGACAAAATTGTGCCTCTTTGTAATTCTTTTGTTTACATAAAACAAATAACTTTCAAAAGCTTACACTATCCAGTTGGCTTGCCAGAACTCTTCAGTTCAGCTAACAATTATTGAGTATCCTGTACTGTGTAAGTTACTGGGCTATAACTAATTTAAGCTGGTAATACAGGAAAATGAAGTCGATTTAAAAAGGTAAGAAAATAAATCCAATGAGGCCAAGTGCATCTTTAATCTCTAATTAGCCAGGATTATAAACACCCGAAAATACATTTACTGATTCTCTTTAGTTCCTCATTCTGAACTCCCATCAGATTAAAAAATTTTTAAGAACTCCAGTTAGATGTCCTACCAACAATTTCAGTCTGTTAAAACCGTGGTAGCTAGAGACTAATAAAGAAGAGTGGAAGAGATCCAAGAAAATGTTATTAGAAGGTAGATCAGACAATTAAAAAAAAAAGAATATAAACACATAAAGGTAGATTTGACTGGCTTGGTATAGTGAATAAAACATAACATAATAATCAGTGAAATTATCATTTACTAATTTTAATTTAATTATAATTTAGTTTTATTAATTTCAATCAATTTAATGTTACTAATTAACTATTATTATTATTCTTTTAGCAAATGTTTCTTTAGAGTCTATTCTGGGCTAGGTTCCTCTAGGCACTCAGAATAGATCACAGACAAAACAGCTTTATCTGTGTGTGGGTTATTTTCTTTCGGGAGAACAGCAAGACATGGAATGATAAACACACAACATCTATAGCTTATGTAGGATGTTAAAAGGTGGTAAGTGCTGTGGGAAAAAATAGAGCAAGCAAAGGGAAGCAGGAGTGGAGATATTACAACTTTCAATAGGACGGGAATTAGGCTTGTGGGGAAATCTGTAATAAGAGCATTCCTGGGAGAAAGGACAGTTAGGGCAAAGCCCAAAGATGGGAATATTTCTGGGAGTTTGAGAAAAACAGGGAGGCCAGAGTGGCTGGAGTGGAATGAGCCAGGGGCATGAGAAAAGGGAGTGGGTGTCAGCCTCGTAGCCATCTTAAGAAGTGAGGTGAGGAGCCCTCGAAGGATTGTGAGCAGAGGAGTTTCCTGGTCTGAGTTAACATTTTAGCAACATCTCTCTGGCTGCTGCTTGAGAATAGTATGTTGAGGGCAAGGCTGGAAGGAGGGAGACCTGTTAGGGATCTAGGGCAGTAATGCAGGTGGGGGTGGCGAGAAGAGGTCATATCCTGAATATATTCTGGAGGGGGACGGAAGAGGATTTCCCAAGGCATTGGCTGTGAAGTATGAGTGAAAGAGAGAAGCCAGCTTGTGATGTAGGAGAAAAAGCAAGAGTGTAGGGTCCAGAAAGGTGAAGGCTGAGAATCGACCATTGGTTCTAGTCGAAGATGGGTGGGTGCGGGGGCGGGGGGGGGGGTGGTTCATGGTGACCTTGATGAGGGAGCAGCTGGAAAAGGATGGGAGGAAAACTATCAGGGTGAAGGACAGTGCAAAGCAGGCAGAATCCATGGCTTGGGGTTGCCTATGGACGTCAAAAATTGTTGGAGTGGGGGCTCTCAAGGGAAGGAACTGAAAAGCTCGGGGCTGTTGTTCAGAGATGCACAAAATCGAGACTGTGAGGAGTTGCACTTACCAGTAATGATCAGGTGTGGGGTAGGACTATGACAGCCAGTGGTGGAAGCAGAGCAGAAGACAAGTTTATTGGAGAAGGAGAATAAAACGGAGGGACCAGGAGGTTGGGGGGATTCATTAATATGTATGTTGAAATCGCCAAGAATTAGGAGTTGTACTGGGGAGAGGACACTGGAGAAGGAACTGAAATGTTTGAGAAATCATGAGGAATGGACAAAGGTCCGTAGATGACTCTAACAATGGGTCTGTCTGATGATGACATGGGGGCAAAGAGAGTGGAGAATGATCTGGAAGTAGCTGCAAGGAGCAAGGCCCCCAAGGTCCAAGGGGCTTACGTAAGAGAGACAGAGCCAGCACTCGAGCGGGCCAGTTTTCAGGAAGGGCAGAGAGGCCTGGTGGAGAGGGTTTGGACATGGGATTTTGTGGATGGTGTACCACGGGCTCATCACCAGCAGAAGGGGTTCAGGAGTTAAGGACAAGGTGGGAGGTGAGAAAAACGGAGGCATCTGTGGAGTCTTACTTAACTTAGAGTGAGAGAATGAAGGGGAGCCCGAGAGCCCGGGGAGTGTGTGTGCTTGTGTGTGCGTGCTGGGATGAGACCTGCTGACCTCCAGGTAGATGGTGGTGACAAGGCTGTGAGCTCTGGGTGCAGGGAGGGTGAGTATCTGTCCTTACCTGGGAGCCCAGCCACTTAAGAACATGTGGGGAGATGGAACCTCAGTCCCGGTGTGCAGAGCTGACCTGGCTGCTGAGGGCTGTAGGAGGCCGGTGGGGAGCTTGGTGCTGTGGTGAGGCCTGCCCCTGCCCTGGCGAGGAGGGGGAGACATACCTAGAGTGTTCAGATCTTCCCCTTGACTCCTGTCCTGTTAATGAGAGTAATGACGGGCACTTCTCAAGTGAATCATTAACGGTCTCTGGAGGCCAGAGCTTATTACCTTATTCCACGAGGAAACCGCTGTCACACAGCTACTTGGTAACTGAGGCAGGATTCCAGCCCCGAGAGCTCGGACTCTAATTGGCGCTCATTTACTGTTGAGTCCAGTGGCAACATAGCCTCCAGGAGAAATCCTGCAAGTGCCAAGACAAGTGCCCACAAGTTTGTGAGCCTTTCCAAGCGTCTTCGGATGTTCTGGGGTTTGTCTTTACATCGATGTGGCTTTTGGTTTTGGGTGCGGAGGTCTTCTCTCTCCTCTCAGTTCCTCAGACCACACTGCCAAGACCACGTGGGGATGTAGTGCTTTTGTCAGTAAACACTATTAAAAGCCATTGTCTCTTAGCTAGCTTGCAGTGATCAAAAATACCTCCTATCAGCACGCCGTTTCCAAGGCACTCCTTGAACAAACACCGGAGATTTACACCAAGTCCTAGAAAGCTGGAGGGGTTGTGGACTAGGCGCACATCCCCAGAGGGGTAGACCTTTGAAGCTCTGATATATTGAAAAGGTTTCTGAGGCTTCTCATTTTGTCACTGCCATTGTCCCTTTTCAACAGCACAACAGGAGGACACTCAGAAGAAAACCTTTACCTGCTGGATCAACTCACAGTTGGCAAAGGTGAGGAAAAAAAGAGCAAATAAAGCTACAGATATATTTAAGTTACTCTTCCTTCCCTCCCTTTGGGTCCCCAAAATGGCAAGGCTGAAACAATGTATTGAAATCACCTTGATCTTGTTTAGCTGTGTTCGTTATCCCCCCCCCCCCCCAGCAGAAAAAAAGAGACACTTTTGTTAAGGGTATGGGAGACAGGGCTATAAAAATGTTTAAAGCAACAAAAGCTTTTTAAAATCCAGTATAATAATAACAAAAAAATGATTCATACGTATGGAGTGTTATATGTTAAAAACACTGTCCTAAGCTCTTTTAAATGGCGTCAACTTGTGTCACATTTACGGAACCTTACAACATCCCCATAAGTGTTATTCCTGTTTAAAAAAAAACAAGGAAACGAAGGCACAAAGAACTTATGTGACGTGCCCAAGGTCACACCACTTGTAAGCGATAGTGCCGGGATGCAGACCCAGGCAGTCTGGGTCCAGAGACCTTGATCTTTTTCTTTGGTTTGTTTTAAAATATTTTATTTGTTTGAGAGAGAAAGAGAGAGAGAGAGAGTGAGCACAAGTGGCGGGTAGTGGCAGAGGGAGAGAGAGAAGCAGACTTCCTGCTGGGCAGAGAGCCCAATACAGGGCTCCATCCCAGGACCCTGAGATCATGACCTGAGCGGAAGGCAGAGGCTTAACCCACTGAGCTACCCAGGCACCCCCAGGTGCCTTGATCTTAATCACTGTGTCATCCTATCTCTCAGTGACTCCAAGTGCCTGGAATAACGTGGATACTAAATGAATGAGCCTCTCCTCCCAGGCTACCCATCCCTGACCAATGCCTTTCTAGAAAGGGTAAATTCATAAACAGATTACTCCAGAAATGTAATCTGCTCCCCAAATGGGTCACTACCAGCTGATTTTGAAGGCCTTTCATGCCGCCTCCGTGCA
Organism: Lutra lutra; assembly: GCF_902655055.1. Taxonomy (NCBI): domain Eukaryota; kingdom Metazoa; phylum Chordata; class Mammalia; order Carnivora; family Mustelidae; genus Lutra; species Lutra lutra. Next base: position 110,774,206 of record NC_062284.1, read on the forward strand.
CAGGTCTTATGCCCCCACTGAAAGCGGCGGGAGTGTTGTGTTACTGGAAATTTACCATGAGATAAATTAAGTTCACTATTTCTCTTATTGTGCTTTGACATAGAAAGTGGTGTGTTCTCTATCACTCCGTCAATTAAAAATCACTACTGGATTTTAGCTTTTGTGAAAGCCACAAAGCCCACTTATGGGATTCTTGAAGGTATCATGTTTTCGGACCAATGTTTGAATGAGTATTTTTCTTGTGACCTTTTGTAGCACACTCCCCCCTCGGTGGTGTCAGACCTGTTTGCAGACATTAAAAAGGGTCACGTTCTCCTGGACCTGCTGGAGGTGCTCTCAGGACAACAGTTGGTAAGCTTTTAAAGTGACATTAAAAAACCTTGTGTTGATTTACACGTGTTTCCCCCCCCAATATTTCTAATATATTTCACTTGAATTCCGTAGCCTCGAGACAAAGGATCTAATACGTTCCAGTGTAGAATCAATATAGAGCATGCCCTGACATTCCTAAAAGACCGATCAGTGAGTATGAATCTGATCTGAAGATGGACTGGAGAAATTAATGCTGTGAAATGTGTTCTTCTTTTAACCTGTGTTTCTTCTTTTCCAGATCAAGCTAATAAATATTCATGTTACTGATATTATAGATGGAAACCCATCCATTATTCTTGGCCTAATTTGGACAATTATACTGCACTTTCATGTAAGTAGTTTGATGACGTGCAAGTTATTTCTGTTCTAAATACTGCAGTATGAAATAAGGGTATTGCAGTAAGATTCAGTCCTGAGTTTTTTCCAGAAACAGGACACTCCGGAAATCTCGACAGCTAGACCTTGGCCATTTATGTTATTTTGCAGTTGAAAACTGAATGCTGAATTACGGTATCTTAAATTATCCATGATATCAGCACCGGTCTGAATAGAACCTGCCGTGATAAAATTTTGCTTATTTTTGTTTACTTACTGTGGCAGAAGATAGTAGAAAGCTTCTGGAGTAAATTTTTTTTTTTTTTTTTTAAAGATTTTTATTTATTTGAAAGACAGAGATCACAAGTAGGCAGAGAGACAGGCAGAGAGAGAGAGAGAAGCAGGCTCCTAGCTGAGCAGAGAGCCTGACTTGGGACTCGATCCCAGGACCCTGGGATCATGACCTGAGCCGAAGGCAGAGGCTTTAACCCACTGAGCCACCCAGGTGCCCTTTCTGGAGTAAATTTTTTTTGTTTTTTTAAAGATTTATTTATTTATTTGACAGACAGAGATCACAAGTAGGCAGAGAGGCAGGCAGAGAGAGAGGAGGAAGCAGGCTCCCTGCTGAGCAGAGAGCCTGACTCGGGGCTTGATCCCAGGACCTGAGATCATGACCTGAGCCCAAGGCAGAGGCCTTAACCCACTGAGCCACCCAGGTGCCCCTGGAGTAAATTTTTAAATCCACTAAACTTCATAGAATCTCCTAGTTTTGAGGACTCTTGTTCAGTCCAATAATCCTATAACACCTAGTCCTGTCCCAAGACTGACTCATAGATTAATTTCATTCCACAAATACATTTGAACACCTACTATGTGCTAGCTTTTGTGCTAGGACACCAAGAAAACAGCAAAAACAGTTGTAGCCCTGACTTCATGGTACTTGTGACTGAAAGTATATTCTTCCAGTCCTGGGATTCTGAGTTAGTGCAAGTTTTCTGCAGCTACCTAAAAAAGTTGCATGTTCTATGTCTCCATAATTTCTTTGAAAATAAAAAAATTATGTGGGAAACAAAAGCTTATTTTATAAAAACTAGAAAATAACATAACTAATTTGTATTTAAAACATGTAAAATAAGACTATATATGATTTATGGATACTACATTTGAAGTTAAAGTAGAATAATAGTTGTGAGGATGACGAAAACCAAATTTATAATTGTGGGGTTTTTTCCTCTGGAAAAGGAAGGAAATGGAATTGCAGAGGGAAAGACAGAAGGCTTAAACTGTATCAGTGTTTAATTTCTTTAAAAACATATGAACCAAATGTGGTAAAATGTAAAATTGGACAATATATAGGCATTTGTTTTATTTTTTTTCCCCCATACTTTCTGGAATATTTAAAATATAATTAAAATTTCAATATGGATAATAAAAACCAAGTAGAATCATCTGTAATTCTACTGCTCACTGATAACCACTAAATAACTTGGGGTATAGACTTCATGATACGTACAGCAGGAATGAATGTATATATTTATCTAAATATGTATATCTTGAATGGTCATGCTATCCAAACTGTTTTCTTTTTCTTTCTTTTTTTTTTTTTAAAGGTTTTTTTATTTACTTCACACACACAAAGAGATCACAAGTAGGCAGAGAGAGAGAGAGAGAGGAGGAAGCAGGCTCCCCGGCTGAGCAGAGAGCCCGATGCGGGGCTCGATCCCAGGACCCTGGGATCCTGACCTGAGCTAAAGGCAGAGGCTTTAACCCACTGAGCCACCCAGGCGCCCCTCTAAACTGTTTTCAACCTGTTCTAATGAACATCTTTCTGAATTCATACATAGTTTTTAATGTAGGCATGATGTTCTATTGCAAAGAATTATATTTCATTAACAAGCAGAATGCTCACAGTTTTATGATTGTAAGCAATTCTAAAAAGACTACCCTTCTGATAAAACTTTTCCATACCATCTTAATTATTTCCATGAGCCAGATTCCTAGAAGTGAAATTGTTGGGCCGTAAGTTTTGCTTTTCTTGGCTTCGTTTTACTGATGTAAATAAACCTTTGTTGAAGAAGAACACACATAGAAATGCACCAATCTGAGGTGTAGAGCTTGATGTATTTTTAAAAATTAAATACATCCGGGCACCTGGGTGGCTTAGTTGGTTAAGCAACTGCCTTCGGCTCGGTTCATGATCCCGGACTTCCAGGATCGAGTCCCGCATTGGGCTCCCAGCTCCACGGGGAGTCTGCTTCTCCTCTGACCTTCTCTCCTCTCATGCTCTCTCTCACTGTCTCTCTCTCAAATAAATAAATAAAATCTTAAATACATCCATGTAACCACTACCCAAGATAAAAATAGAGAACATTGCATAATCCTAGAGTTCTCAGGTATTTTGCCCAGTCTTTGCTCCCTTCCCTAAAGAAAACCACCACTTTGATCTCTGTCATTGTTTAGCTTAGCATCTTAACTTCCATATAAAGGAATTATAATTGAATTGACTTACATATGAGATGTACTCTTCTGTTAGACTTATTTCACTTAACATCTTCCTTGAGTTTCAAGTTGTTGAAGCATGCATCCATAGGTTGTTTTTTTTTTTTTTTTGAGTATAGTTGACACAATTAATTACACGAGTTTCAGGTGTAAACTTAGTGATTTGATGAGTTTATACATCATGTTCTGCTCACCCCAAGTTAGCTGCCATCTGTCCTGTTACATAGCTATTACAATATCATGGACTGTATTTCTTTCTTTCTCTTTGATGTGTATGATTATACCATTGCATAAATATGCCAGAATTTATTTACCACTCTTCTGTTGATGGACATTGCTTTTGTTGCCAGTGTACAGCTGTTATGATTAAAGCTGCTAGGTGCATTCTTGTGTATGCCTTTTGGTGGTATAAGCCCTCATGTCTCTTTGTATATATGTCTAGGAGTGGAATTGCTGGATCACAAGGCATGTGATGTTCAGCTTTGCAGGGTAGTGCCAACTAATTTTTCAAAATGGTGGTTCTGATTTACATTGGGTGAATTCCTTGCTTCCATCCTCACTCATAGTTGACATTAAAATTTTTTTATTTTAGCTATGCTATTGTATATAAGGATTTATAGAAGTTTTAAAATATATTCTGGATCCAAGTCCTTTGTTGAGTACACATAAATTACAAATCTCTGATTCTGTGGCTTGCCTTTTCAGTCTTTTTTTTTTTTTTTAAGATTTTAGTTTTTTTTTTTTTTTTTAAAGATTTTTATTTATTTGACAGAGAGAGAGAGAGAGATCACAAGTAGGCAGAGAGGCAGGCAGAGAGAGGGGGATGGGAAGCAGGCTCCCTGCTGAGCAGGGAGCCCGATGCAGGACTCGATCCTAGGACCCTGAGATCATGACCTGAGCCGAAGGCAGCGGCTTAACCCACTGAGCCACCCAGGCACCCCGCCTTATCAGTCTTTCAATGAACAGGGATTCATGATTTTAATGTAGTTCAAATTTATCAACTTCCTTTTTTGGTGGCTCGTACTTTTTATGTTCTGTAAAGAAATCTTTCCCTTTGTCAACATCATGGAGATACTCTCTTAACGCTATTTTCTTGAATAGTTCTGTCCAACGAGGACTTCCTGCAGTGATGGAAATGTTCTGTAGCTGCACTGTACCAGACAGTAGCCACTAGTCGCTTATGGCCGTTGAACACTTGAAATGTGGCTGGTATGACTGAGGAACTAAATTTCAAATTTTATTTATTTAATTAATTTACATAGCCACAGGGAGGTAGGGACTATTGTATTAGACAGCACAGTTCTAAAAGCTTAACCGTTTCATATTTTACATTTAGATCTACAATTTTTCGAGAATGAATTTTTTTGAGTATGTTAATGTTAGAGCAATCAAGATTATTTTTTTCCATATGGCTATCTGGTTGACCCAACAGCATATATTGAAAAGACCATCACTTTCCTAGTATACTGTAGTATCACTTAATAAAAAATCAAGGAACCATATATGTGTGGCTCCATCGTCAGATGGTCATTTCTGTTCCATTATTCATTCTTGGCACTACTACTGTACTGTATCAGTTTCTATAAAAGTCTTGATATCTGATAGTGTCCAACTTGTTCTTTAGGATTATCTTGTTTATTCTTTGCTATTTGCATTCTCATATAATTTTTTAAATTGAGATGTAGTTAACATATACCATTGTGTAAGTTTAAACTATACAACATAGTGATTTTTTTTTTTAAAGATTTATTTATTTATTTGACAGAGATCACAAGCAGGCAGAGAGACAGGCAGAGAGAGAGGAGGAAGCAGGCTCCCTGCTGAGCAGAGAGCCCGATGCGGGGCTCGGTCCCAGGACCCTGGGATCCTGACCTGAGCTGAAGGCAGAGGCTTTAACCCACTGAGCCACCCAGGCGCCCCCAACATAGTGATTTGATATTCATATAAATTTTATAGATAACTTGTTAATTTACATGCACACCATCTGTTGGAATTTTAATAAGGATTTCATTGAATGTATAATTTAGAAAAAGTTGACATCTTTAAATCATTGCATTGTGGGACGCCTGGTTGGCTCGGTTGGTTGAGCAGCTGCCTTCGGCTCAGGTCATGATCCCAGCGTCCTGGGATCGAGTCCCACATCGGGCTCCTTGTTTGGCGGGGAGCCTGCTTCTCCCTCTGCCTCTGCCTGCCATTCTGTCTGCCTGTGCTCACTCGCTCTCCTCTCTCTCTGACAAATAAATAAAATCTTTAATAAAACATTGCATTGTGTCATCCATGAATACAGTATTTTTGTTATTGCTCTGTTCAAAATATTTTATTTTCATTATGATTTCTTATTTGACCTCTGGGTTCTATGACATTCTATTGCTTAATATCCAAATATTTGGAGATTTTGGTTGTTACATCTCTGTTACTGATTTCTAGCTTAATTTGAGTGTGGTCAGAGAATATCATCTGAATGATTTCAATTCTTCAAAATTGCTGAAGCTTGCGTTATGACTCAGTGTTGTCGATTTCCTATGGATTTGAAAAGAATGTTGATCCTGGCATTTTAGGTATAAGGGGGTATGCCCATCAGATGAAGTCTGTTAGTTGGGTTGGTCACATCTGTTATTACTAGTTGTCTGGTGCCTCTGTTAATTATTAAGAAGTATACTTCTTTCAATAATACTTGCTACTGTGTTTGTAAATTGATCTTTTGAAAGTTTTCCATAGGTATTATGTTACTGCCCTCCAAAAAATCTGAACCAACTTATGTGCTTACCAGCACTATGTAAAAATCCACTTTTTGTACTCTTTCTAGAGGATACATCACTTGATGTTAACTTTAAATTTTTTTTGCCTGTGTTATAAATGAAGAAACTGTCTCCTTGCCGTATACATTTAGCTTTCTTAAATGATGAATGAAGATATTTTCCATATACTTAGTGGCAATTTTTTTTTTTTCTTTCTTGGGACTTAGCTCTCATGTATTTGACTATTTTTTTCTGTATGTATATTTGTTTTTCAATGGTTTAATGGTTTTAATGGTTTAATATTAAGGATGCATTTTAATTGACCCAGTCTCTTGGACTCTAGACTGGGATCTCAAATGAGTTCAGTTCAATTTAGAGCGACAGGTGTTGAGCATCAGTGATTTTAGTGGGATGAATACATACTTGCCCTCGAGGGGGAATGCAGTGCATGAATTGGGGCAAGGAGTGACCCAAGTCCACCGAAAGAGAGCCTAAGTGTTAGCCCAAGATGACAAACGCTATTATTCAGGGACTTGTCTAGCGGTTATTTCACCATGAGTAACGTCTCACTGTTACCGGATAGGTCTTGTGTTGGCCGAAGGTTTTGCCTCAATGCTGCTAACTCGTGATTTGTATGCATTGACTATGATTATGTCTTCCTTAGATTGAGGAGCTTGCCCGGACTCTTTCTTGCAATTATGATCCGCCTTCCCTGGACAGCGTGAGTGAGACTGACTCATCTCCTACCTCAAGTCCTCCAGCTAAGAAATGCTCCAGAGCCCAAGAAAGATGGCGGATGTCTGCAAAGAAGGCTCTTCTCTTGTGGGCCCAGGAGCAGTGTGCCTCGTAAGTCATTTGCTGTGACCACAGGAGACACACAGGGCAGCTTGGCCCTTGACCCACCAACACGACATTACTGACTCCTGGTCTGAAAATCAGGCCGACAGGGTGTTCACACTTCTCCCTTCTCAAAGACAAAGCACCAACCTCCTTAGGTGGACTGTTACTATGTAGAGATAAAGTGGTCTTTAAATATCCTTTTCTTCAGGCACAATCCCCTTACACATCTGGTTTACATTTTACCACACTAGGAACTCTTTAAAAGTCGGGACTACATCTTTGTGGACTGTGTGTCCCCAGAACCTAGCCTAATGGGAGTTCATGGTAGGTGCTCCATAAATGTGTACTGAATGAATTAATGAACAAATGAAGGAATAAGTAATCAACGCATAAAATGATCTCTTGGAGCTCTATATGGCTACATTAAAAGACCACAATCCCCATTGGTTAGAAATTTGTAGCTCAATTAGGGAACAGAAGCCAGAAAAGTGTGAGTTTTTTTAAAGAGTGGGGATGATGAAAGGAAGGTAGTGCTCAGAAATTCTGTTTTATAAGAAAAAGGGCTTTTTTGCTCTAGGGATGCATTTACTCTCTCATTTTAACCCCCTACTGGGATCGGATTTAGGGAAAATAAGGAGACAGGATGCAGGAGATCACCAGGAGATGAGCCGTGGAGTTCAAAAGCATTCCTTGTCACATCATAGCATCGTCTGGATAAATAGAAGCGTAAAGATGTCGCTAAGGCCTCTGAGATGGTGGGCTTCTGAGTCCCTTCTTCCCAGTGAGAGACTAGGATGCTAATTTCTGTCTTCAGCCTTACTTTCTTTAGCTGTCATTCAGCCTTTGCATTTTACGAGGGACAAAAGAGCATACATATCTTAGGAGGTTTATATACATACATATATCAAATGAACTTTTTCTTGACTCTTTAAGACACAGTTTTGTTTTACTTCAGTTTTCTAAAATTTTTAATCCTTCCAGTCGGCACAGTTTCTGATCCCACTCTGCACTACCCTCAGCCCCAGTCCTCCTCCCTTTAGCTAGTTTTGCTTTGTATCTAAGTGCACAACCTGAAGCTGGAATCCTGAGTTTGAGTCCTGACCCCAGCACTTCCTAACTGGTGCCTTCAGATACTTCATCTCTTTGTGCTTGAGTTTCCTCAGTCATAAAAATGTGGACAATGCTAACACTTCATAGGGTTCGTATGTGTATTATAAGAATTATTATTATTATTTTTTAAGATTTTATTTATTTATTTGACAGACAGAGATCACAAGTAGGCAGAGAGGCAGGCAGAGAGAGAGAGGAGGAAGCAGGCTCCCTGCAGAGCAGAGAGCCCAATGTGGGCCTCGATCCCAGGACCCTGGGATCATGACCTGAGCCGAAGGCAGAGGCTTAACCCACTGAGCCACCCAGGCGCCCCTAAGAATTATTTTTTTTAAGAGTATTTAGAACAGTTTCTGGTTGTTGTTAAACAAATAGTTGTTAAACAAGACAAGATTCACTGAATACTATGAGTTTGTCACAGTCATAGTTTAGGCATTTATTCCTAAGGGATTCAGGAAAGCCCATGTCATCTGAAGCTATTTCTCCAGAATTTTTTTTTTTTTTTAAGATTTTATTTATTTATTTGACAGAGATCACGAGTAGGCAGAATGGCAGGCAGAGAGAGAGGGGGAAGCAGGCTCCCCGCTGAGCAGAGAGCCCGATGCAGGGCTCAATCCCAGGACCCTGGGATCATGACCTGAGCCAAAGGCAGAGGCTTTAACCCACTGAGCCACCCAGGTGCCCCCCACCCATTTTCTTTAAATTTTTATTTTTATTTTATTATTATTTTAAAATATTTTATTTATTTATTTGACAGACAGAGATCACAAGTAGGCAGAGAAGCAGGCAGAGAGAGAGTGGGGAGGCAGGCTCCCCGCTGAGCAGAAAGCCTGATGTAGGGCTCCATCCCAGGACCCTGGGATCACGACCTGAGCTGAAGGCAGAGGCTTTAACCCACTGAGCCACCCAGATGCCCTTCCCCCACCTTTTAGAAAAGTTTTCATTTATTTATTTGAGAGAGAGAGAGAGAGAGAGATAGTGGGAGAGAGCACAAGTGGGGAGGAGAGGGAGAAGCAGGGTCTCTGCTCAGCAGGGAGCCAGCCCCATGTGGGGCTCAAACCCAGGATCCTGAGATTATGACCTGAGCCACAGACAGCTGCTTAACTGACTGAGCCATGCAGGTGCCCCTCTCCAGTGGTTTTAATCATTTGATTCACACCTCAAATTAGTCTGCTGAATTTCCTTGTGTTTTTTATTGAGATATTAAAGGACGCTATGGTTGTGCTAGAATAGTTCCCACATTTTGTACGCAACTATACTCTTTTTTTTTTTTTTAAAGATTTTATTTATTTATTAGACAGAGAGATCACAAGCAGGCAGAGAGGCAGGCAGAGAGAGAGGAGGAAGCAGGCTCCCCGCTGAGCAGAGAGCCGGATGCGGGGCTCGATCCCAGGACTCTGAGATCATGACCTGAGCCGAAGGCAGCGGCTTAACCCACTGAGCCACCCAGGCGCCCCCGCAACTATACTCTTATAAGACACTGATCCCTCGTCAAATACAGATTAGTGATGGATGGAGTGATTTGAAATATTTATATTAAGCACCTTTATATGCTAAACACTGGTTGGGGATGATTCTACCGTGATAGACAAGAAAGACAAGGCCGTTGCTCTCCAGAGGCTTGTGCCCGTAGCGGATGGATCGATAAAATAACCACAGTTGGAAAGAAGGTCAGGAAGGACTTAGGATGATTGAGAATGTCAAGGATGGTCAATGAGGGCGGCCTTTCTCTGAGGTGGTCATGGAGCACCTTTCTGAGGAGGAGCCCTTTGAGCTGAGGCCTCAAGGAGAAGGCTTCAGGTGTATAAAGGAAAGGAAAGGGCTGCAAGGAAAAAGAGCATCCACAAAGAAGGATTACAAGGAGCATGGTGTTGAGAAAGAGGAACAAAGCCAGGGTGGTGGCGAGATCTCAGAGGGGAGTGGGAGAGGCAGGGGCCAGATCGTGGTAGGCCTTGAGTGAGAAGTGTTATTCTGACAAGCTATGACAGGGGTGGGGTTTTATTTTTTCATTTGTTTTTATTGTAGTAAAAGGTACCTACATAAAATATACCATTTTAATCATTTTTAAGTGTACAGTTGGGCGGCATCAAGTGCTTTTATGTTATTATGTAACCATTACCACCATCTATTTCCAGAACTTTTTTCATCTGGTAAACCTCAAAACTCCCCCCATTCTCCCCTCCCCCAGCCCCCGGTCACCAGTGGTCTACTTTCTTTGTGAATTCACTACTACAGGTACCTTAATGAGTGGTGTCATATGGGATTTGTCCCTTGGTGACTGACTTTTTTCACTCTGCTTAACATCTTCAGGGTTCATCCATGTTGTAAAATATGTCAGACTGTCCTTCCTATTTAGGGCTGAATAATATTTGTTATATGTACATATACACCTCATTTTGTTGATCTATTCATCTGCCATGACTGGTTTTAAGCAGAAGAGTGGCAAGGCCTATCCAGTGAACTGCTGGCCGTTGGTGTGCCACAGACTATCAGTTAATTTGCTATAATGAGAAAGAAGATTATTTCCTCTGGAGAAAGGAACATAACTCCATGTGGGTGTCTAAAGTTAGTCTTGAGCCAACTGACTTTTGAGTAGAGAGTGTTAAACTTCAGTGAGTATGGTCCTGTGGAGGGCTTTCAAAGACACAGATCTCTTGGACACCTGGGTAGCTCAGTCAGTTAAGTGTCTGCCTTCGGTTCAGGTCATGATCCCAGGGTCCTGGGATCGAGTCCCATGTTGGATTCCCTACTCAGCGGGGAGTCTGCTTCTCTGCTCCTCCCCTGGCTCATGTGCATTCTCTCTCTCTTTCACTCACTATCTCTATCTCTCTCAAGTAAATAAATAAAATCCTTTAAAAAAAAAAAAAAGACACAGATCTCCAATCTATCTCCAGAGTTTGATGCGGTATATTTGGGGTTGGGCCTGAGAATTTGTGTTTCTAGCCCTTGCAGCCCAGGTGATGGTGATGCCGCTTGTCCCAGGGTCAACTTTGAGAACCGATGTCCTGTGGTATCAAACTTGGCATGTTACTTGCATCTGACTACCAGATTAAAAGAAAATGTTTTCCTAGAATGATTTATATGATTTATTTGATTCACCAAAATTTGTTTTAATTACTATTGAATGTAGTAGATGTGCTTTGGTAAATTCTTTTAAATAGTATTTATCATGTTTTTGTCCTGTGGTGATAGGTGTGAGTCTGTCAGTGTGACAGATTTTAAGTCAAGCTGGAGAAATGGGATGGCTTTTTTGGCTGTCATTCATGCCTTGCGACCAGACCTAATTGACATGAAGAGTGTGAAGCAACGATCCAACAAAGACAATCTGAAAGAGGCCTTCAGAATTGCGGAACGAGAATTTAAAATCCCCAAATTGCTAGAACCAGAAGGTAAAGAAACTTCTTTCTTTTCAAAACAATGTCCAGTGGGAAGTTTGCTTGAAAACGGTACTGTATACAAATGAACAAAACAGCATTGTATTTTAGTCCTGAAGGGTTAAACTTAAACTCTATTAAATTTCATGAAATTAAGAATTCCTACCAATTTGTTAACCTCCATAATTGCAGGGATGACATGACAGCTGAAAGGAAAGAGTGCTGGCTGTTATTGGAAATAATTTGAGCTTTCATCTTAATTTTCTTTCATTATGCTCTGTACTGTGTTCCCTTGATTCTTTTATTCTGTTCTAAAATCTCTGGAGTAAATCCGTTCTTTGAGCGAACGTATTTCCTCTCTCCACTCCCTCCCCCTCAGTAAAGCTGAACTTCCATGAGGTTAGAAACTGCCTTTTCTTTTTCTCTATGGCTGACTCTGCTTTGCCATAATGATGTTCGATACATCGTGTTAGATCGACCGTGAACAACGACCATAAAAATTCTAAATATTGGTTATATTTGAGGAGATAATTATGTTAACTTCATAAAATTAAGATTAAAGTGGTTTACTTCTTTAGAAAAGGACTTTACTTTGGTTTGGGTTGTTTCTTAATTTACCAAAGCTTATTAAAAATCCTAGTAAGGTCATAAAATAGGTATGTAGGATTAATGAAGATTAAAATGAGCTAACAGATTAAGAGATACAAATTCTAGTCTCAGAGTAATAGAGGTGTAGGTAATGTGTGACTGGCTCTCCAAAACAATGTGTGTGTGCATCAGTGTGTGTGTATATATATATACCCAGGTCTGTTACAAATAGTACTAATACACAGCACATACAGCACATAGTTTCAATAATAATAAAATCTATGCTATACTTTATTATAAATTGCATATAGCCCCAAAATGCTTTTGTTGATTTTTGCCAAACTCCTGCTACCATCTGTAGCCAACTTCTGGTTACAGCTGCTGGACATGCAGAGTTCTGACATGAATGCTGGTGGATAATTTCCTTATGGTCATGAGTAAGTGTGACAGCAGAAAAGTCTGTCACAACGTCATTTGTTCTTCAACAACATGAATGACTTTTTTGTTGAAAATAGTCCTGGAAGAATATTTCCTCACTTTTTTTGTGCCGTGTGCAACTTAACAGCTCTCAGCAGGTCAGACTTCTAAGTTTAACCTGCATTATTAACATTTTCTCTATCCCTTTCTTCATAATCAACAAAACAAAAAATCAAGCCCTCATTTGCTGGGGTGTGTGTGTGTGTGTCTGTGTGTGTGTGGTTTGAATACTACCACCATGGCTGATTCCAATGAGAAGTCACTGTAGGGAAAAGATATGCAACGTTAACACACGGTTATGTATTATTTTTTTCTGTCACACAGGTACAATAGAGATAAATAATCACAAGAGCATAGGTAATAGTAAAATGTAGTAAAATAGTTGGGAAGTGGTGAGTTTTGAGTATCTGTTACCTTTATTTTAATATATAGACATTTAAAAAAAAATTTAAATTTTTTACATTTAAAAAAAAAGATTTTATTTATTTATTTGACAGAGAAAGACGCAGCGAGAGAGGGAACACAAGCAGAGGGAGTGGGAGAGGGAGAAGCAGGCTTCCCACCGAGCAGGGAGCCCAATGCAGGGCTCGATCCCAAGACCCTGGGATCATTACTTGAGTCGAAGGCAGACACTTAAAAACTGAGCCACCCAGGTGCCCCATAGACATATATATATTTTTTAAAGATTTTATTTATTTGAGAGAAAGAGAGATAGTGACAGAGATAGCAAAAGAGAGCATCAGCAAGAGGGGAGGAGAGGGAGAATCAGGCTCCCCTCTGAGCCCCAACATGGGGCTCCATCCCAGGACCCTGGGATCATGACCCAAGTTGAAGGCAAACACTTAACCATCTGAACCACCCAGGTACCCCTAAAATATTTTTTTGGTTGTGTGTTTATACAATTTAATTTTTAATGCTGGCTGTGTTTAACAACCAGCTTATAAAAGTGCTGAAAATCCAATAATCAACTCTCAAGTTAAGTCTTCTGGCTCCAACATACCACTAAGTGAATGTGGCTTTGTCACTTAACTTTTTTTGGTTTTATACAGCTTTATTGTGATGTAATTCACATACCATACAATTTACTCATTTAAGTGTACAATTCAGTAGTTTTTTAGTATATTGGTGAAATTTTGCAGCCATTATCATGATCAGTTTTAGAACCTTTGCTTCATTCCAAAAATAAACCCCATCCCATTAGCAACCAGTTCCTATTTCTCCTCACCTCTCTCAACCTCTAAGACACACACACACACACACACACACAGTCACTCACAGAGCCCTAGCAACCACTAATTCTTTCTCTTTCTATAGATTTGCCAAGTCTGGACATTTCTCATAAATGTAGTCTTTTGTGACTGGCTTCTTTACCTTAGCATGATCTTTTCAAAGCTTTTCTGTGTGGCAGCATTTATCAGAATATCATTCCTTTTGTTTTAACAGACCTTATGTTTTAGAACAGTTTTAGGTTTATAGAGAAATTGGGAAGCAGATTTAATAAGTTCCCATGGAGTTTTCCCTATTGTTGACATATTAGTGCATTACATTTGTTACTAATGAATCAAAATTGATATATTTTTATGCTTTATTCACATTTCTTTAGTTTTTCCCTGATGCTCTTTTTCTTTTCAGGATTCCATCCAGTATTCTACCCTACATTTAGTTTTCATGACTTTTTTGGTTGCTGTTGGCCATGACAGTTTCTTAGAGTGTTTTGTTTTGATGACCTGACAGTTTTGCGGATTACTGGTCATGTCTATCATAGAGTGCCCCTTTCCTTGAATTTGTGTTACATCTTTTCTCATTTTAGACTGGGGTTATGGGTTCTTTGGAGGAAGACCACAGAGGTAAAGTACCATTCTTATCACATCGTCTGAGAGGAACATGCTGTCAGCATTTGTTATCACTGGTGATATTCACCTTGATTACCTGGCTAAGGGAGTGTTTGTTAGCTTTCTTCCTTGTGAAGCTAGTTTTTGTTTCCCTCTTCCTGTGTTGTCCGCTTTGGAGGGAAGTCACGCTGCATAGCCCACACGGAGGAGAGTACCTCAGCCTCCTGGAGGGCAGGTTACCTACATAAATTATTTACAGTTCTTTTACCTGAACTATGTCTGTTCTCTCCCGCATGTATTCATTTATCTAGCCATTGATTTATATCAGTATGGGCTTATGGAAATTTTATTTTATACTTTGGGTTGTAATCCAATATTACTTTGTTTTATTTCCCAAATTAAGAAAGATTTTTTTTTTTAAAGATTTTATTTATTTATTTGACAGAGAGAAATCACAAGTAGGCAGAGAGGCAGGCAGAGAGAGAGGAGGAAGCAGGCTCCCCGCTGAGCAGAAAGCCCGACGTGGGGCTCGAACCCAGGACCTGGGATCATGACCTGAGCCGAAGGCAGCGGCCCAACCCACTGAGCCACCCAGGCGCCCCAAGAAAGATTTTTTAAGCTCAATGTTTTTTAGCCCCTGGGAGCCCCCTCAGCTAGCTCCTGTGCTCCTTTGACATATCCCCACCCATGTGGTGTTTCTTTGTTGTTTTTGAGCCCATCCTTATTTTCAGGCCTTTAGGATGCACCAGGATCTTCTACATTTCTGCCTCAGGCCTGGTATCAGCCCTCTCTCCCCCCCAGCTGCTGGTTGGAGAATGGTGTGAGAAAGCTAAGATCTAGGAGCGAACTGTGCTTGTTGCTATTGGTTCTTAGCCTTCTTGGACCTCATTGAATTAGGTGATACTTCTAAGTTAACAGCCTGATGATTCCAAATTTTTATGTTAGGTTTGTCATTATATTAGTTTTAGCTTGTTATTAATTCTTCTTGTTAACTTTCCTCTCCTTGTTTTTTTTTCTTTCTTTCCTTTTCTTCCTTTCATTGTCTTTTCTCTTTCCTTTTTGGCTTTTCATTATCTTTTTTCTTTTCTTTGTTTTTCCTTATATTTTGTTCTATCCCCTTTTCTGATTACTTGGCTCCTTCCTTCCTTTCTACTTTCCTTCCTCCCTTCCTTCCTTTCCTTCCTTCCCTTTCTTTTCTTTCTTTCTTTCATGCTTTTCTCCTACTGTGATTCTCTATCTTTATTAGTATAAAATACTTTCTCTAGTTCAGTATGTGAAAATTACTAGACAAATAATGTAATTGACAGTATAAAAAAGGGCACATTTGTACTTATAAATGATTGCCTATGATTCTTTTAAGTAGCTTAAATAATAGCTTGAAATGTGAAGTACATCATGATTATTTATGCAAACCAAATACTATTGTTATATTTAAATAAGAGAGTTATCTTTTGACAGTTTTATTAGACATTTAATCACAATGCATAGCTTCATATACAATAAAGTTTTGAAAAAGAAACATGTAGTTAAGTCAGTCTAATTATTTCAGGTATTTCTTGATATACTTCTACTTCGTTAAAAAAAGATTTTATTTATTTGTGTGAGAGAGAGAGAGAGAGAGCGTGCACAAGCAGGGGGAGCAGCAGGCAGAGGGAGAAGCAGTCTTCCTGCTAAGCAAGGAGCTGGATGTGGGACTTGATCCCAGGACCCTGGGAGCATGACCTGGGCCCAAGGCAGATGCATAACCGACTGAGCCACCCAGGTGTCCCATAATTTTACTTTTCTACTTATATATTTTTTCAGTTAAAGAGTAACTCCATTCTTAGGGATGCTTCCTTATTGAAACTCCATTCACACCTTGTTATTGATACCTTTTGTGTGTTTACTGTCTTGAATTTTATTATTTGTGTGGATTAGATTCATGTTCTCCCTCAGCCTATTAGAACTGTCATTGAGCCCAGTAAACACATTTGCTAAAGCATCCATAGTGTCTTATATTTGTTTGCTGTTTGTTTTTCTCCTAACAGTAAGCTCCAGTGAGGGCAGATAATGTCTTAAGGCATCTGACATTTACTCAAAGTGTCTAGCATCCCCTTGTTGAATGAATACAGTGATGAAACGTATGGCTTCCCAGGGCAAGAACTCAGTGTTACCTATCTTGCTTGTGAGCTCACATTTGTGAGCTCTCTATAAATATTTGATTAATTTATTTTAACTGATTTAATAAATAAACACTGAAGTTTTCCTTTTCAATATCTTCCTGGTTGTTTGGACAACATACTGAAAGACATCTCCAAATTACGTGCTCATTTTGTCTGTAGTGTATTGATCACTTCCTTGTGATTTTGTGATCTTATCTGATTTATTTATATATCTGGAGAAGTTCTGCATTTAAGGGATTTATAATATTTTTACTCTGTTTAACTCAGTGTTGTCCGAATTTATCTCACCATGGACTTTGTTAATGTACCACAAGGATTGGCCCAGAAAAGGCCAGTAAATGTATTTGTTCTGCAAATGAACAAATAAAATCTTGTGGATGTCTTGAGTAAGTCTGCTGTACAACATATGCTTTTGTTGGTCAGAGACAGTGCACAAGCAGGGGAAGTGACAGGGAGAGGGAAAAAGAGAGGGAGAAGCCGGCTCCCTACTGAGCAAGGAGTCCGAAACAAGATTCAATCCCAGGACCCTGGGATCAAGACCTGAGCCAAAGGCAGATGCTTAACCAACTGAGCCACCCCAGGGGCCCCAACATATGCTTTTGGAAATGCTTTACTGCATACTTGCTGAGACCTGTGTGACGGGAATGGATTCTAGTTGCTATATGTTCCTACACTTTTCCTCTCCTGGAGGAGTTTCCGTATTGTGTCTCTGGAAGGAGGAAGGCTGTATTTTCTCTTTTCCGCCCTCCCTGACTACTACTGCCCTTATCCAGACAGCATGCAAGGAGGAAATTGAGGCTGTGCACATACTACTGAGATCCAACTCAGCCCTGTTTGACTCTGGATCTAAGCTCTGAGCCACTGCACCGACTTGGAGCAAGGGCCGCTGACCAGAGACTGCACGGCCAGTTAACTCCTTCGGTTCATTTCAAGGCTGTCTTATGGTCTAGCCTGTTTTGTGTAGTAATTACAGTAAGTCACAGTTATAGCTGATGAACGGTGTGGCATCTCTTCCAGATGTGGATGTTGTTAATCCTGACGAAAAGTCCATCATGACCTACGTGGCGCAATTTCTACAGTATTCGAAGGATGCAGCAGAGACTAGAGATAAAGCTCAGGTACATCCTTCCTTAGAAGTATGACTCAACCGCGTTTTTGTTGTACCCTACTAGTGGCTTAATTTTTAAAATTAAGGTATAATTTGCATGTAGAGCTTAAAAGTGCAGTTCTGTGAGTTTTGACAAATGCCTACACCTGTGTTAACCATGCAACAGTAGTGATGTAACACATTTCTGCTGCCTAGAATGTTCCACTGTGCCTCTTCCTTGTTCGTACCCCCCCACCCTGGGCAACCAGTATTCTAATTTCTTGCACTGTGAATTAGTGTTGTCTTTTTTAATAAAAATTTTAAGTTAAAAACTAATGAAACTTTGCTGAATTATCTAAAATAACTTTTACATAGGTACTCTAGAAGACAAATTAAGTTTAGCAGGCTTTTGAAAAATTCTAGAGCTGTCTAATTTTTGTCTGTTTGAATTTTAACAGCTTTTTGGAGATGTAATTCACATGCCATAAAATTAAACCATTTAAAGTTTACAACTCAGTGGGTTTTGGTATATTTACATAGTTGTGCAACCATCGTGGCAATCTCATTTTAGTACATTTCCATTTTACCTGTTCTTTGACTACATAAAACTGGGATTGTGTAATTCTCTTCATCGTTGTCTGTTGAGGTGTGCTTGAATCACTTTCAGCTCACCATTTGATTATTCCGTTTTTTCCTTTGACTTGCAGTCAGGTTCGCAAAATGTTGTGGGTGCAAATTTCATAAAAATCAGTGAGATGCAAATAAACATATATTCTGTTGCTGTGGAGGTAAATGAGTGCTGTGAATTTAAAGTGGTTTTGAATATTATTTTAATATTTATTTAAACTACTTCCTCAGACATGTTTACATGCAGTCATATTGTCACATTTTATGTGACAAATTTAGGCCTGTGTTTTTCCAACTGTTACATTTGAGGCCCCACTGCCAGATTGTTGCTGACTCTGGAACAGAAACTCAAGCTGGGACACAGGCATATATTTCAGTTACTTATTTCTGACCTGCTGGGGAGCTACTCTTTTCTAATTAATTTTCTTATTAAAAAAAAAAATGAAAAATTCAGCTGTCCATGAAATCAGATGCAAAAGTATATAAAAAATACTCCTGCTTAATAGAAAGAGAAGAGTAAATGAAGGTTAAAGGAGAATGGAAATAAGATGTAACATCGTTGGCTTTATCCTCTGGCAGTAAATTTTGCTTTCAAATGTAGACACGCCAGAATCTAAAAAAAAATAGTTGTTGCTCACATTCACAGGACAGCCGAACCCAAACCGTTGGCAGCGTTATTTTTAGGGTCTTTAAAATGCTTAAGATATTTTTGATGTCCATGTATTTGGGTGTAAATAGTTCTTGAATTAACCTGTATTTAGGTGTATTGGGAAGCAGTGTTTTGAAAGGCCTACTATAAATGAGTAATTTAGAATAATGTTCTCTAAAATTGAGGAATAATGAAATGGATAAGCCAAAAATAAATAAACAAACAAACAAACAAATAAATAAGGGCTTGCTTGCCCTGACTCTTTAGCACGTTATGTTCAGGTGCTAGTTTCAATCCATTTAAAAATTCAAGGTGTTAATGTGCACAAGCAAAATTCCTCTTTGGCGCCATGAGTCACTGGTGTGTAATGATTGCATTATTTCACTGATGTTGGAAGTTGTTAATTTTATGATTAAAAAAAATCTCCAAGTCTATTCAGGGTAGTTTTAAATGCGTGTGTGTGAATTTTAGGGCAAGATGAAAGATGCTGTCGTCTGGTTAACTCTACAAGAGAAAAAACTACAGAAAGCCCTAAAGGATTCAGAAAATGAAACTTACTCTAAAAAGTATGAAGTAAGTATGACTTTAAACAGCAATTTATTTGTAGCTTGCTGTTAGGGAAGAGTAGGATGTTTTTGGAAAAAACCTCTTCAGGGTAATTATTTAAACGCTAACCAGACTCTGAGTTTTAGCATGGAGTTCTGAGACTGTTCTTCTCAAACTCTGACGTGGTGTGAATGACCTGCGCAGTCTTGTTAAATCAAGTGCGGATTCTAACGGAGTAGTTCTGGGGTGGGGCCTGGGACTCTGCCTTTCCAGCAAGGTACTGATGCCTGGTCCTCCGGGTACTTTGAACAGTAAGATTTTAGAGCCGGGTGTGGCAGACTGGTCTGTGGGTCCCATCACGGGGTTTTGCGATCCACTGTTGCTGGAAGAGAGCCACCCCCACTCAGGTACTGCTCGCGGCTGCTTTGCACGTTGCTTAGCCAGAGTCAAGTGTCGCCACAGACGCCGTAGGACCCTCAAACCTAGGACATGCACGATCTTCCCTTTTGCAGTAAGTCTGCCAGTCCCCAGTCTTGACTGAATGAAAAAAGATCAGGAAATGAGAAGTGAAGCCAGCCCCGAATTATAACAATACAGGGCCTCAGTCAGGGTGTCCTTTGAGGAAAAATGACGCCTGTTCATTGTCCCCGCGTTTGAACAGGCGCTCTGTACCAGGCGCCTTGCCGACCAGCATTTTACTGTTGAGTGTGGGGTTGCTCTTCCAGTTTTACAGACGAAGACAAGACTTAGAGGCACCAAGCGACGTGTCTGAGGTCACATAGCTCCTGAGAGGCAGAGGTGGGATTTGAGTGAAGTCTGGCTTGGAAGCCCGGCTCTCTTTGCGTCCTGGGCTTCTCCGGGTTAGGCGCTTATTCCGGGTACCGTCTTGAAAGAGACTAGTAGGAGCCCAGGTGAGGATTCTTCCGCTCTGTTCCTCGGAACCCCCCCGTCTCTGCAGCTCTGCCCCCCACCAGTCCTCCATCCTGAATAAAGCAGACAGACTTGCACGCATGAGAGCCCCTCCGAGCTCGGACGAAGCCAGCCTTTCCGACCCTGCCACGCAGCGGGGGGTGCGACGTGCTGGCGACAGCGTCCTTGTGGGTTTAGAGACGTCAGGGAAGAAAGGGACAGGACGTTCTCATAGTCCTTTCATCTGAACTGCTTCAGCTTCTGTGCTCCTATCTTTGTTCTGGCCTGATGTGGGGTTTTTGTTTTTGTTTTTGTTTTTTTTAAGATTTTATTTATTTATGAGAGAAAGAGAGAGAGAGAGAGAAAGCTAGCACAAGCACGGAGAGGGGCAGAGGCAGAGGGAGAGGGACAAGCAGACTCTCTGCTGACCATGAAGCCCGACTTGGGGCTCAATCCCAGAGCCTGGGGATCATGACCTAAGCCAAAGGCAAATGCTTAACCAACTGAGCCACTCAGGCACCCTTGGCCTGATGTTTTTTTACTGACGAGGTGCTAAGCGTCCCCTTAGTACATTGCTCTCACATAATGTCGTTGATTTAGTAATGTACCACAGATGCAGGTTTCTTAAATAAAAGGCTGTATGAAGTTATTCATAATCAGAATTACAATAATTATCCCTGGGTTGGCTCGTAAAACTTAATCTTTTTATTTGTTTGTTTGTTTATTTGTTTTTAAAAGTAAGCTCTACTCCAAACACGGGGCTCGAACTCATGACCCCAAGATCAAGAGTGACATACTCTCCCAACTGAGCTAGCCAGGTACTCCAACTCATAAAATTTAACTTAAAATGCTGCCAATTATGATGAATAATGTTTGAAATACTATCTGGAATTGAAGACTCTTCAACACTAACATTTTGCACAAATCTGAACCAAGGAAAGCTTTATTTACTAAATTTTTGCAGACAGGGACAGAGTATTTTCTAAGGTCCTTTGACTTGGGCAGCACTGGCTCACGTGCAGTTAATCATAGACACGTTGACACGTGATCGCTGCTGCCATATAGTTCTCTCTTCCACTCATCCTTATTTTGTCGTGAATCCATGTTTGGGGAGGACATACCAACTCACATTTTCCATGTGGCATCAGGAGTCTTCCTGTCGAGCTGGGTAACCTAGCCAACCACTTCCAGTAGAAATCCAGCAGTACTGACATGAGACACAAGCTGTGACCTTTTGTTACTGTGAATGGCACTCAAGTGATCGGGGTGCACTGACGAAAGACACCAGAGCAGTGAGAGGATCCATTTAAACGTGACCTACAGTTATAGACCTTAAAATAGCGGATTACATTTCAGAAACTGATCTAAAATTTCTGTCTTTAAAATATTCTTCCGATTGTAGAGTCTGCTGTCCTTTTTGGAGTCATTCAATGAAGAGAAAAAGCCCTTTTTGGATATCCTGCCAGTAAAAAGGAATCCGGATGAGCTGGACGAAGATCAGTTACAGTTGAGAGAAGCCTGGGACGGCCTCACCTACCAGGTTACTGTGTTATATTGATTGGAGCAGCATTTTCGTGATGCAGCTTTGTTTGTTGGATGATTACTTTAGCCTTCCGTGAGAAATTCTGTGAAAGAGTGGATGCTACATTAGAACTTTGGGAGAGTGTTCTTTTATTTTCTCCATAGCCTCATTTGAGGAGTGATTAAGATTTAATAGAAATTTATAGCGTACTGCTTAGAGAAACCGCTTATCCAAAGTTTTTATATTTGTCATCAGTGATTGGTTTGGCCCAGTAGATTATCTATATTCTGATTGACCTGCAGCCTCATCTCTACTGAGGACCAGTGTCATGTGTCACTATTAATAGATGCTTGAAGGGGATCAGGGACAAGCCTAGAGAGAATATGTGAAGATGAACATGTATGTGTGTCTGTATCTATGTGATTTCAGTTGTTTGCAGTTGATTGGGATTTGTGTTATGACCCAGGATGTAGTGCATTTTTGTTTGTTTTAAAGATTTATTTATTTGAGAGAGAGAGAAAGAGACAGAGATAGTGAGAGAGAGCAGGGAGGAGAAGGAAAAGCAGGGAACCCAACGCTGAGCTCAATCCCGGGACCCTAGGATCATGACCTGAGCCAAAGGCAAGCACTTAACGGACTGACCCACCCAGTGCCCAGATGTAGTGCAGGTTGGTGTATTCTGTAGTTATTAGATACAGCTTGCTTGCTTGCCTTTTTTTTTTTTTTTTTTTTAAGATTTTTATTTATTAGAGAGAGAGAGAATGAGCAGGGGGAATGGCAGAGGGAGAGGAGGTAGAAGCAGACTCCCCTGCTGAGCAGGGAGCCTGAGTAGGGCACGATCCCAGGACACCCAGAATGACCTAAACTGAAGGCAGATGCCCAATCCATTGAGCCACCCAGGTGCCCTTGACATAGCATTCAACAGATGTCAGTTAAGATAAGGTGGTTGATAGTGTCAGATTATCTGTGTCTTGAATGACATTGTGCTTAGTTCTATCAATTGCTGAGAGAGGGCTATTAAATCTATAGAATCATTCCTTTGCTGCAGTCAAATTTTGCTTCATGTATTTTAAAACTTTGTTATTAGTTGTGTATGTTAATGATTGTTATGTCTCCCTGATGAATTGCCACTTTTATTACTGTGAAACATTTTTGTTTATCTCTGGTAATACTTTTCTTTTTTTATGTCTACTTAATCTGATATCAGTATGATCATTCCATTCTTTTTTTTTTTTTAAGATTTTATTTATTTATTTGACAGACAGAGATCACAAGTAGGCAGAGAAGCAGGCAGAGAGAGGAGGAAGCAGGCTCCCTGCTGAGCAGAGAGCCCGATTCGGGGCTCGATCGCAGGACTCTGGGATCATGACCTGAGCCGAAGGCAGAGGCTTTAACCCACTGAGCCACCCAGGCACCCCTGATCATTCCATTTTTAAGCTGTCTGTGTGATACATCTTTTTCTTTCATTTGTTTTCAATCTATTTGAGTCTTTATATTTAAAATGCATCTCTTATGGGCAGCCTATGGTTGGATCTTGCTTTCTTATCCATTACGATAATCTCTACCTTTAGTTGGAGAGCTTCGTTAGTTAATATTTAATGGATTATTGATATGATTCAATTTGGGTATATCATTTTACTCATTTTTTCTGTTAATTCCCTCTGTTTTTATATCTCTATTCTTGTCCTGCCTTGCTTTATCTTAATAATTTTTAGAATTTCATTTTAATGTATCTATTGGCTTTTTAGCTCCACTGCTTTGTATCAGATTTCTAGTGAGATTACAATAAACATTTAAAAATTTTTACAGTCTATGGAGTGCCTGAGTGGCTTAGTCAGTTAAGTTTGCTTTCAGCTCTGTTCATGATCTCCGGGTCCTGGGATCGAGCCCCACAATGGGCTCCCTACTCAGTGGGGGGTCTGCTTTTCCCTCTTTCTCTGTATTCTCTCTCTCTCTCAAATAAATAAATAAAAATCTTTAAAACATTTTCTTATAGTCTCCTTATACAACTTTTAAGTCATTGTAGGTACATAACTTTTTTATGTAGAAATCTTGCAATTAAATTGATTCATTTATTTGTCATTCTTTATGCTCTACCTTCTCTCTCTCTCTCTCTCTCTCTATATATATATATATATATGCCACAAACATGTTTTAAAGCCCCCAAAACCATGTTATAAATTTTTGCTAAAAATAGTCATACATTTTAAACAAATTAAGAGAAAAAAAAGTCTCTTATATTTATCTAGATGTTTATCATTTCCAGTGTTCTCATTCCTTTCTAGAGGTCTGAGTTTCCATTTGAACTCATTTCCCTTCAGCCTGAAAAAACTTTAACTTACCTTATAATGCAGGTCTGGGGGAACAAATTCTCTTAATTTTTATTTCTGAATGTCTTTATTTTCCTTATATTCCTTTTTTTTTTTTAAGGTTTATTTATTTATTTTTTTTTAAAGATTTTATTTTATTTATTTGACAGAGAGAGATCACAAGCAGGCAGAGAGGCAGGCAGAGAGAGAGGAGGAAGCAGGCTCCCTGCTGAGCAGAGAGCATGACGCGGGGCTTGATCCCAGGACCCTGAGATCATGACCTGAGCCGAAGGCAGCGGCTTAACCCACTGAGCCACCCAGGCGCCCCTTAAGGTTTATTTTTTACTTTAGGTTTTATTTTTTACTTTAGAGAGAGAGAGGGCACAGGGTGAGGGGCAGACGGAGTTGGAGAGAGAATCTCAGGCAGACTCCCTGCTGAGTGGGGAGCTGGATGTGGGTCTTGATCTCCTGATCCTGAAATCATGACCTGTGCCAAAATCAAGAGTTAGATGCCTAGCCTACTGAGCCACCCAGGTGCCCGCCTTCATTCTTTTTTTTTTAAAACATCTTTATTGAGGTGTAATTTACATACCATACAGTTCATTCATTTTAAATGGATAAATTAAATGATTTTTGGTGAATTTACAGAGTTGCAACAGAGATTTTGTGGTCAGCAAGTCAAAAATACTCTTTGGCCCTCGGAAAGTTTTTTGATACCTGCTCAAGCCTCTTGGCTATCAGGAGTGCTAGCCTGTTTTCAGAATACATATTTCACATCATTTTGGAAGGTTGTTAAATATTCAGGTTAGCTTAAAAGAGCCACCCTCTCCAAGTACCTAATTTGGGAGAATTGACAAAGCTCTGGAAACCTTCCCATCAAGGGGCAGGACTCATTGCCCTGCTTTGAAACTGACCCTTGCAAAGGGCAGTATCTCTCGATTACAAATACTCAACAAAATGGGAGAGGAAGAAGATACTGTCTGTAGAGTTAATGATGTTCCAGGCGGCAAAGACCTGGCCTGATTTTATTGACTATGATTTGGAAAAAGTGCCCAGAATAATGAAAAAAAAAACACTAAGAAAACTATTTTTGCAAGAGTAAGTGCCGCAAATTGATAATAGCTTGAAAATCCATTCCTTAGTTGGATATAATAGAGCTCATTGTCTTGGTGTGGCGAAGGAGACATACTAACTTTGAAGCCATCAGGTGTATAAAAGTCAATATACCATTTAGACAGTTTCTGGTTCAGTTGTTTGAGCACACAGTTAACTCAAAGCATCACAGCGAATGGTTTCATTTTAAGCCAGCTATGCAAAATAGCAATATTATGTTATTTTGACCTGACAAGATCAAGGCAGACCAGATACAAATTTCCATCCAAATACAAAAGTAATTTCCAAACTTAAGAAAGTGTGGAGCCAGTTTTTTCTGTGGTAAGTGAGAAAGAAGAGAAATAAAAGGTAAATATCATCTTCTACTTTTCCTCTTCTAACCATTACACAGAGAACAGCTCCCAGGCAGAAAGAACACGTTCTATTCCAACCAGAATGTATACAGCTTTCTTTTAGGTGTGAAAAGATCATCAGTTGAACTAGAGCTGTTGTTCTTAGCCTCTCTTTAACTCAGTCATGTAGCAACTTTCTGACTTACTTTGGCAAATGCACAAATAATTTGGGTATAATGAAAGAACATATTAAAATTTCATAATAATGAAAAATTTTTTCATTCTTTTCCAACTGGAGGCTTAATCACATACACTTAATGATTTAAGATTGTAGAGTTGCCTTTTGCCCTATGTTGTTTGAGAAGATAAACTTACAAGCAACGAAAGTAAAACAAAATATGACATGATATTCTTTACATGTGGAATCTTTAAAAAAAAGAGTCAAACTCAGAAACAGCAAGGAGAAAAGTTGTCAGGATTGGAGCGTAGAGGGAATAGAAGTTGGTAAAAGGGTACAAACTTCCAGCTGTAAGTTGAGTAAGGTCACACAATGGCTGTACTTGATTAATACTATATTAAATCATTAAAATTTGCTAAAAGAGTTGAATTTAAATGTTCTCACCAAAAAAAAAAAAAGAGATAAATACATGAATTGATTGGATGTGTTACTTTACTAGATAGTGGGAATCCTTCCACGAAGTATATGTGTATCAAATCACCATGATCAACGCTTTAAATATCTTACAGTTTTTTTTTTTTTAAAGATTTCATTTATTTATTTGACAGAGAGAGATCACAAGCAGGCAGAGAGGCAGGCAGAGAGAGAGGAGGAAGCAGGCTCCCCACCGAGCAGAGAGCCGGATGCGGGGCTCGATCCCAGGACCCCGAGATCACGACCCGAGCCGAAGGCAGCGGCTTAACCCACTGAGCCACCCAGGCGCCCCAATATCTTACAGTTTTGTCAATTACACCTCAATAAACCTAAAAAAAGAGTAAACAATGTGAGAACTATAATATTTAATGCTTCTAGTTTATGAATAGTTCCATTTGACTGCCTTTAAGAACCCTAGTTTTTTGCTCGTTTAACATCTTTATACTTGGGTATTTGCTCATATGTTTCTTTTTGATATTTGCCCTGCATACAGTGGTACCCGATAAACATTTTTCGGTCAGTTAGTGATGAATCAGATAACCCTGTTCTTCTAAAAGTGTAATTTGCTTTTTCTTTCCTCTATTTAAAATCAGTTTAAGAATTGTGGCAATTCATTCAGTAGAACTATAATGGAAAGAGAAATACAGATTTAAAACTCATGCTTTCTTTTTCTTTTTTTTTTAAACTCATGCTTTCATTAGGGGAAGTCATTTGAATGAAACACATTATAAATTGTGCTTAATCTTCGTGGGGGTAGGTGTCTTTGGAAACCAGAATAGAGCTGTGTGAGTTCAGATAAAAAACCACAGTCTTAAAAATTTTTTTATTTAAATTCAATTAATTCATATATACTATGTTATTACTTGCAGAGGTAGAGGTCAGTGATTCATCGATTGGATAGAACACCCAGTGCTCATTACATCATGTTCCCTCCCCAGTGTCCATCACCCAGTTACTCCATCCCTTCAGGCCTCTCCCCTCCAGCAACTCTCAGTTTTGTTTCCTATGATTAAGAGTCTCTTATGGTTTATCTCCCTCTCTAGTTTCATGTTGTTTTATTTTTTTCCTCTCTGACTGGTGTGAGGTGATATCTCATTGTAGTTTTGATTTGCATTTCCCTGATGTTGATCATCTTTTCATGTGTCTGTTAGCCATCTGGATGTCTTCTTTGGAAAAATGTCTATTCATGTCTTCTGCCCATTTTTTAACTGGATTTTTGGTTTTTTGTATGTTGAGTTTGATAAATTCTTCATATATTTTGGATACTAACCCTTATCAGATATATCATTTGCAAATGTCTTCTCACATTCTGAAGGTCACTGCTTAGTTTTGTTGATTGTTTCCTTTACTGTACAGAAGCTTTTTTATCTTGATTAAATCCCATTAGTTCATTTTTCCTTTTGTTTCCTTTGTCTCAGGAATTTAGGAAACAAAACAGATGGACTGTGGTGGGGGGCGGGGTGGGGGGGTGGAAACACACTGGGAAACAGACTCTTCTTAACTATAGAGAACAAACAGGTTTGCTGGAGGGGAGGTGGGTTAGATGGCTAATGGGGATTAAGGAGGGCACTTGAGATGAGCAGTGGGTGTTGTATGTTAAATAATGAATCACTGAAGTCTCCACCTGAAGCTGATATTACACTGAATATTAACGAACTGGAATTTAAATAAAAATTTGAAAGACAAAAAATAATTAAAAATTTAAAAAGAAAAGAAAAGAAAAGAATTCCCTGCATTGTAATCAGTGTTATTCCAGGGTCTTCCCTGGGCCCCTATATTTGGCTCTGTTATATTGCTGACCTCAGTTAACTTAACCATGTACTTTGCTTTCCCCACTACATGCTTCAGGCAAGACTTGTAGTTTTTTGTTTTTCTGTTTTTTATATTTATCTGATTGACCCTTAGATATTGAGTGTTGTGTTACTTACTCTTCCCTTCTTGGCACATGGATTTGGGCAAGGCCCTACTCTTACTTTTATTTACTTGTTTAATTTGTGTTTCCTTCTAGACCCATGCCCTCCTTCCATTTCCCTTTCTCCCTAGGCCACTATTGTGATGTGCTTAAGATGTATCTTTTTGTTCTGTATGTTCTCACAAAATACATATTATATTTGTATGCTCATGTATTTGTAAATTACGTAAATTGATGTTATATGTTATTCTGCTTCTTAAATTTTTCAGCACGTATATTTAAAATGCTCCACTGTTCCAAAGTACATCTAATTTGTGTCTAATTGCTGTATGTACTCTATGGTGTGCAACCACCACATCCCCCTTCTCCTTTCTGGAAGATTTTTATAGCTCTATCAGCTATTAGCAAAATAGATTATTAATAAATGTTTGCGGAATGAATGAGTGAGTGAATGAATGAATGAATGAACAAACCAGTAATCAATTCGGGAGTGAGTTCTGAGGGTCCTTAGTGGGGAAAAGATCCAGGTGGAAGGGACAGCAAGACTGAACACCTTGGGAGTGCAGTCAGTGTTTGGAGAAATAAGTAGTTGGCGTTTGTGTGACTCCTCTGTGTGCACGGAGTGGTGGGAAGGCTGAGAAAGCAAGAGCTTTATTTATTTATTTGAGAGAGAGAGAGAGGATGTGTGAGTGAGGGAGGGGGAGATGTAGAGGATGAGGGAGAGAATCCCAAGCAGAACCCCCCACTGAATGT
Organism: Lutra lutra; assembly: GCF_902655055.1. Taxonomy (NCBI): domain Eukaryota; kingdom Metazoa; phylum Chordata; class Mammalia; order Carnivora; family Mustelidae; genus Lutra; species Lutra lutra. Next base: position 110,802,921 of record NC_062284.1, read on the forward strand.
GGAGCGTGTGGTGGGGCTCGATCTCACCACCCTGAGACCAGAGTCAAAACCAAGATGACTGAGCCACCCAGGTATCCCCAAAGAAGTAAACTTTAGAAGAGCGTCGACTGAAGCACAGATTTTTGTTTTTTCAGATTAATATGTGGGAAACAGAGCTGAATCATGCCTTGCCCTCACCGCTATGTCAAATTGAAGCCTGGCTCCAGAAGATAGAGGAGCTTATAGATGAAGATTTGCCAGCTTCCCAGGATTACTGTGCAGCCATGGCTCTAATACAAGAGAAAATGACTTTAATCAAGGTTAGAATATAAAAAAGAAACATGGAAAAATCTGTGCTTTGTTAGGGACTGTTCTTGAGGAAGACTGTGTCCTAGGGAGAAGGGAAGGAAATACAGTGGGTATTTGAGGATGGTTCAGAACGATTCCCTTGGGGATTTTTGGGAGCCACAGATACCTTCACTTTTTTTATGGGCATTCGCTAGTTCAAGCTGGAAAAAATAAGGTAGAGTCTAGTCAGTTCTAAAGCAATTGAAAAGCCTGACCAAAAAGGAGGGAGGAGACTGGTTTAAAATGTGAGAGATTGAGTTCTCAGTAAAGTGGCCTGAAGGAATTTGATATGTGATGATTATAGCATGTGAACCCACAAAGGAGTGGAAAAGAAATCCAAAAATAAAAGATTTTGATAATGCTTTTACTGAAGAAACTACAGTCTGCCTCTCTGTAAAATGTTCCAGTTTAAAGCACTTACGATGAAAATACTCATTCGCAAAGTTTTGGTTAAAAAAAAGTAACGGCTTTATGATTTTTTTTGGGGAAAAAGGCATGCCCAGAGCAAATGAGATGAACAAACCCCCGGTTACAGCGTGTGGCAAGAAGTCTGGTTCATGTCATGCTGAATTTCTTTCCAGAGTCTGATGGATAAATGTGATTGTCATTCCAACACTCTTCTGGCATTCGAAAATGGAGATGAACAACATTTGCCACCGGTACCACCTAAGAAATTGGAGGAAATGAAAGGACGGTTTGTAACACTTTACCTTCACCACTGCTGAGACCATTCATGTTTGAGCGCTAACAAGAGGCCGCAGGGACCAGAAAATGACACATTTTTCGATACTTTCTAACAAGTATTCTTGAAATCTTGATGAATAGTACCTTCAGGTTCTGGGTGATAGTAACATTATATTGTGCTAACCATGCTTCCTCTCTCAGCGGATGATGGTGATGGGCAAAGTTCTGAATGTGGAGTCAGGAACTGAGCTCCGTATCTGAGTTCTGATGACATTACTGTCTTTCTGAGGGTATGCCTCATTTGTAAATACAGGAAGACGATAATCAGCCGGTTCATGTCTCACAGGGATACTGGGTGAAATGGGAGGCGGTATTTGAAAGCACTCTGTAAACTCCAAAATAGGATAAACAGAGAGATTATTGAACTCATAGTTGTCCACCTCCGCTCTTCTTTTCTCATCATTCATAAGTAACTTACTAGAATGATAATGAGAGGGCATTAGCTTTAATAATGAAAGCTCTTTGAATATGTAAATGTTGAAATTATAGTTGAGTTCAGTTATAGAAAAGTTTACAAACTGAGTAGAATATTTGGAGATTAACATTTATTGTAGGATTTTTTTAAATAGGGGAATCGTTTGTTCAGAAAATGTTCTGTTAGATGTTTTTGTCTCAGGAGGAGTTGTTTTATATTTAGCCACAATGTTTGTTTTATTTTGGGTTTTTCTGTTTATTTGTTTGTTTTGTTTTGTTTTGTTTTTAAAAAAAAAAAAAAAAGAAGAGTTGGGGCACCTGACTGCCCTGGTTGGTAGAGCAAGTGACTCCTGATCTCAGGGTCCTGAGTTCAAGCTCCATATTGGGCGTAGTAGAGCTTACTTTAAAAAAAAAATAAAAGATTTGAGGATACATCTGAATTCCATGTGTTTAAAATAAAAAGCCAAAGACCCAATATTTTTAGAAATGCCAAACAGATTATCTCGCATTCGGGGAATAATATTAAGTTAAACTCTAAAACCTGCAATATTTTCCAGAATCAACAACATTTCGGGGAAAAAATTCATTCCACGTCTAGAATTTCATTACTATAAGTGCTCAGTTCTTGGTTTGCTAGATGAAGTGAAATTAAAGTTGGATGTTTGGAACATCAAATATGGGAACAAAGAATCTGTGGAATTGTTGCTGGAAGACTGGCATGTAAGCTTTTTACTTTGTGTCGTAGACGAGTATTCTCCATGTCTGGGAGCTGGGTTTGCATTTTTCCTTGGCACAGTTTCCCTTCCCCTTTTCAGGTTTTGAGATGAGTTTTCTTGGTAGCTTTCATTAACTTAAAATTGCCTGGAGAACAGAAGTATAGGTAGTCACATAAACAGACAGTGGGAGGAGGAAGAAAGAGAAAACAGCATTATTTACCTTACCAGGGGAGAGTCAGTTAGCCAGGCTAATTAACGTAATAGTTGGAAGATGTTTCAGCGTTATTTCCATTAACAGTTACAACTTTCACTTGTTTAATATTTTTTTCCCATTCAGATTCATGGTTTCATTCAAAAATTAGTTTTTTTTTTGGGGCGCCTGGGTGGCTCAGTGGGTTAAGCCTCTGCCTTCGGCTCAGGTCATGATCCCAGGGTCCTGGGATCGAGCCCCACATGGGGTTCTCTGCTCGGCAGGGAACCTGCTTCCCCCTCTCTCTGCCTGCTTCTCTGCCTGCTTGTGATCTCTCTCTCTCCCTCTGTCAAATAAATAAATAAAATCTTTAAAAAAAAATTAGTTTTTTTCTTAGAACATTTTGTCTTAGCCTTTCAAATTGTAAGAGTTAGAAAGACAGTATATTTTGTCTTGAAGCTTTTCTTGGAGAGGGGGTTTAGCTCTTGCAATTTATAGGGGAAAAAATGTTGCAATGACTTAAATATATACATGTTCATCTGTAAATTAAAAGCATCCTGGAAATGTCATATCTACAGTAAGGACTTATCATTCTTTCTGTTCCCTTCTTTGTGGAATGAGAGCCCAAAAAGAAAAATCCAAGATTGTATGTTGCAGTGCAAAAATTGAAAAACATGTTGAAGAGAGATTTATTTACAGTGAATGATTTAAACACTATACATTCCCGAATAGGAGGCATCATTCTAAATTAGACTAGGTTTTGAATATCTTTCTTTCTTTTGCTTTCTTTGATTTTTCATTTTTCCATTTAAGTAATCACACCATTGGGACCTAATAAGTGCACAATAAATAGGAGTTTTTAGTTAACTCTGTATTTTTCCATAGCAGAGTTTGCTTGCATAGGACACATAATTTGACTAATGGCAGTGTCTCAAATGTTTTTATGTGACGGGTGGTAACTATTTATAGCATACTCTAATAATGTCTAATAAAAATTCAGTATTAATAAAATGTGCAAAATAAGAGAAACTGATATAAATTATGCAATATTAATAAATACATGAAACAGAAGATTTTGAAAATTCTGTACTTCACTTGTCTTTTCCTGCAGGAGGAAAACCACTCTAGAACTGTATCACTACAGTAAGATAAACTTTGTCAGGTCTCATACCTGCATAGTGTTCATGCTCCTACTTCTATTTCTTAGGTCTTAACTATCTTTCTTCATGACCTGTTCTTCTTTTCTACCCAAATATACAGTATTTAGGCCTTAAAGAAATTTTGGTGCCTACGTGTTTCCTCAATATTTATGTCTCTATCTGGATATCATGGCACATTTTAAATAGTAAAAAAACTGTCAATGTATTTTTTTTCCTTTCCCTCCCAGAAATTTATCGAAGAAAAAGAATTCCTAGCTCAACTTGAAACTTCCTTTCAGAAATGTGAAGAAATCCATAAGAATTTAGGTAAAGCTGTACAGTTACTTTTTGATGGAATGACCATCACTTAAAAATAGCATTTTATCTGTTTTGCTTATTTTATACCTTCATGTTTTAGGAATTGGTTTTACATATTGGTTTTTTTTTTTAAACCCTTGCATTCACTTTTAATATTGAGTATTTATTTATTTTAACATTGTCAATTAATATACAAGTATTTTTCTTAAGAGTATGATTTTTATTAATAATAAACTGTTTTCTGAGATTACTTTCTTGTTTTGTTAACATTATAGCTGGAGAATATCAGGATATTAGTAAAGAATATACCATGGTGGAATATAATGTTTGTATGTATAAAAAATATATATATAATGTGAAATCCACTCTACAAAAAGTTCTGACATGTTGGGCTACTTATATGGAAAAACTTCGCTTACTCAAGACTTGTTTTGAGGAGACAAAGAAGGAACAGATTAAAGAGGTATTTTCAGTCTAATGGTACCTCCTCAGTTACTTTTTTTTTTTTTTTTTTCATTTTGTTTGGAGATCCTCATTTTCAATCCAAAAATGAGAGGCCAGGGAAAGTAAACATGACTCTTGGAAAAATTCTTTAAGGTATTGGAAAGAGTTTAGTTTCTTTCTAATATAATTGCCAAAGGAAGTTTTCTCCTCATTATAGGTGTTAAACACACACACACACACACACAGTATAGTTTTTGAAAGATATATTGCTAAGTTCTTTGAAAGAAAATAGAAGACTTGGAGTATTTGATAGCTTATAGATACATTTAACTAAAGTTGATATTTTAAAAAGTTTTATTTTTCCATTTGGTTGAATACATTTCAGCTCTAAAATCTCTGAGTTTCTAGAGGAAGAAAATGAAAATACCTTAGACTTATGTGGAGAGGCATGGAAGAAATTTCAGTGTCATTCATTATTCTTTTCATTTGCTAGTCATGTAATAATCTGTTTTATGATTATTCTCTTAGGTAGCTTTTCTTTCTTTCATTTGTTTTTCCCTGTCGCAAATAGATATAGACAGGTTAAACATTTTCCAAATAGAAACTAAAGTTACTCAGCTGAAAATGGACTGTTTATATGAAAGTAAAATTTGTGACACATGTAGGAATGCAGGAAGAATATTTGAGGGGTTAGTGAGTCATTCTCCCTGTCCCCTGTAGGATACTACAAATCTCAGTCTTTGACTTTCAACACTCATGTGTTTAAAGATTTTTTAAAAAGTTTTTATTTAAATTTTAGTCGGTTAACATACTGTGTAATATTAATTTCATTTGTACAATGTAGTGATTCAACACTTGCGCACGGCACCCAGTGCTCATAAGGACAAATTCACTCCTTAATCTTCCTCACCTATTTCTCCCATCCCCCCAATTACCTTCCCTCTAGTGGCCATCAGTTTGTTCTCCATAGTTAAGAGTCTGTTTCTTGGTTCCTCCCACCTCTCTCTCTCTCTCTTTGTCCATTAGCTCATTTGTTTCTTAAATTCCACATATGAGTGTAATCATATGGTACTTGTCTTTCTCTGACTGACTGACTTTGCTTAGCATTATACTCTCTACCTCCATCCATTAAAGATCTTTTATGAAAATTCACATAACTGAGAAAAGTAACACATTAAGCCTTGCAGTTCCCAAACTCTGTGCTGAGGTGTCCTGAGCTGCCAAAGAGGACTTTCAAGATAATTTAACATTTGAAGGAGACACACGATCAGTCTGTTGGGCACCATGCAGCAAATAACTACTAAGTGGTTTGGACCCACCTACTTGAAAATAAGATCTTTAAGATAAATCTGGCCTAGGGACTCTATGAAAAAATTACTGAGACATTTAGGGCACCATGAACTGATAAGTGCTTAAGAACCTTTGCTCCAAGTTCATTAATCACTTAAGAAAGACAGAACATCAGGGGTACCTGGGTATTTCAGTTGGTTAAGTGTCTGCCTTTGGCTCAGGTCATGATCCAGGGATCCCAGGATGGAGGAGAAGTTTGCTTCTCCCTCTTCCTGTCCCTCTGTGCGTGCTCGCGCTCTCTCTCTCTCTCTCTCTCTCTCTCAAATAAATAAATAAATAAAATCTTAAAAAAGGAAGAAAGAAAGAAAGAAAGAAAGAAAGGAAGAAAGAAAGAAAAGAACATCAGATGCTTCCTAAAAGTTTAGGACCAGAAGTGATGACAGGCAGCTGTTGTCTGCCAATTAGTGATCAGGAATGAAGAGCTAGTCCAACAGGGAAGGCTCAGAATCCCTAAGAACCTCACAGTCACTTTGGCTTAGAATCAACCTTAGTAAAGATCTCTTCTGGATAATGGAAAGACAAGTGTTAATGTCATTAAAATGTGTTGCTTCTGTGTTGTGTAGGTGCCCTTTGAGACACTATCCCAATGGAATGTAGAACATACTACTTTAAACGAAGTGGGAAATTTCCTGATTCAAGTCAGTAATGATGTAGTTGGATCATCTATTTCTAAGGAACTGAGAAGACTGAATAAAAGATGGAGAAAATTTATTACCAAAACTCAGCTTGTAAGTTTTTTTGTTTTTGTTTTTTGTTTCATTGAGCTATAGCTCCCATGCCATACAGGTCACTCATTTGAAGGGTGTAACTCAGCGGTGTTGAGCATATTCAGAGTTGTGTGGCCATCACCATCGCAAATTTTTGAGCATTTTTGTCACCTCCTAAGGAAGCTCTGTACCCCTTAGTAGTCACTTCCCACCTTCTCCCAGCCTCCTCAGCAGCCACTAATCCACTTTATGTCTCAGTAGATTTGCCTATTCTGGATATTTCCCTCCGATGGGATCATGTAATATCTGGTCTTGTGTTTCTTGCCTTTTTTCACTTAGCATAATGTTTTCAAGGTTCATCTGTGTTGTAGCATGTATCAGTACTTCCATTTCTTTTTATGGCAAATAATAATCTGTTGTATGGATACCCAACATTTTACTTATTCATTGATCAATTCATGCACACTGGCTTCTTTCCATCTTTTTGACTATTACTAATAATGTTGCTGTGAACGTTTATGTGCAGGTTTTTGTGTGGAAAAGTAATATATCGCTTTCTAGTTGAAATTCATTTACTATTAATAGAATAACATAAGCATTTTTGCCTACCGATTTCAAGTTTCTTGAGAACATACGCCAAGCTTTATATAGCTTTATAGTTAGCAAAGTGCCTTATAAAAGCAGACCTTTAATAAATAATTTTTGAATTTAAATGATTAAATTATTGTTTCTTAGTAATTTGAGACAGGGTTTTTTTGGGAAATACTCATTCTTTATAAAACTGTTATTAAGTGATAAATCCCAGAAATACATTGAATATATTGTGTCCATTTATTGTTGGTAATAATATAACTTCACATAAAAAATATGGGCTTTAAATTTCATGACATTTTTGGGGCGCCTGGATGGCTCAGTGGGTTAAGCCGCTGCCTTCGGCTCGGGTCATGATCTCAGGGTCCTGGGATCGAGTCCCGTGTCGGGCTCTCTGCTCGGCAGGGAGCCTGCTTCCCTCTCTCTCTCTCTCTCTCTCTGCCTGCCTCTCTGCCTGCTTGTGATCTCTCTCTCTCTGTCAAATAAATAAATAAATAAAAATCTAAAAAAAAAAATTTCATGACATTTTTTATAGGAGATGAACCTTCCACTTATAAAAATACAGGATCAGCCTGATTTTGAAAATTACGAAAATACTCAGCTACCTAAAGAAGGAAAACCAACTGTTGATTTTTCAAGAGATATGTCAGTAGAACTTCCTGAAAATCATAATCAGAATATAAAGGTAAAATAGTCATATATTTCATTTGTATATAGAAATAACTTGGCGATTTAAAAAAAGTTTTTTTAAGTAGGCTCCATGCATGGAGCTCAGTGCAGGGCTTGACCTAATGACCCTGAGATCAAGACCTGCACTGAAATCAAGAGTCGGATGCTTAACCGACAGAGCCACACAGGCGCCCATCTTGGCTATTTTTCTTTTGATAAGGGCATATTGTTGAAACAGTGGTAAATGTAATTATTGGATAACATTTAAAGTATGGTCATTTTCCACTAGAATGTGTAAGTGGATCCCTCCATGAAGGAGCTTTCAGTGTCCAAGTCTGTGTCTCTTACTCACTGAGGACTTTCACAGGCATGCAGAAGCAGCCATGACATCTAGGCTATGGAAACAGAGTTGATATTTTCTTTAGATGATTTCTGACTTGTGCTCAGGGACTGCCCAGCTTTGGTCTAGCCCCTGGCCTGTATCTTGCTTCCTTTCTGTACAATGGGGGACAATATAATCTTTATTTCTTGTTTTGTTGGATAATTTGGACAATGATTTAGATTATAGACAATTATAGACAAGACTACGGAAAAGGAACAAAGAAAGAATTACACACATGTAAGATATAATACCTGGGATTTGTGAAATGTGACCCCTTCCAAATAATAATGGATCCAACTTCACTTGAAGTAAGTTTTTACTGGCTTTGGCCTGTGGCCCTGATGGGGTGCCAGTGTTTCCCACCATAAGGAGACCTGATGAGAGATAGTCTTGAAAGATCTGAAATTGTGCAGTATGCTTTTAGAATGTAAGAATGTGGAATACTATTTTCTTCTAAAACATTTAAGATACAGTCGATTAACAACAACTTTACGAATGGATCTATCATGTAAGGTATAAAGCTACAGCATAACAGCCTACAGGCTACTGAGAGATGATTAATGGGACAAGGTTTCATTGTGTTGAAGCTGGGTTCCGAGTCTCTTCCTGGTGCTGTTTCACAGCTACTGTTGTGCAGAGTTGTGTTTAGTTAAATTGTATATGAGTTTTAGACATTTCTGTAGAGTCATTACCCTAATTTCCTAACCTTTAATCTTTTTATCTATAAAGTGGAGATGATAGTAAATAAATGATAGGAATGATATTCTCATTAAGAAAATATATGTGTATGGGGCGCCTGGGTGGCTCAGTGGGTTAAGACGCTGCCTTCGGCTCGGGTCATGATCTCAGGGTCCTGGGATCAAGCCCCACATCGGGCTCTCTGCTCAGCCACTGAGCCTGCTTCCTCCTCTCTCTCTCTCTGTCTGCCTCGCTGCCTACTTGTGATCTCTCTCTGTCAAATAAATAAATAAAATCTTTAAAAAATAATAAAATAGGGCACCTGGGTGGCTCAGTGGGTTAAGCCACTGCCTTCGGCTCAGGTCATGATCTCAGGGTCCTGGGATCGAGTCCCACATCGGGCTCTCTGCTCAGCAGGGAGCCTGCTTCCCTCTCTCTCTCTCTCTGCCTGCCTCTCCGTCTACTTGTGATCTCTCTCTGTCAAATAAATAAATAAAATCTTAAAAAAAAATAATAATAATAAAATAAAATAAAATAAAATATATGTGTACATGGAGTACCTGGGTGGCTCAGTTGGTGAAGCATCTGCCTTCAGCTCAGTTCAAGATCCCAGGGTCTTGGGATCAAGCCCCATGTGGACTCCCTGCTCAATGGGGCATCTGCTTCTCCCTCTGCCCTTCCCCATGCTCGTGCTGTCTCTCTCTCAAATCAATAAAATCTTTTAAAAAAAAGGAAATATATGTGAAAAAATTTTTACTTTCTAAAGTGATTAATACGATCATAAAGTGCTATTATCATTGTCCCAAACTAGGTTTTTAAGTTACTAAAATAGGTTGAATTAGATGTCTTCAGGAAAAAAAAATACATAACTTTCTTTTTTAACTGAAAATTCTTTTATAATATAAATGTTGTTCTTAGCAATAATTGTGACTGTTGTAGGCTGGGGAAGAATGTGAAAAAGAAAATGAATTCACAAGGCAATTTCAAGTGGCTGAAGAGGTTGAAAAACTCATTGGACAAGTGGAAATCTGGGAGGCAGAAACCGAATCTCTTTTGGAGCTTCTGAGACATCAAGAGGGTGTCGATGCCTCAGTGGAAGAACGTTTGCAGGTAGGAGTGTAGAAGTATTAAAAGAATAGATTTCATGGTTGTGGACTTAAGTATTAAGATAAATACAAGGTTTTGAGGCGCCTGGGTGGCTCAGATGGTTAAGCATCTGCCTTCAGCTCAGGTCATGATCCCAGGGTCCTGTGATGGAGCCCCGCATCAGGCTCGCTCCTGGCTCAGTGGGAAGTCTGCTTCTCCCTCTCCCTCCCCCTGCTCATGTTCCCTTTCTCTGTATCTCTCTGTCTCAGGTGAGTAAATAAAATCCTAAAAAAAAAAAAAAAAAGATAAATACAGTTTTAAAGTAAGTAGTAATAGGGGGTGCCTGGGTGACTCAGTTGAGTGTCTGACTCTTGATTTCAGCTCAGGTCATGATCTTAGGGTCATGGGATGGAGCCTTTTCTTGGGCTCTGTGCTCAGTGGAGAGTCTGCTTGAGATTCTTTCTCCCTCTCTCCCTGGCCCCCCACCCTGCTCATTCTCTCTATTTCTAAATAAATAAATCTTTAAAAAAAAAAAAAGTAAGTAGTAATAGGACTGTTTGAGTTTTCTTTGTTCAGAGTTTTAATAATTGCATGGATTGCATCCCTGGATCATTTGCTGTGATTTTGCTTGAAGACAGAGAATAGGTTAGGAGACCACCAATACTACCTTATGACTCCCAATTCTTGAACTAATTTTCCCAGCTACAGAACGTCAGATAGGTCCGTGCACTGTGAGTGTAAGAGATTATAGGATCTGTGCTTTGAAAGCTCACCCACTGATTAAACCACTTTGCCTTCCTTCCTTGATGCAGGGAGGGTGACGGATGTTGTTAAAACCTCTCTGTCTTTATTCTCTGGCAGTTCAACTCATTGAAAAGCAATGAAGCAAGAGTGTGTTTTAATATCATTCAGTTCTCCTGGGAAAGAAGTTACAATTGAGGTTTTTACTGAGTTCCCGCTCAGCTATAAAACTTATGGAGCATGTCATAAATTACAACAAGATGGAAAGTTCCTGGAATAAAGGAATATTTATATAATTATTTTTTTTTAAACCTGCCTTTCTGAAAGGTGTATATATAGCACTTTGTGTTTTCATGGTTTATAATAATGGTTTTTTAAAAAAGGATTTTATTATTTGACAGAGATCACAAGTAGGCAGAGAGACAGGCAGAGAGAGAGGGGGAAGCAGGCTCCCCACTGAGCAGAGAGTCCGATGTGGGGCTCCATCCCAGGACCCTGGGATCATGACCTGAGCTGAAGGCAGAGACTTAACCCACTGAGCCACCCAGGCGCCCCAGAATGGTATTTTTTATTGCTTTGTAAATATTAAAAAAAGTTACCTGTGCCATCTGTCAGTGCTTTTATTTATTTTTATATTTATTTATTTGCTATAACTAGAATTTATTTTAGTGAAAGAAATGAGTGAGGAATGAGAAATTCAATATTTTAAAGCCTTCTATAAACAATGAAAATACAAACATACTGGAATATATTTATGTTAACAAGGAATTAAGTAGATCTTTATTAGAGCAAGATATATGGTGCATAAAGAAATGCAAATTGCGGAGCGTCTGGGTGGCTCAGTTGTTAAGCGTCTGCCTTCAGCTCCTGTCATGATCCCAGGGACCTGGGATCAGGCCCCGCATGGGGCTCCATGCTCGGCGGGAAGTCTGCTTCTCTCTCTCCCACTCCCCCTCCTTGTGTTCCCCCTTGCTCGCTTGTCTCTCTCTGTCAAATAAATAAAATTAAAAACAAAAAACAAAAAACCAAGTGCTGGGGGCTCCTGGGTGGTTCAGTCGTTAAGCATCTGCCTTCGGCTCAGGTTATGATCCCGCAGTCCTGGGATTGAGCCCCACATCAGCCTCCCTGCTCATCGGGGAGTCTGCTTCTCTTTCTCCCACTCCCCCAGCTTGTGTTCCCTCTCATGCTGTTTCTCTGTCAAATAAATAAATAAATCTTAAGGAAAAAAAAAGAAATGTGAATTGCTGTGCAGTATAGGTGATGTGATTTTTTAAAATGGTTTTTAAAACGGTTGTTTTTTTAAAATTTAAATTCTAGTTAGTTGACTTACAGTTCAGTATTAATTTCAGAAATAGAGTTCAGCAGTTCATCATTTACATGGAACACCCAGTGCTCATCATCACAAGTGCCCTCCTTAATACCCATCTCCCATCTAGCCCATCGCCCACCCAACTCCCTCCATCAACCCTGTTTGTTCTATGTAGTTAAGAGTCTCTTGGGGCGCCTGGGTGGCTCAGTGGGTTAAGCAGCTGCCTTCGGCTCAGGTCATGATCTCAGGGTCCTGGGATCGAGCCCCCGCATCGGGCTCTCTGCTCAGCAGGGAGCCTGCTTCCTCCTCTCTCTCTGCCTGCCTCTCTGCCTGCTTGTGATCTCTCTCTGTCAAATAAATAAATAAAATCTTTAAAAAAAAAAAAAAGAGTCTCTTATAATTTGTTTCCCCCCTCTGTCTTTCTGCACCCTCCCAAATGTTCATCTGTTTTGTTTCTTAAATTCCACATGTGAATGAAATCATGTGGTATTTATCTTTCTCTGATTGACTTATTCAGCATAGCCTAATACACTGTAGCTTCATCCACTTTGTTGCAAATGGCAAGATTTCATTCTTTTTGATGGATGAGTAATTCCATTGTATAAATACAACATCTTTATCCATTCATCGGTCGGTGGACATTTGGATTCTTTCCATAGTTTAGCTATTGTTGATAATGCTGCTATAAACATTGGGGTGCATGTACCCCTTTGAATGTGTATTTTTGTATCCTTTGGGTAAATACCTAATAGTGCAATTGCTGGATCGTAGGGTAGTTCTACTTTTGGCTTTTTGAGGAAGTTCCATGCTCTTTTCCAGAATGGCTGCACCAGTTTGCATTCCCACCAACAGTGTAAGAGGGTTCCCCTTTATCCTTGCCATCACTTGTTGTCTTTTGTGTTAATTTTAGCCATTCTGACAGTTGTGAGATAGTATTTCATCATAGCTTTGATTTGTATTTCCCTGATAATGAGTGACGTTGAGGATAAAACAATTGCATTTTATACTTCATGCTTTTACATCCATAGAAAAATGTGTGTAAAGATAAACAGAGAACTAATTCTGTGTTGATCCTGTATTATGGCCCACTCTTAGCACAATTCCTGTTGCCTAGTAGATGCAAACCAAGTATTTTTAAAATGAATGTGTGAATGATTGACTTAAATGGCCACAAAGGGAAGAATGGGGAAGAAGAGAAGCTTTTCATTTACATTCTGTACCTTTCCATTTCTGAGTTTTTTAATGTGAGCTTTTGTTACTTTAATAATGAAAAAGAGAAAAACATTAAAATGATAAATGAATGTAGTACATTCAGTGTAGGACATTTAAATATTGCACAAAAGAATAAAGAAAATAAAAATTACCATGATCCCACTGCTCTAAGATAAATAAAATCAGCATTTATCTAGTTGATATCAAAGTGTGATTTCTATATTATCATACTCATACCATCCTTGAGTTGTGATTAATTTTTTTGCTGATTTGATAATTGAAAAGCAGTACCTTGTTATTTTAATTTGTACTTATTTTATTACATGTAAGGTTGAACTATCTGTTATGTATTATTCAACCATTTGTTTCTGTAAATTACCTGTTTATGTGTTTTCTGAATTGGGGGGGGATCTTGGTACTTCTCTTATTGAATTTATAAGCTCTTTGAGTCATGACACATTTTCATTTGTATGGCATATATTTTTACCAATTTGTGGACTTTTAGGTTGTTTATTTTATTTACATAGAAAATCTTCCGTGTTTATATTTCTACTCTTACCCCCAAAAAGTTGCTTCCTACCAGAGAGAGTATGTAGTTTTTATGGATAATTTCTTTTGTTTCATAGTTCCTATTTTATATGTAACTTTCTGATCCATCTGAATTTATTTTTAGAAAGCATAGTTTTTAAAAAGATTTATTTCCAGTAGTTCATTTTCTCTAATAACGGTTATTGTATTTCCTTCCAACTGATTTGACTTAGAAACAACTTCATTTTAAAGTTATTACTATCTCTCAACTTATTTTCTGTCAATTGGCGTTGCATTACTTCTAGGCTTTAGTTTATTGACATGCTTACTGTATAAAGAATAATCTGTAAAAGCCTATGTTTCTCAGAGTCTGTACTGATACAAAGTTTCAAAATGAGTTTTTAAAATAACATTTCTAGAGTACAGATTTATCTCATTTGGGATTTATCTCATTTTTATGATTTTGTGATGAGATTAAGGCCAATGTTTAAAATTTAATCAGAATTTTTATCATGGTCTCACTTTGTTTTAATAGCACCTTATTGCCAAAGGCTCTATGTATGAGGAACTTGTGTCTAGAACTGAAGATATCTTACAAATGGATGTACAAAATATTTCAAGCCAGGAGTCCCTTCAACATGTTCTCACAGTTGGGTTTCAGACAAAGATTCAAGAAGCCAAAGAGAAAGTTCAGGTCTCTCTTTAATATTTCCTAGTTAATGAATTTGTCTTTAAAAGTGAGTGGTCGGTGGGAGGATGGGGAAGAGAGGGAGGGGTTGCCCTAGACATGGGCCATGTTTTATAAAATATTACTTTTGCATTTTATATATCTATTTTAAATAATTCAGAGCATATTAGAAAATACCAATATAATAAATAGGCTATTTTTATATCTAGTGGGAATTTAAGAATGACTACTCAAAGAATATATTTATTAATTTATGACTTACTGAACAGCTGGGTCAGGCGTTGAGAATTTTTTTTTGTTTCTGCAGATCAGTATGGTAAAATTAGTTGCTGCGTTAAAAAACTCGGCTGATACCGAGTTCAACCTGGATGTCAGGCTGAAGATGGAAGCGTCACAGAAGGAGCTCGACTCCTACATGACAAGGGCTGAGCAATTACTTGGACAACGAGAAAGCCAGAGCGGACTAATTTCAAAATACAAGGTGGGACTTCTCTGCCATCAAATGTAGGCTCTTTATTATTGGCTACCTGTCTCATTTGAAATCGAGGTGTTTTCATCCCTGTCGTTACAAAGTTATGGTAACTTGACAAAGCTTCCCAGTTTGAGACGCTGTTCCCGGAAACTATTAAAAATAGACATCAACATGAATGATTTTTTCAATTTAAATTTTATTATAGACCTGCCGAGTGGACTCAGGGGTAGTGCGTCGAGAGCACAGCTGATTCTATGATAGTGAGCATGGATTTAATTTCTCTTGCTTTTCACATCAGTGAAACGGGTAAAATAATGCCAGCTACCAAGTTCATTGTGAGACTTTAAATGAAAATGAGGCCAGTAAAGGCACTTGGGATAGGTAAAATTCTCTGAATGTGAAATAGCACTTTTATTATTAAAATGCATTGATAAAAGTTCCATGTGGACCTAATGCTGACAGCAGTTCAAGACCCAGAGATGTTGTTCTGGCTGAAGGCAGTTTCAGGTTGCTTTTTCCTGGCTTGAGAGGGGGCTGAAGATGTGTGCAAACCCGATAGTCACTGGTCATTAACACAGGGCAGGTGCTTGGGAGGATAGGAAGTAAAAGTAAGACAAGGCTCTACCCCTGGACACATTGGAGAGGTTGAGTGTTGGGTATCCTTCCGCTCATTCCTTTATTCAACATTTCATACACTTGCTGAACATTTAAAATGCATTAGGCACCTGTGGGGGGGTTACCCCCACACTTTTTTGGGAGATGGAGCCTCTTTTTAGTCTCATTGTGGCCTCCTTCACTTTTCTGGGCCTCATTCCCTGTGTTGCTTTCTGGATTGTGAACGAGACGGGGCCGTTATCAGCCATCTCGACACTGCTTTTCCCATGACCTCAGAACCCTCCCTGCCTGATCTGTGCTGTGCACACGTTGCTAGTCACCCCCTTTGACTGGTTCCCTCTGTAGGCTTTTGCCGCTTCTATTCTCAGGTTGCTGAGAGTACTAAACTGACCTCATAGAGTCAGTGGTTCTCAGTGCTTCTCGTAATAACCACTGGGCTGCATGTCAGGATGCTGATAGGGTCTGCTCAGGAGAGACAGAAGGCAGAGGAGACATGGAGGCTGCAGGCCCCTTCTCCTCCAGAGAGGGGGAGTTAGAGGTGTTGGGCTGGCACCGTTTTCCTCTTTCTGACCGTTTGCCTTTTGGAATCTGAGGCAGGGATTCCCCCTCCTCCCCCGCCTTTTTCCTCAGGCATTTAGTAAAGTAGATCTGTTTTCAAACAGAAGCAAGACCCCTGCCCTGCCAGGTCCTGCCCTGAGACCTTGGGTCTCCAGGGAGACATGAATAGTAGGAGCCTCCTGCCAGCATGTGGGTTAGTGTCTCCCTAGGTCATAAATCTCTCAGGCCTCACGGAGGCTGTGGAGGAGGGCCCTGGGGCTCAGCACAGTACCTTTTCTGCAGGAGGCCCATCGCAGATGCCGTGAGGGCATCAGCGAATTCCCACCCGGCTGAATTGCCTTATTCCCTAGAATTACTTTCGTCTTCTGTCTCCTGTAGGTTTTCTGCCTCTTTCGCAAGCCCTAGACTATTCTTTCTTCTGTCATTTGCTAATTAACTAGGTTTCTGCCAGGTAATTGCCAGGTAACTACTCCCTGCGAGCAGGTAAGTGTGAGATAAGGAGCAGACGCATCTCTGTCTACAGCCACTCCCTCTCTGGGGCAGGACTGCCAGTGTGGTTGGCCCTGGGCAAAACTTTGAAGTTGACAATAAGGTAATGTTGACTCATGGCAGCATAAAAATGCCTTATGCACAAGATGAAATATTTTCCTGTTAACCCTGCTATAAATTGTGTCTTACTGCAACACAAATCTCTAATACAAGCCACCGTGTTCTTCATATGGTATTGTCAAGGAAGTATGGTCCTCCACTCACTAGTACTTAAGAACCTTAGAGGAAACAGCGCCAGTGGCTCATTACCCTGCACAATAATCCTCTTAATTATTTATCAGAGGGTAACAGAAGTCATCCTGAATATCCTAAGGAAGTCTTTATGTGGTTCTCAAATGTCTGACTACATTTGAATAATAAGTATCTTGCAATTCTTTTCAAAATAATTCAAGAGATGCAAAAGGGAGGTCAACCTTACTTTACAAAAAGTCTCCCCTAAATCTTTATTGTCTTCAAAAAGTCTTTTCCTGTGGGGCGCCTGGGCGGCTCAGTGGGTTAAAGCCTCTGCTTTTGGCTCAGGTCATGATCTCAGGGTCCTGGGATCGAGCCCTGCATTGGACTCTCTGTTCAGCTGGGAGCCTGCTTCCCCATCTCTCTCTGCCTGCCTCTCTGCCTACTTGTGATCTCTTTCTGTCAAATAAATAAATAAAATCTTTAAAAAAAAAAGTCTTTTCCTAATTATGCCTGTTAAAGACCTACCAAAATGAGCTTTGAGGACTTGGCAGTAGAATGAGGCTTTCATGTTCTCATTTGTATTCTCTTTTCTAGGAAGCATTAATAATTCTTAATTCTAAAAGTCTGGCCAAGTATCTGAAGGCTGTCGAAGAACTGAAAAATAACGTAACTGAGGGTGTGAAGCTGTCTTTGGAAGAAGAGAGTAGAGGTGCCTGCACCAAGTGGGAGGTAAGGACATGCACATGTGTCTGGGCTTCCTCTGGTAGAGCCAACCCCGGGGCCTGTCTGTGCTCGGTCACTGTTAGTGTCCCCTTGTGCTTGGTATCACGGCGAGGTCAATCCTGCAGTGCCCAGGGCCCAATTGGCTTCTGTGTTCAGCCAGTGACAACACGGTTTAGAGATTACAGGGTGATGGAAGGGGAGAAGGGAGAGTCCCTGGTGGCTGTGTCTTCCCCTGGCTGCAGGTTCCAGAGTTCCAGCTTCTGGTGACCCTTCTGTCTGGGCTTGTCTGAAGCCTCCAGCCCCATGGGAGGAACAACCTGGCGGCTGGGCTCATCTCCAGGTCACCTTCCAGTCCCTTCTCTGGCTTCTCTGCTCTTTCGTCCCTCGCCTCACCAGTTCCCTGCATCTAATTCACTCTGAGTTAAATACTTAATGTTTCCTGGGTCCCTAGTTGGATCCTGACTGAGACACAATGTATCAACACACACACACACACACACACACACACACACAGTTTCCTAGCGAAATAGGCATGGGCATTGGTGGCATTTAATTCACTCTGAGTTAAATACTTAGTGTTTCCTGGGTCTCTAGTTGGATCCTGACTGAGACAACATATCAGTACATACACACACACGCGCGCGCGCACACACACACACTCTCTTTCCTAGAGAAATAGGCATGGGCGTTGGTGGCAGACAGACCTGGATTCAAGAGCTATGACCCTGGGTAAGTTGTTTAACTTCTAGGAACTTCACTGATAAAATGGGGATAACCCAAACTACTCGGCAGGATTATTGCAAGGATTTATCTAAAGCCTCTGCCACAGAGATTGTATTCAGAAAAGGGTGATTAGTATTCAGTGTGTGTGCCTGGAGACAGAGAGAAAATAAAGTAATATAATTGAATGTCTACTGTTTAAGGTGCTCTTAAGACACATTTTAAAATAAACTTTTAAATTTTAGAACAATTTTTGATTCACAGAATTATTACAAAGATAGTACAGAGAGTTCTGGTATACCCCATGCCCAGTTTCTCCTACTGTTCTCACCTTACATTAATATGCTACCTTTGTCACAATTCATGTATTAATATCTATTCATTATTCAGTTTATACTTTATTCATATTTCCACAATGTTTCCCTTCTGTCCTTTTTTCGCTACTTCAGAATCCCATCCCGAAGACACAGTACCGTTCCATACTGTTTTTCCATAGGCTCAGCTATGCATTTTGTCTATGTGTTTTCTCAGTCTGAGTCTCACTTTCTGTTTTCTTAACAGTGTCGTTCAGCTAACACACATTTTTAGTTGTTAGGAAGAAAAAGAAAGTTCCTTTCTGGGTCTGGTATAGTTTAAAACGTCCTCCCTGAAGACACAAGGATGAACCAGAATGCCGCTTAAACTCCCTTTCTCTCCTTTGTTACTACAAATATTTTTATTGTGGTATTTTTTTAAAGATTTTATTTATTTATTTGACAGACAGAGATCACAAATAGGCAGAGAGGCAGGCAGAGAGAGAGAGAGAGGAGGAAGCAGGCTCCCTGCTGAGCAGAGAGTCGGATGTGGGGCTAGATCCCAGAACCCTGGGATCATGACCTGAGCCAAAGGCAGAGGCTTTAACCCACTGAGCCATCCAGGTGCCCCTTTATTGGTTTTTTGATGAAAATCTTTCCAATGTATTCTTTTCCCATAGTGACGATGACCCTCTGTGGCTTTCTTTTCTTTTCTTTCTTTCTTTCTTTCTTTTTTTTTTTTTGGCAGGCTCTTCATCATGAGATGTCTTTGTATATTCAACAACTGAAAATAGACATTGAAAAAGAGAAGCTCAGTGACAATATTTCAAGACTCGAAAAACAAATAAATAAAGAGAAGAAACTGATTCGCAGAGGGAGGACCAAGGGTCTCATCAAGGAACATGAGGTAAACCACCTGTTTCCATTTAAGTGCTGTCATTATTTTGGAGTTTATCCTACATGGTTGTGTGTGTCCTTACTTAGCCTGGGATTAAACCTGCCCTGAAAATTACTTCAGCCCTCTCGTCTGTCCCCTGGGGACTATCCCTTATGCAGTTCCTTCTCTAACTACAAAGCTGCTTGCTTTGTAGAAGTGAAAAAAAACTCAGCATTGAGTTAATATTTCATGACTTTCCTTGCTATGTCTCCGTAGCCCCTGTCCTTCAGACTCTGGTTACAGATGTGTCACCTGTTGCTAAAGTAGCCACAGTTGATTTTGAGGGGATATGGTGTCCTTAGAACTGCTGCTTTGGGGAATGATAGCAAATGGGAGGCATATCTCATGACCTTTCTCTGGCCCCCATCCTATATGATTGCTTCTGTTTATTTGACAGTACTGACCCCCTCTTCTTTCCTTTAAACTTTCTACTGCTGTAACTCTCCCAATATTAGTCTCTTTTGCTTTTCCTTATTTTATTATTTTTGGTGGGAAGTGGGGAGCTTCTTCCTAGTGTCCTTCACAGATTTCTCTCTCTTCAGGTAATCTCTACACCCAGTGTAGGGCTCAAACTCACAACCCCAAGATCAGGAGTCACGTGCTCTACTATCTGAGCCAGCCAGGGGCCCCACAAATTTCTCTGTTTTCATTTTGTTGTCTTAATGTTTTAGTTTTGAGAGTCTATTTTTTGGCTGGTTTCATGCCTGTTCTCAGGGATTTTATGCCCTCTGCATTTTCTTTTTTTTTTTTTTAAGATGTTATTTATTTATCTGAGAGAGAGAGAGTGTGTGCGCACAAGTGATGGGGAGGGGCAGAGGGAGAGGAGGAAGCAGATTCCCTGCCAAGCAGGGAGCTCAACCAGGGACTCTGTCCCAGGACCCTGGGACCACGACCTGAGCCTAAGGTAGACACTCAACCGACTGACCCATGTGGGTATTCCCCATCTTTGGTTTTTTTTTTTTTTTTAAGATTTTATTTTTATTTATTTGACAGACAAAGATCACAAGTAGGCAGAGAGGCAGGCAGAAATAGGGTTCCTGCGGAGCAGAGCGCCCGATGTGGGGCTTGATCTCAGGACCCTGAGATCATGACCTGAGCTGAAGGCAGAGGCTTCAGCGGGTTAAGCTAAGCCACCCAGGCACCCTTCCCATCTTTGGTTTTAATGATAAAATGCTCTCTGTAATGTTAGTGCCTAAATTTCTGTCTGCAGCTGAGTCCTTTCCTCTGCACTCCAGGTTCTGAGTAGTAGATGTCACCAGTGTTCTTCAGAGACCTGCCATTCGGCGTGTCCAAAGCCCTTCAATACTATCTCCTTTCATACTCTTCTTCCTCTTGTGTCTGTTCGTCAGGAAGGGCAGTGTCGCCTCTGAATTCCCCTCCTCCCCATCCCCTTTCCTTCCGGCTCAGTCATGATGGAGTCTGGTGCCAGGACGCCTCTGTTACTCATTAGAACAATTCTTCTTTTCCTTCATTTCCACCACTGTTGCTATTGCCTTCAACCCAGATTATTCTCCCCATTTGATGACGGTCATGTCATCTTCCAGACCCATCCCCTGAGAGACCCCGCTGAACCACAGATCCTATTTCAGTGTCTCGCCCTTACTCTCAGAACATCTCCAAGCTCCTTAGAAGACCACGCAGGTCCTTGACAGCCTGGCTGCAGGACACGCCTTCGGTATCCCTTTTCCTGTGCTGTGCCCTCCCTCCAGCTCACTAGACTGCTATTGTTTTAGAACAGCTGGAGCCTTTTTCCTCTCGTCTGTTCCTTCTGGTAGGAAGGACGTCTCTCTCCTTTTACTTAGGGGACTTGTCCTTGTTCTTTCTGCATCTCCCTCTGATGGTTCCCACATGTGAGGTAGATTTTTTCTGACTCCTTATGGCAGACAGTGGCTCTATCGTAACACTTGTCACACTAGGTACCCATAGTGTATGTGACTGCTGTAGGCGAGTAAAAAGGTTTTTTCACCCCTTGAGGGTCTCTGAGAATGAAACTGACAAAGACAAACAGGAACAAAGCATACATATTTTATTGAATTGTTACGTTCACACGGGAGCCTTCGCAAGAGAGTGAAGACCCAAAGAAGTAGCCAGAGAAGGAATTTTTTATACCTTTTAGACAAAGAGACCAGAATTGACAAGACAAAGATAAGGGTTAGTTTAACAAGGTTTGTTCGCAGATTCCTCTGGTACTATCTTTGGGCTGACCAGAGTCTGTCTCTAATAAAAAGAGACTTTATGGGGCGCCTGGGTGGCTCAGTGGTTAAGCCGCTGCCTTCGGCTCAGGTCATGATCTCAGGGTCCTGGGATCGAGCCCCATATCGGGCTCTCTGCTCTGCGGGGAGCCTGCTTCCTCCCCTCTCTCTGCCTGCCTCTCTGCCTGCTTGTGATCTCTCTCTCTGTCAAAATAAATAAATAAAATCTTTAAAAAAAAAAAAAGAGAGAGACTTTATTTCTGGCCGTTAGGCAGGAAGCAAGGAGCTTTTTCTGTATTTACTGCTTCTTAATTGCCTTTAGCTCAAAATAATTTTCACATCAGAAAGGTGTATTTTGGAGGCTGTCTGGCTGGCTCAGTCTGTAAAGCATGTGACTCGATCTTGAGGTCATGAGTTTGAGCCTCATGTTGGGCAGAGAGATCACTTCAAAAAAAAGAGGCTTATTTTGGGGTGACGAATTCTGGTTTCATTCACTGCATTATTGGACTGTGGTGAATCTCTTTCAGGCTGACTTCCTCATCTTTGTTTCTCCAGTGCCCATTACCACATCAGGCACACAGTCGATGGCCTATAAAAGAATGTGATGTTGAAGTCACACACATCTGTTACTTTCTAATCCTTATGGACTAATCATGTAAGCTCATCTGAAGCACATTTTCTGCTTTATTTCCTCAATCAGGCCTGCTTTTCTGAGGAAGGCAGTCTGTACCAGCTAGATCACCACATGGATGTCTTGCGGGAGCTATGTGAAGAGCTGACTTCCCAGAAGAGTCAACAAGAAATGAGGAGAGCACTCAAAGATTATGAACAAAAGATAGAACGACTGCGGAAATGTGCTTCCGAGATTCATATGACACTGCAACCCACGATGGGAGGCACGTCGAAAACCAAGTTAGTGCTTCTGGAGAATAATTACACATCAGGGAAAAACGAGATGAAGCTCCTTGTGAAATCAAATGAGAAGGAGTGTTCTTTATTCTGGTTTAGGCGTGATTTTTCTTCCTTTACTTTAATATGCAATTTTGATTCCTCCCTAGGGAGACCATGAACACATCCGAGAATGGAGGAAGGGATGCCCACAGTGAGGTACCATTTGCAAAATCACGTGATCAACCATCAACTGAAAAGGTGTTAAATGTGGATAATGTATTTTAGGAGCAAACCTAGTAATGAAAAGGCCAAGTGTATAGTGATCCACTTCTCGTTAATTGTTGGTTTTAATTATCTGATTATTTTCATCAGCCAAGAATTTCCATTTAAATAATGCAAGGAAGACTCCTTTTCCAAGAATTATAATACAGCGAGCCATAGTTGTAGTGAGCATCACTTTATCTTCCTCTGAAGTTACAAACAGGTCTTTCAGAAAGAGACCATTTGCCGCCATTATGTATACACGTTGTCTGTGGACATTCCTGAGGATACCAGAGGTGGAGTTTAATCTGTACAGATGCCTCAGCTTCGCTGAGCTAAATTACTTCATTTATCATTTGTCTTTTTCTCAGTAGAATGTCCTCTACTTTTCTTGGGAATTGAATTTTCTGAATTCTTGAATTTTCGGTAAGTGGGCATGGACTATATGTCTTAGCCCAGACTGCCAGTCTGCAGTTGTGGGGAAGGACGAGGTGTATTTGACTTCAGAGGTCTGCTTTTGACTGTGGCTATGAGGTCACAGGCGGATACAGTATTTTGCGGTTGGGAGAACGCCTTTTCTCTGTTGACATACCAATTAGAAGGCGAAACTCAGTGTCATAAATCTCTGTCCTAGGGGGAAGACCTTTCTCGGAGCTGAGAAGCTTCAAATAAGTTGTAGTATCTCCTGGTTTGGGGTATAAAGAATTAGTGACACACCTTTGTATTATAAAGTGTTTGTCTTTTCCAGTTTAGTTAAGTATATTGAAATATCTTATGCATGTTTACGTATATTCCAGTTGTATATTCCATTTGTCTATGTATATCCCAGTTAAGTATACTGAAGATATTATGTTTGCTATTTTGCATATTTACGTGGACAATGGGATCAATGAAGAATTTTAGCCTGAAATCCAAGTTAAAGCCTCAGCAGGAGGAAAGCTCTATGGAGAAGTCTGAAAAGGATCACAATGCAGCCCTCAGTTGTTTACAAGAGAGGTAACCCCTTTACATAACTGGAAATCCACCAAAAATATTTAATTAATGCAGAAATGTTATACTTTAATACAGGTTTATAATCCATAAGTCATAATTTTTTTGCACATGGTCTGGTAACTTAAGCACAAATTCCCTGAGATTTCTTCATATATAATTAAAAAATTATAAATTAAACTATATATTAGAAGTTATAAATTTAAAAATTATAAATTAAAAATTATAAATAAAAAATGTTTTGTTTTATTAAAATTAAGTAATATTGCATTTAATTTTTTTCCAGGTATGATATCCACAGAGAAGATCTTGAGCTATACCTGGAAAATAACAAATTCAGAATTATTTCTGATTTCTCCAGTGACAAGGAAAGGAGTAGTGCTTGTCTGCAGGATAAACTGACAGATCTACGGGTAATTACCAAAAAGATCATTAGAGAAGTTTTATCTTCTATTAGAAAATAATACCACCATCTGTATAGACTTCACTGTTTTTGTTGAGGTCACATGTGCTAGATGTTTCCAAAGAATTCTCTCTGTTGGATTGCATTTCTAACATTATTCTATTTCAGAGAGTGATTTGCATTCAGCTACCAAGCCCAGGAAAGACTTGGTTTGGGGGTCCTAATTTATTGCTCATGCTCTAATTTGGTAGTCAAGATACTGTAGCTTGGAGAGTTTTGGATTATGTTTAGGATGGGAATGAGGGCTTCTAAAGAATTGTTCAAAACAATGTGTTTCAAGGCAGTTTCAACCAGTAGTCCAACTGTGTTGCTCTCAAATTAACAACACATGAAAAACCAGTGGCTCTGAATATTTATTTCAGTCATCATCGTCTTTACCAAATTGTCACTTATCTATCTGATGTTGGGGCAGTTAGGAAGGGGCAGGCAGTGGAGGGATATTTCGCTCTGAGTGATGGATAATCTTCTGGAGAGCCATTTGGCTCAGGCGCTTCAGGGAAAACTGTCTAGTGTTGGGCAAACCAACCGTAAGCCGTACAAATAAAGATCTCCCGTATTTTGAAAACAATCTGTGCAGTGCAGAACAATACCGTTGTATGCTTGGAAGTGCCTTAGAACGATCCCTTAACAGAAAACCCAGCAGGTAGAGGAAAGGGCCACAGGAGAGCCTACAGTGCCCTTTAGTTATCTTCCCTTTATGATGGCAGTTCCTGAGTCACACTCTACCATCTGGCTCCTCTCTATTTTCCATCTGAGTAAGCAGAATTAATATGTTAAAATCTCTGTCGTTCAAGTGATGAATTTAGCACGTTTTCATCACAATTAAGAAACTGTCTTGAGACCTTACTCCAGTAACTGAATAATGAGTTGTTTATAAAAGCGGCAATAATCCGTGGGGAAGGTGAAGAACAAATTATAATGATCGGCACTCAGTAAATTCTGTAGCAGCACCTTTAAAAAAAACACAAAAAAATAACAACAAGATAAGGAGCTAGAATAGTATTGAATTTTTAGGTGTTTAATTATAAATCATAATTTAATTTCATTCACTTCTTATTTGATAGAAACAGTTTTGGTTCACTCTAGTTTTGTTTTCAGTTTAGGGAGAAACAAAGATTTTTTATCTAGAGGAACTAGGATATCTGTTCTTACATTGCATATATCTTTCTGAATTATATTCTGTGCACCTGCTTATGGGAAGGGAGTTTGTTCCTTTGTTGTTGACTCCCTTGACTTCACTGAATGGGACTTCTAAGAAGACAGTTAAGATTGTTGTTCCCTGAAGGATACTTCACTTGTAGATGGTTGGAAAATATTTTTAAATGTAATTAATTTTATTAATTAATATATATGTATAAGATATAAAATATATAATAAGATATAAAAATACTTCTAAAGTATTTTCATGTGAAACTCTGTGTTAATGGTTGGCAAACATCCTCATTTTGTAAGAACAGAATAATTGTGCCTATTAACCCACTAGTTGATAGATTACTTCATGTGGTTCACCTAGGTCTTAAGAGATGAAACTGATGCTTGCTGGAAAAAGTTTGAATTCACCTCATTGAAGTTAGAAGAGCTTGACAGTGACATAAAGAAGCCTTTAATAAGGAACACGAGAGACAGATTAAAGGAAAAGGAAAGAGAGTTTCAGATGGCTCTTAATACCAGGTATAATTCTGAGATCTGTTAACCATGAGTTTACAGAATTTACTGAATTTTTAATGCTATTTTAAGATGGCTAATACTGGGGCGCCTGGGTGGCTCAGTGGGTTAAAGCCTCTGCCTTCAGCTCAGGTCATGATCTCAGCGTCCTGGGATCGAGCCCCGCATCGGGCTCTCGGCTCAGCAGGAAGCCTGCTTCTTCCTCTCTCTCTGGCTACTTGTGATCTCTGTCTGTCAAATATATAAATAAAATCTTAAAAAAAAAAAAAAGATGGCTAATACTATACTAAGTATGCTATTGTATTTAGTTCTCACAACCACAGTGAGAGAGGATACTATGATTGCCATTAGGGAATTTAAACAACATCACTGAACCACCCCACCGGCCAGAGACTTAGGTGGAACTTAAACTCTGTTGAGTTCCAAAGGCCATGCCCTGCCTGGGGCCATCCCTTACCCAACTACTTCATCCCCTTCCCCCACCCCATCTGCCCTTGGGCATGAGTTTGGCCATGTCACTTCTCTGGGCCTTGGTTTTCCCATTTCTAAAGTGAGATTGCTGTTACTATCTCCTGTACATAGGATGCACTTCCCCAGGACACATCCCTATTTTATGTAGGAGGAAATAGGGGCTCAGAGTCTGTATGTTATTTGTCCAAGGTCACACATTTCGATTTATTATTAATAGAGCCCATTTCTTTGAATTCTGTTGTACTTTCACTAATAAAATGATTTATAATGACATTTCTTTGTCATCAAAGGCAAACTTAAATTACATTCAATATTTTGTATTTCAAAAGATACAGAGGGGTGCCTGGTGGCTCGGTTGGTTGAGTGCCTAACTCTTGGTTTTGGCTCAGGTCATGATCTCATGGGTTGTGGGATCAAGCCCCTTGTTGAGCTCCACATTCAGTGGGGAGTCTGCTTGAAGGATTCTCTCCCTCTGTCCCTCCCCTACTGCTTTCTCTCTTCCTCTCTAAAATAAATAAATCTTAAAAAAAAAATAAAGTTCAAAAAAAGGTAGGGGTAAGGCTTAGAATATTTTACAATAAATTTCCACTCAGTATGTATTATGTATTATGCTATTAAGAATATTGGATATAGGGATGCCTGGGTGGCTCAGTTGGTTAAGCAGCTGCCTTCAGCTCAGGTCATAATCCCAGCGTCCTGGGATCAAGTCCCACATCGGGCTCCTTGCTCGGCAGGGAGCCTGCTCCCTCTGCCTCTGCCTGCCATTCTGTTTGCCTGTGCTTGCTCTCTTTCCCTCTCTCTCTCTGATAAATAAATAAAATCTTAAAAAAAAAAAGAATATGGATATAACAAATCACTTATTCTTTGGGATTTTGGATTGCTGGGTTTGGTTTTTGAAGGGTTTTTTGTTTTTATTTTGCTGGTTTTGGGTTTTAATGTGATGATGTGTACATATCATTGTATGTCTTAGTTAAATTATGGCATAATATATTTTATAGAATATCTTTATGTTGTCTTTTTCTGTTATGTCTGGTTATTTTTCACCCAGAATGGAATCTTTGGAGACCGCACTGAAAATTGTGTTACCTGCGGAGAAGGAATCACTTCTGCTCTGTGGCTCTGACCTGCTCCTCCGTGATCTAGTCATTCAAGAATTTCATCTCATTGATGCTGACGGCATTTATCAAAACCTGAGGGTAAATAGAAGTTCTCCCACCGTACTCATAGAATAATTTAGTTCTTCAGAGATTTTTAATTATGCATCAATGGTATACCATTAGACTATAAGCAATGGCAGAAGAGCCTTCAATAATTTAGACTTACTTGTTTCTCAACTCGCAGTTCCTTGCAAATTTGAAAGTAGGTACGGTGGGGTAAATAATTAGATATTTTCTTTGAACTCAAAATGAAGGTTTGCTTGTGAATATCTTTTCCAATGGCTGAAATCCTAAATATTGTCCTAGACTCACATGCATATTCTAAGGTTTACTTATTCCAAGTCTCATTTAAAAAAATTTTTTTAATTTAAAAAATTTGCAATTTAAATTCAATGTAGTTAACACACACTATATTATTGGTTTCAAGGATAGAATTTAGTAATTCATCAGTTGCATACAACACCCAGTGCTCATTACATCAAGTGCCCTCCTTAATGCCCATCACCCTGTTACCCTACTCTCCAACCCCTAAGTCTCATTTCAAATAAAAAAAAATTTAAGTTTTATTTTTCAGATTATAAACAGATGTCCAACAGTTTAATCTCTATTTTCACTGAAGCAGTGGAGTTATATACTTGTTTTCTTTGGGGGATTGAGACATCAGGAAGGTTATCAGATAATGAAACAGCTGGGCCATCTGATCCTTTGTAATTAAAATATTTCCTTCTGTTGAAACTGTCAGCCTTAGAAAAACCCAGAAGCCATTTTCTAGATGCCACCTAGACATTGTAAGTTTAGGTTCATTTCTGATGTGCAGTCTGCCTTTTCTTCTGCCTCAGCCTTTTCAGCATTTCTTCCTTTATTTTAGAATATCCAAGATTCCATAGCTGGACAGATTGAAATATATAACAACCTGGAACAGTCGGGCGACTTTGCATTAAAGGAATTACACCCGCTTGATCTACATGCGACTCGGAATATTCTGCAGAAACACAGAACACAACTCGAAGAAGCGAACCACCAGGTCCAGAGGAGTAAAGATGCACTCACCGCTCTGGAGGAGTTTCTGGCTTCTCTGAGAACAGCTGAGCTCTCTTTCGAGCCTGTTACAGATACACAGGTAGCACTAGAAAACACTGTGACGGCAGAAAATAAAGAAAGAGAAATCAGCCTGATGAAGGACCAGGCCAAACACTTGGATAAACGTTTGAAAACGCTCGGCATAAGCTTTAAAGACGCCGAACGGGGTGACGACACCTGTGACAAACTCCTTGTCGCTCTGTCCCAAAAGTTATCTGAGACACATGACTATGGCGTGCATGGAGAGCTCACTGAAGAAAACAAATTACTAGAGACTTGTATTTTCAAAAATAATGAACTTCTGAAAAACATTCAAGATGTGTACAATCAGATCGGTAAAATCAGTCTCAAGGATCCCAGTGTTCCGGCTGTGAAGCAACGGTGAGTCTCATTTTCGTTCATGTCCAGACGCAGGACAGTACTTTTCTGTGTTTTCAGTAACTGTTAGGTGAGAGAAATACTTCCCGTGCCTTTCTACTTCTGTTCCATCCTGCTCTACTCACTGTTCAGCATTCTTTTCTGTAGACTTTCTAGCAAGCTTCATTTTTGTTGATAGTGTCTTTACAAGATATCCTGTAATTTTTTTTCCCATTAAAGCGTGCATTTCATGGGATAAAGGAAGAGTAAAATAAGTTGTGTGTAAAGTACTTGAGTTCTTTCAAAGTCCGTTTTAGTGCTGTTTTATTAAGGGGTTCTTGTGATGGGGGAAGATCCACACGGTGGATAATAAAGAAAAATGTGGTGAGAGATAGGCATGCCATGCCCTGTCCCTGCTTCTTCCTGAATTATTTGGTTTTTCCCTCTCCTGCCAGCAAGATTGGGAAGGGGACTGAGTGGGAAGGCATAGGATTGACTTTGAGAGGTCAGTGAAGGTTAGTGCTAGTTCTGGAGAATGAGCAGAGTTTCAGTAAACTGAGGCGGGCAGTCTTCTGTACGAGTGCTGTTTTTTTTGTTGTTGTTGTTTTTTAAGATTTTATTTATTTATTTGACAGAGAGATAGATCACAAGTAGGCAGAGAGGCAGTCAGAGAGAGAGGAGGAAGCAGGCTCCCCGCTGAGCAGAGAGCCCGATGCGGCGCTCGATCCCAAGACCCTGAGATCATGACCTGAGCTGAAGGCAGAGGCTTTAACCCACTGAGCCACCCAGGCACCCGAGTGCTGTTATTTTAATGCTGGTGTTCAGAGCCAGCCTCCAGGTCCTGCAAGTGACAATGTTAGCAAGTTACTTTTGGGAACTCCCCTTCCCTGTCTAAATCATTCCCACATTCTGTCTCTTCTGCCCACTGAATCCCTAAGACTCCATGCCTTCTTGAGGCTCTGTAGCTGACCAAGCTCTTCCCTCTGAAACTGCCCTGTGCTCGCAGTCACAGAGAGACTTTCGTTCCTACAGTGCCCAGTTCTTAGTAAGGTGTTGAACTAACTACTCATTTAGTCACTCATTGTGATAAATTTTTATTATATATTTATAAATACTAAGTAATGAATAAATTCATGTTAATTTGTACATGAAAAATTATACATTGATAAACCATAAGTTGTTGTAATTTTTAGTTTAGTTATTAATACAACAAGTGTGTGTTGTGTGCCCAGTACTATTTTAGGTTGTGGGGATATAGCAGTTAACAAAATGGACAAAAACTCTTGTCCCCGATAGAGCTTCTTACCTAGTGAGAGGAGTAAGATATTCAATGTTTGATGGTGATAAAAGCTATGAAGAAAAATTAAGCAAGGAAGGAGGAGGGGGTTGTAATTCCAAAAGGGTCATCCAGGACAGTTTTACTGAGAAAGTAAATCTTTGAGTCAGATGGATGAGAGAGCTAGCCACGTGACTAGCAGGAGGAAGAGCCTTCCAGACTCTGGAAGGGAGTGGAAGGTACAAAGGCCGGCTGTGGGGATGTGCTGCATGTCTGAGGAGAAGCAAGGAGGTGAGAAGGTCAATGGTGCGGGGAAGAGGTATGAAAGGGGATCAGAAAGGGAGTGGTGAAATGGGGCTTAGCTCAGGTAGGGACCTCTGGGCCATGTGATAACTTTGGCTTTTACTTTGAGTAACATGGGAGGTCACTGAAGGGTTCTGAGCAGATGGAAGTGATTTAGTTTTCAGTGTTAACAAGCTTTCTCTGGCTGGCATGTTGAGAACAGAGTGTTGGAGTCAGGGGAAGATGCAGGAAGTCTAGGTCCATCTGTGGTAGTAAGCCAGGTAAGGGATGATGGCAGCGTGGACCAGTGGTGTGGTGGCAGAAAGTGCTAAGATTCTGAGTATATTTTGAAGATAGAGTCCACATGATTTGTTGACACACTGTAGCTAGGTTATAAAAGAAAGATTGGAGTCAAGAATGATTCTAGGCTTTGGGCGCCTGGTGGCTCAGTTGTTTAAGCGACTGCCTTAAGCTCAGGTTGTGATCCTGGAGTCCTGGGATCGATTCCTGCATCGGGCTCCCAGCCCCACAGGGAGTCTGCTCTTCCCTCTGACCTTCTCCCCTCTCATGCTTTCTCTCTCTCAAATAAATAAATAAAATCTTAAAAAAAAAAAAAGATTCTAGGCTTTGACCTGAGCAACTTGAAGAACAGAGTTACCACCAACTGAAATGAGAAAGAGTGAAGTTTGTCAGATATTGAATGAAAGATCAACTGTGGTCAGTTTTAGGACAGGTTCGAAATACTTGACATTCAAGTCAGGTACCAATAAGACTCCTAACAGTAGATGGAGTCAGGAGAGAGGGGTGAGTAGAGGTGTGCATTGGAGAGTCCTCAGCATCTAGAATGCTATATAAAGTCCTGAGATGCATGACATTGCCAGCGGAGTGAGTTCAGACAGGCCAGAGAAGGGGGCTGAGCTGCATGATCCAAGCACTCCATCTTAAGAGATTTGGGAGATGAAGAGGAACCAGGCATGGGTACTGAGAAGGGGTGGTGGGTATAGGAGGAGGAAAATCAAGAGTCCTGGGGTCAAGTGAGGAGGCCTTTCAACAAGGAGAAGTGGTCAGCTGTGTCAATGCCACTGACCAGTGAAGGGGACAAAGACTGAGAATGGAACATGGGTTTAGCAACAAGGAGGCTACTTGGAGATCTTGACGAGCAGTCTTGGAGGGGCGGTGGGGAGTGAAAGCCTTATGGGAGTGGATTCCAGAGAGAACTGAAGAGAGGAGGTAGAGACAGTGAGTATCTGGTAAGAGCAATTCAGACCTGGGTGAATGGAGTTAATCCTTCCAGGATCAGTGTGCAGGTTAAAGCTCTTAGGTCAAATGACTCTTTTTTTCATGGGGAAGAGGTTTTGGTATAGAAGGTAGAAATGCGAGATTTCCTTGCTTGTTCCTTTCTCCTTGGCCTCCTCCACTCTTCCTTAGAAGCTTGCAAGGCATGACCACTCATCTCTTTTCTTCTCTCCATGCCATGCTCTCTTTCCCATTCACACACACACATACTCTTTCTCTATTCTCTCACATACATACACTTCCTTTACAAGCGCGTTCACCACAGAAAAATGTTACTTCTTGAGGTTCTGTATATTTATTATGTCTAAAATACCAAATTAGTGTTCTGGAGATGCATAGAACCTCGTGAACTCTATAATAGGACTGTGTAATTTTGATATAATAATTTGAGGGCAAATTAAAGTTAGCGTGCTCCCCCAAATTACCCATACTTGTGTTGAATCAGATTGGCTAATAACTGGCTATCAAACTTTTCTCTTTTGTAATCAAGGAAAAAATCACTAACAAGACTGGATAAGGATCTAGATGACTATGAAGAAGAGAAGAAATGGTTGCAAGAGATGGTTAACTCTCTCCCACAATTCAGAGATGGTAGAGAAAAATCACTGAATGAACAGTTCCAAAATACAGCACTTTTGTGGGAGAGTACAAAAGCTTCGGTCACTGAATGGTAAGGGGAAAAGTCCCTCCCAAATCTGAGAAGTTGTGTGTAGCACAGTTAACTTTTTGAAATACATTGAAAACACATTTGCGTGGATGTAAAGGAGGGGCAAACGTGAGAGTTTCATACTGGAAGCTGATGGGGTCAATGTCTGGGTAAGATCTGGCATCCTAGATTATAGCCCAATGAATTTAAGAGGTTATCTAAGAGGGACAACAACTACACAGTGTGTTTATTGTTATCCCACCCATGTTAGTTTTCTGTTGCTATTTTGTTTAATGGAAGTTTAGTGGCTAAAAAAAAAATACAATTTAAAAAAAATTTTTTATTTTTTATTAACGTATAATGTATTATTTGTCCCAGGGGTACAGGTGTGTGAATCGCCAGGTTTACACACTTCACAGCACTCACCAAACAATACAAATTTATCTTATGGTCTGGAGGTTGGAAATTTCTGAAATCAAGCTGCCTTCCTTTCTCCGAGGCTCTAGGACAGAATCCTTTTCCTTTCCGAGGCCTCCTACCACTTTCCTTGATGTGTGTCCCCTTCCTCCATCTTTAAAGCTGGCTGTATGGCATCTTCAAGCCTGGACAGGCTCAAAAGTGTTCTTAACTATATGATAGCCATTACCTACCAGTCTTAGTTGGCAGTTCTGCTCAGTATTCTCCATCCATGCCTTCTTTACCTTACTCTCTGCCTGGACGGAGAAGTTGTCAGGAAGGCTGATCCCTAACAGCCTGGACCAGCCAGGCCAAGGGGGCCCAGTTGGGATAGGAAGTGGGATGCGCAAGTAGGAGATTTGAGGACTAGCAGAGATGGTCTTAACCGCCTCCCTTTCTAGCAGGTGGTTCTGGCATCTCCTACTGGCACCCTCCTCTCTGGCTCAGGGTACTTTCCCCCTTACGCTGAGGCTGAGTGGTTTGTTTTTGCTCTGGTTGGTACCTCAGTTCCTTGGAAGTTTCCTGTAACTCTGCTCACCTCTGTGGTCCTTTTACCAGAACTCTGTCCGGGTGCCCCTCCTGTGTTCTCCTGGAAGCTGAGTATACAGTAATCAAGATAAAGCTGTCTGGTTATTTGGTCTAGTCTGCCCTTAGATTTTATAGAGGAAAGAAACGGAGGTCCAGAGAGGTTAAAGTAACTTATCTAAGTTCACATGACTGAGTAATGCCCAGATATAAGTAGAAATCAGGTATCCTAACTGCCAAGTTATCTGTACTACTTACTTTTTAAAAAGGGCTAAATGCTAGGGGCACCTGGGTGGCCTCAGTGGGTTAAGCCTCTGCCTTCAGCTCAGGGTCCTGGGATTGAGCCCAGCATTGGGCTCTCTGTTCAGCAGGGAGCCTGCTTCCCTCTCTCTCTGCCTGCCTCTCTGCCTACTTGTGATCTTTGTCTGTCAAATAAATAAGTAAATAATCTTATAAAAAAAATTCTTCTATTAAAAAAATAATAAAAAGGGCTAAATCTAGAATAAGTTAAATTGACCTAAACCGTGACTTGCTGAATTAGTATCGAAACTAATAGTGCTCCAAGAATAGTGCTAGGGAGGCACTGTTTTCCAAGCTGTTTTTTGGTTAATGATGAAATTGAGATGCTGATTTCTTAAGATTATGAATCCTGTGTTTCCTTCTAGAGCTTACATCTGGTAATTTTTTTTTTTTTTTTACTTTTGATCTGGTTGAAATTATAATCCTTGATTTTTATACCATCCATTTGCCAGATAACTGTATGAGCCATTGTCTTAGGTACATTGGTAACGCAATATGCTAGACCATCCATGTCAAGAGGAAAAATCTATTCCATAATGTATTAGTCATTATCATAGGATACTTACAAAGAGAGAGAATGGTTTTCTCATTTTCGAGATTTACCTGTTTTTACTTTTTTTTTTTCCTTCATAGCCTTGATCAATGTGAAAGAGTTTTGGAGCTCTTAAAACAGTATCAGAATTTTAAAAGTGTCTTGACTGCTTTGATTCAAAAAGAAGAGAATGTCATCTCCCTTTCAGGCTTCCTACATGGGAAAGAGAACCTAAAGAAAAGGATAGCCGAGGTGAGTCAAGATTCCAAAGGAAACTCCGCCCAGTGGCCTTGACCATTACGAGGATATTATAAATAGAGTCATTTTTGAAACTTGGCTTAAAAGAACAGTGACCAGTTTATCAGATATCTAAGACCTTATTGAATTTATTACTAGGACTTGAAATATTTGAGTCCCCAAGTTGATGCTGGGTTACTTGTGTTTGGTTTTTGATCCTGGTGATGTGGTTCTGTTGACGTCTGGGGTCACTCCTGCTACTACCTCTGTATGGTTTTGACAGTCTTTGCAGTGACCTTCTACCAAAAAGGAACCTGAGACTTCCTTTTAGGCTCCAGAGAATGAAGGTAGTGAGAAGACCCCTCCATTATTAGCAGACAAAGGAATAATTACGTTTTTATTTATTCAATTTCTGTAAAGATGTATTTACATCCATGATGCTTCATCTACGCTCACAGCCTCACCAATCACAACATATTCTAAGAAGACTAACACTTTTGGACACTAGGTGTCATTATTTTCTACGATTTTAGGTGGTTATCTACCAAAGTGGCCAAGGAATGGAATAGTTGAAGCATACTACTACTACACTATATTATTGTACTCCAGAAAGTTGCTTTTCCTACTGGTTTTATGAGTCCTGTGCTGAAGTGCTGTTAAAGGGTCAAAAGCATGTGGGAAATACAATCTACTTGAGACAGCTGATTGTTAGGAAGCTATTTCATTGAACTTCCCATTGCTGAGAGAGAGAGAATCAACCAGACTCTTAAAATTGAGTCTTTATCTAGAACTCTTATCCCTGAAGCTGAAGTGACATCAGGGTACCAATACCCGGTCAGAAACTATCTAGAGTAGGAGCGAGACCTACTTCTTAGACTCAGTCTCTTGAACTGACCGATCATAAAGAACCCTGTTTGGACACAGTTGTACAATATGTGACTGTCTAACTAATTTCCTATGAGATTTATTTTTTTTTTAAGATTTTATTTATTTGAGAGAGAGAGGGATAGAGAGTGAGCACAAGCGGGTGGGAGGAGCAGAGGGAGAGGGAGAAGCAGATTCCCGGCTGAGCAGGGAGCCTGATGCTGGGCTTAATCCCACAACCCTAGGATCACGACCTGAGCTGAAGGCAGGTGCTTAACCGACTGAGCCACCCAGGCGCCCCTCCTATGAGATTTAAATGAAGAAGGCCACCAAGACTAGGAGCAGACAGTGAGGTAGAGTTGCTCAGGAGCAGCCTGTCTCCTTCCATCTAGCAGTGGTAGCTTCTGGGTTTGGTGGTCTCCGGATCTAGGAGGATCCTGTCCCTATCCGAGTGGATATAAGGGGCTATGTGTTCTTTTGGTTCTCAGAAAATTCAACATGATCAGCCTTATAAGAATGAGGACTTTAATAAATTATTCCTATACATGATATAATTTCATATATGCACAATATATAGTAATATTATAGTTCACTTAAACATGCCTTCATAAATCGAAGTTAGTATGATGAAATTTAATTTTATATTATTTTAAATAATACTGTAGGGGCACCTAAGTGGCTCAGTCAGTTAAGCATCTGCCTTCTGCTTGAGTCATGATCCTGGAGTCTTGGGATTGAGTCCTGCATTGGGTTCCCTGCTCCACAGGAAGCCTGCTTCTCCTTTTCCCTCTGCCCTGACTTGCCTCCCTCTCCTCCCCCTCCCTCTCTCTCTATCTCAAATAAATTCAGTCTTTAAGAAAAGGCTGTTGAGTAGAAGTATTTTTCATAAATGAATTTGCAATAATATACAGATAACTCATAGAAATTAGTGAGTAAACCACAGAGATCCAAACAGATTATTTGTACATAGGGAATAAATTGACAGTTGTTTTAAAAAAAAAAAAAAAAAAGAGCGAGAGAGAGAGACATACATAGTTTGTAGTACACCCTTGTGAATAACCAAAGGAAACCAGAACTCTCAAAATACCTTTGTGTTTGCCTTTTGATAGTCAGCGAGATATATACTCTTTATGTTTCTAGTTTAAGAGTAGATTGATACTACCCTTTGGAAAACACTTTGACAATATTATTCACGATCTTTGAAAGCTTTCTACTATTTGATCAAATATTTTATTTCTAGGAATCTAGCCTAAGGACATAATATTAAATATGGAAAATTCTTAATACCAAAGACATTATGTGGCAGCACTTTAAAAATTTACTAATTTCTGTCATGAACCAAACCATACTCCCTCCACTCCAATACATGATTTATCCCAGAAGCTGGAAAATCCTGAAGCTAGAAAAATTGGTTTTATTTGCAAATAGGACAATCATGAGGTCTTGAGGTTTTAAGTAACACCACTACGACTACTGCTACTAAAAATGGTAATGATGATAATGATAGTTTCTGCCGTGGATGGTTTGGTCATTATTGTATCATTTCATTCCCACATAACCCTATAATCCTGCAAGGTAACTAGTATCAACCCGGTTATACTGGTGGGAAAACCAAGGTTTGGAGGTGGGGTTGTTTTTTGTTTTTTTTTTTTTTCTTTAGAGAATTTTAGAGGTAACTTTAGGGGTTTTAATGTTATTAAGATGATGTCATAAAGGGGCACCTGAGTGGCTCAGTGGGTTAAGCCTCTGCCTTCAGCTCAGGTCATGATCTCAGGGTCCTGGGATTAAACCCTGCACTGGGCTCTCTGCTCGGCGGGGAGCCTGCTTCCTCCTCTCTCTCTCTGCCTGCCTCTCTGCCTGCTTGTGATCTCTCTCTTTCTGTGTTAAATAAATAAATAAAATCTTTTTTAAAAAAATGGTGTCATAAATAAAGAACACAGAAATTCCCCAACCCTGCCCTGTCAGTTTTCCTGATTTGCTGTGGGATCGTCAAGGGAGATATATACTCAAAAAATAAGACCAATGGTATTGCCTTATTATAATCTGCATGAGTGCTCAATACCCCAGCAAGTTCCCTGGGAAAAAAGTGGTTGGGGCATGTGGGCCAGCCTAAATGCTTACAAGGCCTTTTTCTCATCCAGATCTAAATCCAAATCTTGGAATTTTATCACAGGGTAGCTCAGATATGGATACACTGACCTGGGTTCTTCACCGGATCTGAAGATATGTTCATAATGTTAGTCTCAAGGATCTTACCTATTGAACAATAAGGAAGCAACACAGAGCAGAAAAGAACCATCTCCATGTACTGAATTTTTCAGGCTTACTGATCCTGCTTACCAGTAATGACCAATTGATGTCTTGGAATTTGAATAGAGTAGCAACTTCCTCTGTTAAAAAAAGGCAAAAATGAGGCTAGAGGTTAAGTAATTTCCCCAGGATTATATGGCTAATAAATGGCGTAATCATTACGTCATATGATTATTAATCATAACCTGGTTAATTCCCAGTCTGTTTGACTACAAAGTCATGTTTCAATCATCATCATATTGTAGTCTCTGTAAACATTTGAAATATGTATATGGCAGAAGTAAAAATTGGTGACCTTTGCTTTGTTCCCCTTTTTCAACTGTAAAGATGCGCTCACAAGGTATTTAAAAATTAATAGGGGCACCTGGGTGGCTCGGTTGGTTAAGCATCTGTCTTTGGCTCAGGTCATGATCTCAGGGTCCTGGGATCGAACCCCACATTGGGCTCCCTGCTCAGCGGGGAGCCTGCTTCTGCCTCTACCTGCTACTCCTCCTGGTTGTACTCTCTGTCTCTGTGTCAAATAAAGAAATAAAATATTTTCTAAACTTAATAAAAATAGAAACGTATAAGGGTCCAGGCACTTCTTATTATGTTGAGAATCTTCTGTCATGGTGTCTAGCATAGGAGCATTTCATATATTTGTTGAAATAATATATTAGTTTGTATGAAGTTATACAAGTTCTACCACACTAATGTTTAATTCTTTTCTACGATGCCTTTTTAACTCTGAAAAAAAGCACATTTTAGTACTGATAGTTAACATAACTTTCATTTAATTTTGTGATGAATTAAATACTATCTTCAGAAACAATCCATTTCTATAGTATGTATTTGTAGCATGATGCTCCGCACCAGTGACTGAAACACGATACCACTGAGAACTTTTGTCCTCCAAAGCATAGAAACCTGGATGTTTATCTAGGATATGGGACCAGATTTCCACTCTCTTTAATGAAAGACAGAAGTGCAAAAGTAAGACTAAAGGCTAGAATGTCAGGGGACTATTCAAGTTTGGGAAAAGGCAGAGTGAGTCTACTTTTTCTTTATTCTGCCCTTTCCATTTATTGTGGAACAGAACCCATAGTCTTGCTCTTTCTTTTTTCTTCACTCAGTGGTGGCTTGTGTCAGTGTAACAACAAGGTTCTTTGAATGTAATGAAAATTAAATACATACAATTTTTCCCCATTTGAGTGAACATAAATTATTATGCCCCATGCAGAGAGTTCCGTGCCAGGAGAGAGTTTGCGTCTTATCTTTACAGATGTTATGAGTCAGCCTCCAGTCAGGAGACCGAAATCTCCCTAGTAATTTTTTTCCTGTTTAAAAATTTTTTATTCAGTTATTGTTTTAGTTACACTTTTATTTTCAGATAATTGTAGATTCATATGCAGTTGTAAGAAATTATATAGAGAGATCCTCTATACCCTTTAAGTTTCCCCAATGTTAAATCTTATAAAGGTACATAGTACCATATTGCAGTCAGGATACGGATTTTGAGACAGTCAGGATAAAGAATGTTTCCATCACCACGAGGGCCCCTCATGTTGTCATTTGAGAACCTACTGTTTCCCTCCTCTGCATATATACAGTATGTAACCTTTGGGGATTGACTGTTTTCACTCAGCATAATTCTCTGGAGATTCATTCAGGTTCTTGCATGTGTTGATAGTTTGTTCCTTTTTCTTGCTGTGTAGTATTCCATGGTATGGTTGTAATCACAGTTTGGTTAATTATTCACCACTGAAGGACATCTGGGTTGTTTATAAGTTTTGACTATTTTAAGTAAAGCTGCTATAAACCTCCATGTAGGGGTCTTTATGTGAATAGAAGTTTTTATTTCTCAGGGTTAACTGCCCAAGAGTACAGTTGCTGGCTTGTATGTTAACTGTGTATTGAGTTTTTAAAGAAACTGCCAGACTATTCCCATCAGCAGTGTGGAGTGACCCAGTTTCTCTGCATCATTGCCAGAATTAGATATTGTCTCAGTTTTTTAAAAGTCATTCTGATAGGTATGTAGTGATATCACATTATGGTTTAATTTGCATTTTCCTAATTGCTAGTGGTGTTGATAATCTTCTCTGGTGCTTGTCTGCCATCTGTATGTCATCTTTGGTGAACTGTCTCTTCATATCTTTTTCTATGGTATTTAGCCCTAGTGAGTGATTCTTTCTTTTTTTTTTTTTTTTGCAATTCTTTTTTTTTTTTTTTAAG
Source organism: Lutra lutra (assembly GCF_902655055.1). Taxonomy (NCBI): domain Eukaryota; kingdom Metazoa; phylum Chordata; class Mammalia; order Carnivora; family Mustelidae; genus Lutra; species Lutra lutra. The sequence goes on from NC_062284.1 coordinate 110,842,657, forward strand.
ATTTTATTTATTTGTCAGAGAGAGAGGGAGAGAGAGCGAGCACAGGCAGACAGAATGGCAGGCAGAGGCAGAGGGAGAAGCAGGCTCCCTGCTGAGCAAGGAGCCCGATGCGGGACTCGATCCCAGGATGCTGGGATCATGACCTGAGCCGAAGGCAGCTGCTCAACCAACTGAGCCACCCAGGCGTCCCATGAGTGATTATTTTCTGAAAGTGTTCTGTCTTGCTAGATTGTCCCATTTTTGGTTCTTTGGCTGAAGAGAGCAAGCTTCCCTTGGGACTTTTTTTTTTTTTTCCTGTGCTTATTGATATCACTATGTGTTGACTTCTCCAGCACACACTCTGGGATATCTGAGGGAAAAAGAAAATGCAGGGAACTGACCACAAAGTTGGTGTTCAGAGCTGATGTCCCCAGTTGTTCAGGAAGGTATATGATATCCAGGGTTTTTAGTCGTACTTAATAGGAAGAATAGGGAAGGTTATATCTGCTCTGTATTTCCAGAAATTTCCTGAGGTGTATATATTTTTTAGACATTTGCTTGTTGGAAATTTATTTTCAAATTTTATGTAATTATTAAAAATGCTTAGGTCATACTGGTAAGCCGAGCATGAAGATTACATGAAAACATGAAGATTACATTAGTCAACTCTCAAATTTTTTTTGATAAAGCAGTGTTTCACATTCCATGTTAGAAATGATGTGGAGTTAGAATCATGAAAAATGAAAATTGAAGTCATATTAAAGATGTATTAGAGTTCTGTTTTATTCAGATGAGCATATAGGTTCTTCAACATTCCAACAATGATTCCTGTTAGAGGAATCTAGGATCTGCCATTTTTTATACTACTGAATGAAGGTGGGGTTTTTTGGGGTAGACTGTTATTTCACATGGACAAGAAACATGGTTTTAGATTATTGTAATTATTTTATCATGCAGAGTGGGAAGAAATTTGGATATAAGGTTGTATGTTTTTTTTTAAAGATTTTATTTATTTGACAGAGAGAGATCACAAGTAGGCAGAAAGGCAGGCAGAGAGGGCGGGGAAGCAGGCTCCCCAATGAGCAGAGAGCCTGATGCGGGGCTCAATCCCAGGACCCTGAGATCATGACCTGAGCCCAAAGGCAGATGTTTAACCCACTGAGCCACCCCAGGTGCCCATGGATGTAAGATTATTGTTAAATGAGATAGTTAGGATTCTAAATACTTTTATTGAGAAAGTAGGAAAATAATAGCTTGCTTTAGAAAAGTAAAATATACAAAGGAAATACTCTGTTATAAATAGCCAATAACAGAATTTTGGTTATCGGTTTTACTGTGTAAATATATCAAAAAAATGTCACCTATCTTTTTTACAGATTGAAATTGTCAAAGAAGAATTTAGTGAACATTTAGAAGTTGTAGATAAGATTAACCAGATCTGCAGAAATCTACAATTTCATCTAAATAAAATGAGAATTTTTGAAGAGCCTCCTTTTGAGAAAGAAGCTAATATTATTGTGGATAGATGGCTTGATGTGAGTGACAATTTAATTCACTAAAATTTTTATTTTATAGCAAATCAGTCTTTTCTGTCACACCTTTAGTATTTTTATTTAACTATTATATTTGGAAGTGTTTATTATAAAATGTTCAAATAGTATAAAATTTATGACTTAAGAATTAATTTCACCCCCTTAGTGAAATGGGTCTACTAACAAATGGGTCTATCATCTTTGAGATATAAAGGCGTATACTCAACTTATGTAAAATTAACTGGTTAATATATTAACCATTTAGGATATTCAAGTCCAACTATATATTTATTTAATACAGCTTTAGTTGAGTAACATATTTTTATGAATTACAGATTAAGCATTTGTCCATGTTATATTTTCATCTGGGTTCTTAAAAGACCCTTTTATTTATTGTGGCTTATTAATTCGTTGGACTATTGCTTTCAGTTGCCTATAAGTGGCAGCAAAGTTTTTTTTTTTTTTGTGGAAGGAAGAACTATGTGATCTGTTAAAGCATATTTTTTTGTTGGTAAATAAAGCAAATTATTTAATAAGCAAAGGTAAATTCAATTTTTATTTTAAAATAGAGCATCTGAAACAATGGTTTTCGTACTTTTTACCACTAAATGTGTTCTTTCTATTTTTTAATTATGGTAGATAAATGAGAAGACAGAAGACTACTATGAAAATCTTGGTCGAGCTCTAGCTTTATGGGACAAACTTTTTAACTTAAAAAATGTCATTGATGAGTGGACTGAAAAGGTCCTTCGAAAAATGGAATTACATCAATTGGCTGAAGATGAAAGAGAAAAGCTGAAGGTAATTTGCAACAGAAGTAAAATGTATACTCTTTTTGTACACAGCTGATGTTTAATATGGAGCTTACTTTCTCGAAGCAGAGTAGAGAAATCACAAGGAAATGTTTTCTTTCATTATCCCTTGAGTGGGACCTTTCTGTTGTTTGTGTATCTAGGAAGATGTTAGCAGGTATTATTTACCTGGGGTTGACAGACACACAAGTGGTTCCTGGATAAAATGAAATCATACGGGAAAAGTTGCATCTTTATTTTTATGAACGTCTAACCAGATTGTAATATTGGTTCCAATTATGAATATAGTCAACAAACATAGTAGGATGAATGTTATACGTGACTTGGTTGTCAAGAAAATCACAGGTACTTTTGAATCATCTGGTTGTAACTGTTACCCTTTATCAGTACTTTGAAATTATGGTATTCAGTAGAATCACTTCTAGATCTTATTATTTAAAGTATTAATATAGAAACATGTATATTACTATGGCAGAAATTATTTTTAATATTTTGAAAACTGTAACTCAATTTGTTTTCCCTTATCTTCCTACATGATTTATCTTATATTTTGTATATTTTGTATATTTTATATATATGCAAAGGGTCCACAGGATAACACCTAGAAGAAGCCCCGTCAAAATGCAAAATTATTCCCAGGTGGTCAGTATAGGTCCCAGGGGTTGGCAGACATTTTCTTAAGAGGTCAAATTGTAAATATTTTAAGCTTATAGATCATTTGCTCACTGTCACAACTGCTTAATGCTGCTGTTGTAGCATGAAAGCATTTAGTCATAGACAATACATAAATGCGTGGAAGTAACTGGGTTCCAATAAAACTTTACTTATAAAAATAGACTGCCAGCCCTTAGACTATTAACTCCTGATCCTACATCATGATTATGGTCAACCTTCATAATTTGAATTAAGCAGTCTCTCCTTACCAAAGATTAGAAAAAAAGTATCAGGCCGAGTATTAAAATCTTATTAGAGCTTCAAAAAAGGCTATTTTTAAAACTGTAATCTCTGTACCATTTGGAAAGATTTAAGTTATCTCTTTTAACCCTAGGAAGAATTCTTTCTAATTGCTTATTTATGTATTATTCACTTGGATCGCATGAAATCTCTATCTTCGTAAGTCAGAAAACAATTAAAGATTAGCAATTATATCTGGTTCAGTGTAATAGAAAAATAAATGTGTGCATGAAGGTTTTACAGTATGCCAGCTCTAGTGCTTCATCTGTTTTCAAATCTTTGTTATTTTTATCTGCTTTTAAATTCATATATCCATTTTCATACATTTGGAAAAGGTTTTCAAAAATGTGTAGAGATATACGAGTTTCCATTGTGTATGATGACAGAAATTATGATTTTCTAAGTGTACATGAGTAAGTCCCTTAGAAATGCCTTGACAGGGGCGCCTGGGTGGCTCAGTGGGTTAAAGCCTCTGCCTTTGGCTCAGGTCATGATCCCAGGGTCCTGGGATTGAGCCCCACACATTGGGCTCTCTGCTTGGCGGGGAGCCTGCTTCCCCTCCCCTCTCTCTGTCTGTCTCTCTGCCTACTTGTGATCTCTGTCAAATAAATAAATATATATATACCTTAAAAAAAAAAAAGAAAGAAATGCCTTGACATACAGGTTGTTTAAAAAATTTGAAGTTAAAGAGTATAAACCGCCAGCCTGTGGGCTGGATTCCGCCAACAGAGTGCGTGTGTGTATGTGTGTAACTCCTAGGACTCCTTCAAAAAACAAGTGATTTGGGGGATATTGAAAGGCTCTCTTAGTTTCTGTATATAATAATAGTAATCCTGGGTACCAGAAAATAAAATATATATATATATATTTTCCATTAACATTATTTGTTCTAGGAAGAGTTACAAGCCTATGAACAAAAATCTTCAGAGTTTTCTGCAAGAGTGGCTAACATACAGTTTCTCCTTCAAAGCAGTGAAATACCCCTTGAATTGCAGGTGAGAGGATTTTTATTTGGAAGTTGCAATTAAAGCACTCTAAAGTAATGTTCACAGGTGCCTGGATGGTGCAGTCCGTTAAGTGTCCAGCTCTTGGTTTCAGCTCAGGCCCTGATCCGAGGGTCATGAGATTGAGCCCTGCGTTGGACTTGCACTCAGTGCAGAATCGGCTTCGGTTTCTCTCTTCTCCTCCCTCTGCCTCTCCCCCTGTGCACACTCTCTCTCAGATAACGAAATCTTAATAAGAAAAAAAAGTTCATAAACCAGAATTCTAAATCTTAAAACTAAAATGAAATTAAGATCATTTTTTAGTTCATGTTTATTCAATTCCTACGTTAAATTCAACTAAATTTTTAACAGTTGGCATAGTTCATTGTATTTGTTTAGAATAAATATTTTCGTATTATTTTAGTCTCATTTCACTGATTTCCAGGACTCCTGTGTAGAGGTGGAGATGTTGTCCTGCTTCTGTGTAAAGTAACAAGGTTTCCTCCTGAGTGTCTTTTGGCCATAGGAAGGAGAATATGGCTCAAGTGATTCCCCGTTTATTAATTGCTGGATGGAGAAGCAGGGAGATGGCTGCGAGTATGGTTTTCTATCGTGTGAAGAGATTGGTTACAATTTTATTTCGATCAGACCGTATAGTGGCTGAATGTGACATCCGGAGTCAGACCTTCTGGGTGGGGTTCTGGCTCGGCACCACTAGTTTTGTGATCTTAGGCAAGTTACTTAACATTCAAAAGCCTGTATTTTGTACGTAAAATGCTTACCACAAAGCTGTGCACATAATAAACACTCAATAAATGCTGGCCATTTAATTTTTCTGTATATTTTAATATATTTTCCAATGAGTGCCTCGAGAGGGCACCTCAGCTGAGATGCTAGATAAAACTTGCTTTGGAGGGGGAAAGGACTCATCCTGTTTAGTCTTTTGGAAAAAAAATGTCAGAACGTCAATCTTGGTTTTTTCGTATTATTCTTTTTTTTTTAAACAATTGGAATGGTATCAGTGATGTAGAACATCGAAGAATTAACTTTGCGTTGAAATGAAGCAAAGTTTCAACTCATTCTCTAGCAACGCAGTTGTCTTAAAATCTAGTTAAATAAAACCTGCCACAGACTTTTTGTATGTTTCATGATTTCAGGTCATGGAGTCCTCCATTTTAAACAAGATAGACAACGTAAAAACACATTTAATAGGAGAATCCATGTGCTCTGCACTCAGTGGCAGCCCGGCTGAGCTAAGGGAGGACCTGGACCAAGCCAAGACCCAGATTGGAATGACTGAGTCCCTCTTAAAAGCTCTGTCTCCTTCCGACAGCTTAGAGATCTTTACTAAACTTGAGGTATGTTGCAGCTGTGTCTCTTCGTGGTTCAGATTTATTTTTATATTTGTTTCTTGATGGCTTTGACCTCTTGAGGTTAATAAACTTAGTTACTAAAAAATGAAAGCCAAGGGCAAAAACTCAGGAAAACAGTTTGTGTCTATTTAGCAGTCTCACCTTTGAATTGCTTGGTGGACAGTAATTATTTGATATTAAATTGCATTGTGTTACACCTGTACCAGCTAAGGTAAAGCGAATCCACCCAACAGAAGATCATTGAGATTTTTACAAAAACAATGGAGATCTGTTATGCTTTGTATAAATTGAGCTCATTTTGAGACCTAATAGTTGTTTGTTTGTTTATGTATTTAGGAGATACAGCAGCAAATCCTACAGCAAAAGCACAGTATGATGTTACTTGAGAATCAAATAGGTTGTCTGACTCCTGAACTCTCTGAATTAAAAAAGCAATACGAAAGTGTCAGTGACTTGTTTAATACCAAAAAAAGTGTTTTGCAAGATCACTTTTCTAAGTTATTGAATGGTGAGTGCAATGTTTCTCCTAACTCTTTCTGGGAATCTGGAAGTATGAATAAGTATTGTGAATGCGAAGGCTTATCTAAGCTTCACTTACAAATGGTTGCACAGATTCTAGTTAAGGAAAAGGATTTATTTAATTAGTTAGGATTTATTCAGATAACTCTTCGGAGGGGAAGTGCTCACTAATTTATGCCTATGGTAGATAACATCTTTTCCTTTAAAGTCCCAAATATTTATTTCATGAAAGAAGGTCACCAACATTTTCAGATTTGCCCTGCTCACTGTGGTGAGTGAGTCTAGGGACATGTCTGTGAGCAGGCTGCCCTTGCAGGTGTCTTTGGGTGTCCTGTGTGCTTGGAAAGGAGATTTGGTATAGAAAATATACCACAATTTGGGGCACATGTGTGGCTCAGTTGGTTAAACATCCGACTCTTGATCTCAGCTCAGGTCTTGATTTTAGGGTCATGAGTTCAAGGTCTGCACTGGGCTCCATGCTGGGCATGGAGCCTACTTAAAAAAGAAAAAAAAGTTAAAAAGAAAAAGAAAATATACCACAATTACTCTCTAGAATCTGTTAGCCTCAGAGTTGGGTTTCAACTTATTACCCACTTTATACAATGACTGTAGTAGCCATGTCATGCAAAGCAAGTGTCAAATCTCTCAATTTAACAAGGTGTTTGAAGTCTCCCTTGAATGAATACAACTTTCTTTGTTTTTTCCTGCAGATCAGTGTAAGAATTTTGACGACTGGTTTGGCAACATTAAAATGAACCTTGAAGAGTGTTTTGAATCATTAGAAACAAAAAAGAGTGTGGAACAAAAGCTACAAAAACTTTCTGTAAGATATGTGTATATATATATGTATATGCAATTTAACTAAAATTTATCAAAACTAAAGTGCTAGAGACATAGGGCTGTATTTAAGTAGATAAAATCATTACTTTGGGGGTGCCTGAGTGGTTTAGTTGGTTAAGCATCTGATGCTTGATTTCTGCTCAAGTCATAATCTCAGGGTTGTGGGATTAAGCCCCACCTTGGGCTCCATGATGAGTGTGGAGCCTGTTTAGGATTCTGTCTCTCCTTTTCCTCCCTCCCCACTCAAGCTCTCTCTCTCTCTCAAAAAAAAAAAAAAAAATTACTTTGACTTATTTACTAATTTCTCTACAGAGATAATATTTCCAAATAACCAACTTTTCCCCAAATATTTCAAAACTCCATATTTATTGGGTAAGGATGCAGACCAATTAAGTTGTATTTTCACACCTAGTCTAAGATGCTATTTAACTTAGTGTTTACCGGTAAATCCAGTCAACTTAAAATTATATTTGATAAAAAATAAAGGCTTTGGGCTCCTGGGTGGCTCAGTGGGTTAATCCGCTGCCTTCGGCTCAGGTCATGATCTCAGGGTCCTGGGATCGAGTCCCGCATGGGGCTCTCTGCTCGACAGGGAGTCTGCTTCCCTCTCTCTCTCTCTGCCTGCCTGCCTTTCTGTCTACTTGTGATCTCTCTCTGTCAAATAAATAATAAAATCTTTAAAAAAAGAAAAAAAGAAAAAAAAATAAAGGCTTTACCTAATGTGGCTTTTGAAATTCCTTTATTTTCTTGAGAGAGATCTCTTGACTTTTTATTATTTTTTTTTCCTGAGTAATATTTTAAAAATCTCAGTTGAGAGGCACCTGGGTGGCTTAGTCATTAAGCATCTGCCTTCAGCTCAGGCTATGATCCCAGGGTTCTGGGATCAAGCCCCATATCAGGGGCCCCTGCTCAGCGGGAAGCCTGCTTCTCCCTCTCCCACTCTCCCTGCTTGTGCTCCTTCTATCACTGTGTATCTCTCTGTCAAATAAATAAGTAAGGGGCATCTGGGTGACTCAGTGGGTTAAAGCTTCTGCCTTCGGCTCGGGTCATGATCTCAGGATCCTGGGATTGAGCCCTGCATCGGGCTCTCTGCTCAGCAGCGAGCCTGCTTCCCCGCCTCATTCCCGCCGCCTGCCTCTCTGCCTGCCTGTGATCTCTGTCAAATAAATTAATAAAATCTTAAAAAAAAAAAAATCTCAGTTGCACTTTACTACAGCTGGTTGAACTGTAGTGTTAGGTAGCCTGAAATAAAAGGTAGTATGCATGAGGGCATTTAAAATGCTTACCACATCCTTAAATCTTGATCACTTTAGGCTAGGTTTCTAGTACTTTAGTGTTGATGATAAGTCATACTCTCAAGCTTATGAGTGGCACTAAATGTTCTTTGTTTGATTTCTTGCTTTGGTGATACTGTTATTTATTGATAAAAATTGCCTTTCTGCTCTTTTTTTGTTTAAGTCCCAACTTTTTATTTTTTATCTTTTGCCTTTAACTTTGCCCATGGTATGGGTCTTAGCAATGGGTGCTCAAACCTTGACCCACAAACACTGAAATAAAATGTGGATTCAGGCAAAGTTAAATAGTGAATTGGCTGTTTAGGTTTACATGTTGATTTCCAGAAGGGAGCAAGTATTTAGAAGCTGAGGAAAGAAAAACGAAGCTTTCCCAGTCTTATTCCTACTGACGTTCATGGTGACCCTGCATTATTTTTCTTGATCCATTTCCAGTGAGTCAGATGTAAACACACATTCTACACCTAACAAATTGGTCATTCGCCATTAAAGTTAGCCATGTCTGCATAGCTCTTCTCTTGTACTGGTGTTAAAAAGGTGGCACGTCTCTGTACCAGCTTGGGAAAGCTTCGTGGGGGTTATAGAGACGACACTTTGACTTTGCCAGTAGAATATCGTTGACTTTCTGTCTCTCTTAAGGATTTCTTGACTCTTGAAGGAAGAGGCAGTAAAATACAGCAGGTGGGCACTGTACTGAATCATGTTAAGAAGCACCTGCCCAAAGCACATGTTAAGGAGCTTAACAGTTGGATTATAAATCAAGAAATCGAATTAGAAAAAATGGAGTCCATTTGCCAGGCCCGAGCAAAGGAGCTTAATGACTACTTGCAGCAGTTACTGAGGTAGGATATAAAGGCAATATCTAAATAACATGTTTTCTAATGGTACCTTTATATGTTCTGTGCCTCAGTACAGCTGACACTGGGATATACAATACACACAAATTTCACAAATAAAATACATATTTGCAAATCAAAGTTTGTCTCTAGAAGACCGAAGTTAAGAGAATTCGTCAAATTATCTAATATGGTAATAGTTCAGGGGAGAGTCCAGAAATGTTTTCTGTTTGTTTCTTGTTCCTTCTCATACATTTGTATAGCTCGTTGCTTTTATAGAATCCCACTATAATACAGGCTGCTATTGTTCGGATTTTAATGTTACAAATTAATTTTTCTCTAAAGAATAACAAAAAAAAGTGGTTAAAAACTTGGTTAGCTTCCGAAATTCATGCCTACCTTCTCTTCATAGACATACTTTTTGCTTCCGTTCTATTTTAACATATGTAATGTTCTTTTAGACTCCAGGATGACCACAGCAATCTGAGCAAGTGGTTGACTAGTCAAGAAGAGAAATGGGAAGAAATGGAAAAATCAGGAGAGAAAACTGAGCTATTTTGCGAAGCTGTAGCTAGAAAGAGGTAGAGCTGATCTCGTACGAGTGTATTTTCTGCCACCGTGGTTTCTTACATGTTGCTGTGGCTGCTGTAAACTTTCTGTGATGTTTATTTACATGTGTGTAATGTTATTATGATTAATGTTAATTTGTTTTTTAATTGTTAATTATTAACAAATTAAGAATTTACAATTGTTAATTAACAATTAACAATTAAAATTAAACAATTAAAATTAAACAGTTAAAATTGACAATTAACAATTAAAATAATTGTTATTTATTAACAATCATGTTAATTCACATGCTGTGAATTTACAGGGAACAGTTTGAGTCTCTGGCCCAGATGACCAGCTCTTTGAAGGAATGTGGGCTTACCGAAGAAGAAGAAATAGTAATGGAGTCAGCACATTTGATTGATAGGTACCAGGCATTTTTGAGACAATTATGTGAAATTGATGAAGAGGATAAGTTACCTCCTACAGAGGACCAGAGCTTTAATGATCTCGCACATGATGTAATTCGCTGGATAGCAGGGATTAAAGAATCCCTTATGGCTTTGAATTCATCGGAAGGCAAAATGCCGCTTGAGGAAAGAATCCAAAAAATAAAGGTATAACTGTGGAAACTGAATTTCAGAGGTCAGAGTGAACTGTAATTTTTAAAAGATTTAGAGGAAAACTGCAAAGATAAACTGTTTCTTAATGGAAAATAGGATCACTGTGGGTTGGCTGAGGCATTCAGATGACTGTGCTTAAAAGGCAGAAGGGCTGTGTTGGATCTAAAGTTATCTTAAAGCAGACAGAAGAGAGACTGTATAGCCTCTCTTTGTAAGGGCAGTGCCTACAGAGGGTGGCAGTGGGAGTTGGCTCAGATGTAAAGAAATATATATATGACAGTACAGAGAGGCATCAGCAATGTCAAGGGCAGGGCTAGAGACGAACTCTTCTTCACAGTGAATAGGTATGGTTCATAAAGATGATTAGATATCGAGTGTGTTGTGTGGTTCATAAAGGTTATTAGGTGCTGAGGGGGTTGCAGAGGGCAAGGAAATCTCAAGCTCCACCTGGCTCACTTTTTACCTGAGGGGAGAGTCAATAGACGTTGTTAGTTAAACATGCAGGGGATAGAAGCACATGTGCGTAAACGCGACCTGGAAGGATTGAAATTAACATTAATCAGAGCATATTACAGGAAGCAATGGTTATGCATCATGAGCTCTAAGGGTTGGTGAAGCTCACTGAAGTAATTGGGGTTATATGTGAAAGGCTTTCCAGGGGATGTGAATCTGGAGTTGCATTTCCAATTAGGGAGAAACTTGATTGTTTAGAGCAAAGGAGGGAAAGAGAGGAACAGGGAGTGGGAATTAATTATGTCGTAGCAGGGGGGACAAGAGTTGACAAGGGGCACTGCATTTTCCTGTGGGAAGCCCTAAGTCTCATCTTGAGTGTATAAAAATGTTGTGTTCGGTTGTTACTTTAACTCTCTATCAATAAATAATGGAGTGAATAGGAAGGATTTGCCCGAGTCTTTCGGGCCTCTGCCTTATTTGAAGGCAGTTGAAAATAAAGATGAGAGAAGGAATGCAGAGAGATCAACCTGAAAAAATATTTATTGAGAATCAGTTCTGTATCATGTGAAGGAGATAGCATTGACCTATAAAAATGAGAAGATAATTTTGAAATCTACTCTGCAGTTACTCTAAATATAATGTGTATAAATCAAAAGATATCATATGTACTTTCCCTAAGTAATACAAATGAGTTTCTAAGCTCTGTTTTATTTAATTCAGGAAATCATTTTACTAAAGCCTGAAGGGGACGCTAAAATACAGACCATCATGAGTCAGGCTGAGAGCAGCAGATCTCCATTGGCTCCAAAGACCCTTACTGATATCAAGAATCAGTGGGACAACACACTCCATTTAGCCAACACATATCTAAGGTAAAGGACAATGCCTTCACTTATTCATGGCTTTCATTACACTGTGAAGCCATAACAAGTATGTTTTGTCTGCCTCCTGGATTTGGATAGAATATCTATTGGAGAGAAAGTAATGTCAGGGGCATCCACAATGTCAGAGGCAGAAATGAAGACGAAAAGTTCTCTGGATCAGATAGGAAATACACCGTCTTAGCTGTAGCAGTGTTTAGTTTGGCTGGTTCATCAACCCACGGAGTTCTTGGTAACAAATTAGCATTGTCTATCATTCCACCTTCAGCACTGCTTCTTACCAAAACTCCCCTCCCCCAGACAATCTCAGTAGTCTGCATGATATTACTGTAGAAGAATTATCCTTTTAAGTATCTATTCTAAGAGATTCTTAAATGTATAAACGTGGTAAATGTCTGAATTCAGTGGACATAATTCTGGTGAAAATTTTTAATTCCTATCACATCTTAAATGATACATTTACTGTTTTGTGGAAATGTGAATTTTATATTTTTTTCTAGGAAGACAGATCAAAGCTAAATTATAGAAAGTATAAACTAGTTAGATGGCCAATGTACTGAATAATTATTTATTTTAGTTATATGAGAAAGAGAAATGTAAGATAATATAATTTTATTTAAGCATAATAAAAACTGTAATGGTCTGGAATCTAAATTATTAAGTGTTTGTTCTTAGGTCAAATTATGTAACAAAATTTTTTTAAAATAATACTACAAATAATTTCTGTCTTGATTTCTGAGCTAGACTTAGTGCTGTTTAGAATGTCATTAATGCCAAAAGGAGTCTTTGGGAATAACTGATGTTAGTGTTATTTCAGTGCTTTTTATTACAACGTATGTTATACATAATATGCAGAAAACATTCCAATTTGCTAAGAGTCATGTCATTTCTAAAATATTTGTTCAACTTAGCCATCAAGAAAAGCTTCTGCTAGAAGGGGAGAAGTATTTGCAAAGTAAGGAGGATCTGAGATTAATGCTCACGGAACTAAAAAAGAAGCAGGAAGTGGGCTTTGCGCTGCAACATGGTTTGCAGGAGAAGAAAGCTCAGTTAAAAATTTATAAGAAATTCCTCCAGAAAGCACAAGATTTGACGTCTTTGCTAAAAGAGTTAAAATCTCAAGGAAGTTACCTCTTAGAGTGCACTAAAAACCCCAACTTCAGTGAAAAACCTTGGCTGGAAATAAAGCATCTACATGAAAGTCTTCTGCAACAGCTCCAGGTGAAATGGTCAAAATGAAATTTCAAAATGATTGTCATAAGTATGCGTACTTATGTCATATTTGTATATGGAACCATTTTTTGTTCTTTTGGTAAATCAGAACCTTCTAACATTTAATTGATCATTTTGAGATACAAATACTAACTCCTCAATCCGTCAGTTTTGCTAGAAGAATCCAGTGCCTATTGTTTGATGATGATGTTATTTTTTCTCCTCCAACTTCTCCTTTCCAGGGGTCAAAGGGCTAAGATTTTTTTTTTTTTTAAGATTTATTATTTGAGAGAGAGAGAGAGAGAACAAGAGAGTGTGTGAGCTTTATCTCATGACCCTGGGATCATGACCTGAGCTGAAACCAAGAATCGGACACTTAATCGACTGAGCCACCCAGGCGCCCCTAAGATTTTTTAATGTATCTCTCTGAAAGAGATGTTATCAAAGTGATCCATGCATCTACCAGTCTATCCATTTGTCCATCATCTGTCCATTGGAATGGTTTACAGTTGACCCTTGAACAAAGTTGGGGGGTGGCAGGGGTGCTGAGCCCCCCACAGTTAAAATTTGTGTATAACTTCTGACTTTCTGAAAACTTAACTGCTATTAGCCTACTAGTAACCGGGAAGCCTTACAGATAACACAGTCAATTAACATGTATTTTGTATGTTATATGTATTATACATTGTACAGTAAGCTAGCAGAAAGAAAATGTTAAAATCATAAGAGGAAACACATTTACAGATCTGCGCTGTATAAGATCTATGCATGATTGGATCCATGTAGCTCAAACCCATGCTGTTCAAGGGTCAGCTGTACATTCATGATTCTGTATAAACCTCCTCAGTTTCCCTCTCTTGAATGTTCTGCAGTAAAAGAAATAAGAGATGTCAGCTTGCCACTGAGGGAGTGCATTCTCATAAGAGAATTATCTATAGTTCTTTGCATTTTGGAAGTTAGATTCAATGTAAGGATCCTGTGGATGAGAAATCGTGCTCTATAGACCGCAGGAGATGTGCAGAGATAAAGAGAGATCCACTTGACTGAAGGGGTTGAGTTTAATAATTACTACTGTTCTGATCAGGTGTGGCTACCTTATGTTCTTATTCCAGGAAGAGAACTTCAAGGTGGGTTTGCTTTTGAGTTAGGATTACTTGTTCCGAACACACAGTGCTGGAATTTAATTCTTAGGGAAGGAATCCGAGGTTAGGCTGATCTCAGATAGCCTCATTTCCAACTGTGGATATTTGGTTATACTAAGAAGGATAATTAAGGGAGCTGCTTTATTATAGATGTTTGTGATTTGATGATATAATTTGAAGCATTTATGTTTTGTAAACCTCTTGAGAAATAAATTGTCCTCAGGAATGAAACGAAGGCAAAGAAGCATGGGGGAAACAAATGTGATTTCAATAAGCCATTTTCAGGGGGACAGAGGAGATTTTACATTGAAATATCTCAGCTACTAAAAACTTTACTTAAATTTTCTGGACAATTTATGGCCCTATTCCTGTTTCAAGATGAAACCTCATGAAACAAGGGTTTCTGAACAATTTAATTATTTTTCTGAGTGAGAAAATTCACAGACATCATTGGTGAATTGTCGGTTTTATTTTTAGGATTCTGTGCAGAAATTGGAAGGTCATGTTCAAGAACACCACTCATACCAGCTTTGCATCACAGACCTGAATGCCACATTGGATGATATCTCCAAGGAATTTGCCAGTTTTTCTGATATGCCTGGGGATCAAATAGCAGTTGAGGAAAAACTGCAGAAACTGCAGGTATTAATCAGTGTCCAGACATGATGGGCATGAAAACAGAATCAGTATTAATTATAATGAACAAATCTGTGTCTTTGATAAGAAATTCAGTTACTCTTCAGGTAACTAAGGTGACTAAGGTTCTGACTAGTCATAGAAAATGGGAATGCTCTTTTTTAGTGACCAAATTCCTTTATAATTTGCATTGAATGTTTCCCTGCTCTCCGGACCCTCCGAGACCATTCCACCATGACCAGTCTGTACCTCCCGGAGATCTTTGTTTCCAAGACAGCACAGTGATTCCAGGAGATACTGGAGAGTGAAAGAACGTATCTGATGCCACAAGACCAAGGGGGAAATGCTTCAGTTTTGCATTCTTTATCAGGGGTGGATGGGAATTGTATCATTTTTTACCTTATTACTTTTCATACTTACGGTCTAAATTAGAGCTCTCTCCAGATGTAAGGCGTCTAAACTCCTCTCCCTCACTCCAACAGCACCTAGTCTTTTGCAGTGAGGATCACAGACAACCCTTTACCCACAATCTCAAAACACATTCCTTGGATTCTCACTCTTTGCTTAGCCAATGTCAGCAAGCCTGAGAGGTGTCTTCTAAAAGAAAACAAAGTAAAGCATTTTCTCAGCTACTACTTTGACAGCTCCTTAACTGGAGATTTCATGGCATGAGTCTCAGAGCAGCACTGCTGGCCCGAATGTGGGAGTTCTCCATCTCTCTCTCTCTCTTTTTTTTTTTCTTTTCTTTAAGTTTATTTAAGTAATCTCTCCACCCGATGTGGGACTCAAACTCGCATCCCTGAGATCAAGCGTCACATACTCTTCCAACAGAACCAGCCCCCTCATCTCTTTCATTTAGGGGCCTGGAAATCAAGCGAGCCTTCTCCTCTGTGGCCTCACATTGTGACAGGCTACCTCCCTTTTTTTTTTTTTTCAAAGATTTTATTTATTTACTTGACAGGTAGAGATCACAAGTAGGCATAGAAGCAGGCAGAGAGAGAGGAGGAAGCAGGTTCCCTGCTGAGCAGAGAGCCTGATGCGGGGCTTGATCCCAGGATCCTGGGATCATGACATGAGCCGAAGGCAGAGGCTTTAACCCACTGAGCCACCCAGGTGCCCCGTTACCTCCCTTTTTTAACAGCAACCATTTGACAGATATTCAGGGCTCATCATGTCCACGGCACTGTTTAGGGGCCATGGATAATTAAGAAAAGTGTTAGATGTGAGCCCAGCTCAGTCTTCTCCAGAAAAATTAACATAGAGCCTCTGTTATAGGTAGAAGAAATCTCAGAGGCTATCAAGTTCAGACCCCTCATTTTATATGTGATAAGCTGGGTTCTGGAGAGATGAGGGACTTACAAGGTCACCCAGAGTAGGGGCTACTACTCAGGTCTTCTGACCCCACGACACACCTCTACTTGGATGTTGTACACTTATTTATCATTCAGTATGTCCAGAAAATAACTCAACTTCCCTTTCTCCATCTCCATACCAGTAGGCCTGCTTTTTCTTCTGTGTTCTCTGACTCTGAATATTTCTACCATCTCTCCGGGCTTCAGGTCAGAAACCTGGTTATCCATCCTTTCCCAGACTCCTCAGTCTAGTCAGACATTAAGTGCTGTCTCTATCATGTCTGGAATAATCTGTACAATTTGTTTCCCCCCCAAGACCTTCCATTATTGCCTCTTCAGAGCAAGCCCTCACCTCACACACCCCTGCATTGTGTTCCGAATGGGCTGTCTGTCTGCCCTTGCTACCCTCTCCATGGCAACATCCCCATGGCTGCACCCGGAACATTCTAAAATGCGGTCTGGATCTCCCTTCTTCCAGCTTAATATGTTTTGATGACTTATGCAGACTTGTTAGCACAGTTTTCACATTCTGTTACAATTGTCTGTTTACTTCTGTGTCTCTCTCACTAGACTATAGGAACCTGACTTGGCTGTGTTTTCCTCATCTATGTAACTTTGAAACCTGTCAGTCATAATAGGGGTGCCTGGCTGGCTCAGTTGGTGGAGCATGTGACTCTTGATCTTAGGGTTGTGAGTTCGAGCCCCACGTTGAGTGTAGAGATTACTCTAAAAAGATTTTTTTAAAAGATTTTTATTTATTTATTTGAGAGAATGTGATTGCGAGCATGGGAAGAGGGAGAAGCAAACGCCCTGCTGAGCAGGGAGCCCAATGTGGGGCTGGATCCCAGGACCCTGGGATTGTGGTCTGAGCCCAAGGCAGACACTGAACCAACTGAGCCACGCAGATGCCCCAAGATTGCTTGAATTTTTTTTTTAATTAAAAAAAAAAAACAACTATCATAACATTTGTTGCTAGTTAAATGAACAAATGAAGGAATATTGTGTAGTCTATTAAGATAGTGACTGATAAATACTATATAATTCACCTAGTAACTTTAAGGCTTATTCTATTTCAACAGTAACATCAGTAGCTATTATAATACCTCACATTTCCTTTTGAGTCTTAAGGTCTCAAATCAGCCTGATTTGTTCATGCGTTGAGTAAATATTGATCGAGTTCCCACTATGTTCCAGATACTGCATTAGATCATTGATTTAAGCTTTACTCTGAATTGTAAATATTAGTACTAGATTCGTGTGGGTACATTCTAAATGATTCTTCTATTTTCAGTGCTTTGCACAGAGTAGGCACTTACTATTTAGTATTTTGATTGTGTAAAAAGGCTGTATCTTGAACAAAATATATACTTAACAAATAAGTGTTGATGCCTCCTACGTTCCAGGAACTGTGTTGGGAGAATTTTCTTTGTTACTTCTGATAAACTTGTAGTATCTTATAAAATCTGTTGGAGATTTAGATCTGGGATGGCACATTGGTTTAAATTTTGCCCAAACTTTCTTCTTTGTGATATGAATTGGTAAATTTTTTACACTTTCCACTAGTGGAGCAGAATACTCTGTGATTTATAAAAGTCAGTTAACTCTTGTGACCATTGAACAGAGGTACTTTTCGTGACAATCTTTTCTCTACTTACAGGAACTAGAGAATAGACTCCGTTTGCAAGATGGCACATTAAAGCAGATTTTAGCTTTAGCAAAATCCATCAAGCAAAATACATCTTCAGTGGGACAGAAGATTATTAAAGATGATATAAAATCACTTATGTGTAAACAGAAGGACTTGGAAAACAGACTTGAATCTGCCAAGCAGGAGACAGAAAATTGTCTCAATAGCATTCTCAAATCAAAACGCTTATCAGAACAGAGAGAAAAGTTTACTCTGCCAGGCAGAGAGAAGGAGGTCACTTCTGATGTGCATGAGTCCACTCAGGACTCCAGTGCACTGGAAACGTTTGAGGAAGTCTGGGAGATAAACAAGGTAAGTGCTTATGATTGCATCTCTAAGACATCGCGTCTGAGAATGAAGAGGTGTTGGGCTCTGAAAAGAGGGTGGTAAATCAAGCCTTCTTATTTCATTATTAAACCCTCAGTGTGCTGGCTATTTATGATGCCCACTTGTAAGAAGAGCCCTTAGAAAACTGTCTAAGATTTCAGTGGTGAAATATTACTGTTTAGTCTGTTAACATGTTAGTCACCAATTTAGGTTGATTATTCTCTCTGACATGTAATCAGATAGTTTCTTGGGTCAAGAACACAAAGGCAAATTCGAAAAGGCAAAAGAAAAAGAAAGTGTGTTCTACCCATTTTCCGAGGGAAAAAAATCCCAAGAGCCTTCTTTCTTTTCTTTTCTTTTCTTTTCTTTTCTTTTCTTTTCTTTTCTTTTCTTTTCTTTTCTTTTCTTTTCTTTTTGTGGATGTTATAATGAAATCAGAGACTACTTCAAAGGATAGTTTCCTTCTTTTTCTTCTCATGTTAACCCTATACTGCAAATGCATTTTTAAATGTTGTCAGATCCCTTGGTATGAGAATATCAACATTCAGGCTCCTGATTTTCCCTAGGGAGAATAAAGAAGAATGTTGTTTTGTTTTCATTCTCCTATGGCTCTTAAAGTTCTTTCTCACAGGGTAGAGATTGAAATGAAAAAGGCACAGAGAACCATCCAGTAAACCGTATTTGAAAGGGTCTTTCTATTAGGCAGCCTCTCACAGTTCAAGGTCCAGTGGGACATTGGCAAAGGCTAGACCACTCAGGTGTGAGTTCTCATCAGCTTTTTGTGGAGTACGTGATCAAAAGCAATGAAAAGAATGTGCATTTCTGTTGTCTTCTTAAAACAGAAGTCCATGGGGGTGCCTGGGTGGCTCAGTCAGTTAAGCATCTAACTTCGGCTCGGGTCATGACCTCTGGGTCCTGGGATTGATCCCCAGGTTGGGCTCCCTGCTCAGCAGGGAGTCTGCTTCTTCCTCTCCCCCTCCCCCTGCTCATGCTCTCTCTCTCTCTCTCTCTCAAATAAACAAATAAAATCTTAGAAAACAAAACAAAACAGGAATGCATGGAAGATTATAGGAACCAGATAGCGTTCTCTAGAAATCTGCAAAACCATAAAGGCCAATGGAGCATCTGTCTGGCCATGAGGAAAGACTTACTAAATCCCACAAGCAGTGTTAGATATCACTAAGGAAAATGTCTTAAGGAATGAAGGGCCCATACCTGCTACTCCTGAGGAGTATGTATAAAAGAAACTTTCTTAACAGTATTAAACAGCAGTAGATAAGTGAGAAAGAAAGAAAAAAAAAAACCTGAGTGCTTTCTATCCTAATACATAATGTTGCTATAGGGAGTTGCTTAATAACTTTTAAAATTAGCTTCTCAGACCCATTTTGGCTGTGAGCCCCCAAAATACAGTAGAGTATATTGAAAACTAAATAAAACTCATAATCCAATAATAAGAGTTTTTATAATTTATTAAGCTTTTACTTGATCTTGAACGATGAGTTATTTATAATTTATGATACTTCATTAAAATATTTTTCCATTGAATCATGTAAGACAAATATATTGTAATATAAATTTTTATTTGATTTGTGATGCCTTGTGTCATGGTCAGAAGACTCATGTTTGTGAAGGAGAAGATAAGCAACTTTTATTTATTTATTTATTTTTAAGATTTTATTTATTTGGCAGAGAGATCACAAGTAGGCAGAAGAGGCAGGCAGAGAGAGGGGGAAGCAGACTTCCGCCTTGAGCAGAGAGCTGACACGGGGCTCGATCCCAGGACCCTGAGATCATGACCTGAGCCAAAGGCAGAGGCTTAATCCACGGAGCCACCCAGGCACCCTGATAAGCTACTTTTAAACCTAAAAAAGTGATAGAGGAGGTACTTCATTCTTCAAGTAGGTTTAGGGTAGAGGAATGGTTTGGGGTAGAGGTTTGTGGTTTTAATTCTCTAGAAATATTTTATTATGACTTTTTATTCTTTTGTGACATGAATCTTTTTTTTTTTTCTCTGCCTGTGCTTTTATTTTCTCTACTCTAAGTACTGGCTGTATTTACTTTATTCTATATAATATTAGACTATGAAAGACCAAGAATAGTTTTAATGTTGAGCAGCTAGTAAAGGCGATCAAAACATGCATAAACATGTATAAGACACAAGTGTAAAGACTTAAGCAGGAGTATCTAAATAACATAAAAGCACCATTTACTGAACTGTAAGTCTGATTAATCAGAAACTATTATGATAGTGAAAATAAGCATTTAATTGATTAAAAATACTTATCAAGGCCTCTTTTGTGCTAGTCATTCTGCTCAAAGATGCCATCAGATATCATGGTTTAAAATGTAACACTAATTATGGACTCCTGGGTGGCTCAGTAGGTTAAGCGGCTGCCTTCAGCTCAGGTCATGATCCCAGGGTCCTGGGATTGAGTCCTGCATCAGGCTTCCTGCTTAGCGGGGAGTCTTCTCCCTCTCCCTTTGCCCCTGTCCCTTGCTTCGCTCACACACTCTCTCTCAAGTAAATAAATAAAACCTTTTAAAATATTAAAAAATCTAACAGTGACTAAATATCTAATTAATGCTCATTTCACATGCCTTTTTGGGATCTACAGGGGCTTTTGTCAGATCCTTTAAAATTGCCTCCAGAAGAATTTTTAGGAAGTTTTATTTTCTTCTACTTTTTTCTTTAGTAAATTCCATTTGATCTTAGAGTTTTGTTGAAGGTGTGATTGCACTTGTCAAAAGTGGCGATTATAGCATGTATGTATTTCAATCTGTTGCCAAGAATTTCAGTTTTTTAAAAAAAAATTATTTAATTTTCAGAGATTGAGAGAGAGAGCATAAGCAGGCAGAGTGGCAGGCAGAGGAGGCAGAGAAGCAGGCTCCCCACTGAGCAAGGAGCCTGATGTGACTCGATCCCAGGACCCTGGGATCATGACCTGAGCCGAAGGCAGCCTCTTAACAGATGGAGCCACCCAGGCACCCCTCCAGGAATTTCATTTTAGAAGAAATTTAGGCGATAACTTAGATCTGGACCTTTCTTTAATAACACAATATTAAGGGAAACCTGGAGGCAAAAGAAATTACAGCATGTAAACTGAAGGATATGGGTGCTTATGATCCAATATCATCCTGGATATTTTTATAGAAGTGACTTTCTAAGAGTTTTTAAATATGAAGGGGCAGAACTGCCTTCTATCTCCCCTTCCTGTGTAGGTGAAACAAAGTAACAAATTAGGATATGGTAAAAATTGAAGACTGACTAATCCCTTCAGATTTGAGGTGTCCATAAAGGGAAATGATAAAGAGGAAGAAAAAGGGAAGTAGTACATTCATAGTTTATTATTATTCTGAAAACTCATAAAGCAGCATTACAAATTAACTGGTATTAAAGGCTCTTTCTTGCCCCCTCCTTCCCCAGTGTCAACGTACATGATGTAATTGCTCCTAAAACAACCTTTTGCCTATAATTACTTCTTTTAATTCCTCGTCATTAGGTGTAATTGTTAGTATGTCTGAGTTGTTTTTTCTTTTCAAAAATTCCTGAGCATTTATCATTTCAGTGTTTAAGAAGGCATTCGTAGAGAAATTCTGAAAAGTAGATAGTCACAGATACAGGGGAAACATGTCAGGTGTCCAGCTGAGGATGAGTGACCAGAAACACAGTAGAGTCAGGGAAAACCACTTCCAAGATAAAGAGCTTTCAGTCTTGGGGTAAATGATGTCTATTTTTGGTGTTATCCTGATAATTCAGTAAAAAAAAATTTTTGTTAATAGAAACACAGAGTTGGGCCACATGCCAGCTCTGTCTTGGAAGTGTACTACTTTGCTGGTTTTGGCCTGTATACAAATATACAAATCTTGCTTCTTGCTCTGGAGGTATTTTTCGTAATTTCGCAAGATTTATTCCTTTACAGGACAAGTGACTTAGATAGTGTATGTGGTGTTGACATCTGTGAGCAGTGTACTTTGGAGAACATATTCCCAAGTCCTGAAATCTTATAGACTGAGGGACCTTAGAAACTTTCTAGGCTAACCATTGTGTTTCAGGTGAGGGAATTGAAGTCAGAGATGTTAATTGGCTGAGTTTAATACTCCAGCAGCCCTGGGACTAGAACCCATGTCCTCTGCCCAGCCTGATGCTTGGTGGCTTACCCTTACCATTTTCTTGAATGCATTGTGTGGGTTGTTAATTGAGGCTTAATATGCTAATGTACTGTCAGACTCAGTGAACCTTTATTGAGTTCTTGGGTCTATTTTGAACCTTCTCTACTCTCAGTAAACCCAGCCAAAGCCTATTGCTGTCATTCCTAGCAGATGTCTGTCTGGCCAACAAGAGCTAGATTGGCAGATCCCCAGTTTCTTTCTACTCTGCCTTAAAACCCACAGATGATTCATCTTAACAAACAAAAACTAAATAAGATTCTCTTATTTTTTGCCCATTATGATTTCTTCTACACATCCATTCAGTAAAAATTTATTGAGCAGACAATGAGGGTTCAATGGTGAGCAAAAATAGGCATGGTCTGTATTCTCACTGAGCTTCTAGTCTAGAGGAGGAGGTATATATTGATCAACTGATTAACTAATGAGAGCCTGATTACTGAAACAAAGTGAAAGAAGACTAGTTCCATGACAGTGTGTAATAAAGGAGTCTGACCTGAGTTGTAGTCAGAGCTTCCCTAAGGAGACAACATTTGAATGGAGACCTGAAAGGTAGGTTGGAGTTAACAGAGCTTAGGGCTGGCTGTTGGGAGGATTTTTGACAGAGAAAATAGAATTTCCTCTTGTGGTGGGAGAGAGCATGAGGAGTTAGAAGGGATGAAAGAGAGGGTGGAGGCAGAGAAGAGTGACAGAGTGGGGGCCTGAGAGGTGGGCGAGTCTGGCTGCATCACAGATGCCTGACAGGTCACGTTAACATTGTAGACATGACGCTAGCACAGAGAGCCAGCCTCTGAGACTGTGTTGATCTGCCTTTCGGTGTGTCACTGGTGGTGATGATGTATGTTTATCTTTAAATTGTTTTTCACTGCTTCATATTGGGATGCTTTAGAGAAGAAAGAAATATATCCTCTAGGCTTGTATGATACTGTCCTACTGTTAGCAGGTTACAGGTGATAGATTTCGGCTTCTCACTTTCCCAGAATTATTAGAGCCATGGGGCCCCTGTTCCTGAACAGGGCAGGGGATAGTGAAGCTGGTGCCAGGCTTCCTTCTGTTGGCTGTTTTTATTTGTTTGCTAAGCCAGACATGGAGCTCCATTATGTAAAGCCCATTGTTTTAAATGTGAATGAAGAAGGTTTACTTTGTGAATTAAGGCACATATAGATAAAAATATCATGCCCCTGCCCTTAAGGAGAATTGATGATACTCTTTCTCTCACTTCCTATTTCTTTTCCAAACAGGCCAAACTCTAAGGAAAGATATGTGGTTGAAAAAAGTAGCATTTCTTTAAAAATTAAAGATAGCTGGTGATGTAACTCAGCCAGTTTTTTGAGAGAATGATCATTTTCCACTTCAAATTTTTTAACCTTAAAAATTCCACTTATGCTCAGAGGCTCAATATGTACACTTTTTACACTGTTTAAAAGTTATACTTTTGGGGGCGCCCGGGTGGCTCAGTCGGTTAAGCATCTGCCTTCGGGGCTCAGGTCATGATGCCAGCTAGGGTCCTGGATGGAGCCCTGTATCGGGCTCCCTGTTCAGTGGGGAGTCCGCTTTTCCCTCTCCCTCTGCCCTCCCCCCTACTCATGTTTTTTTCTCTCTCAAATAAGTAATCTTTTTAAGAAAGTTATACTTCTGTATGTTTATACTAATTTAAAAAAAACTTTTTATTTATTTATTTTTAAAGATTTTATTTATTTGACAGAGAGAGATCACAAGTAGACAGAGAGGCAGGCAGAGAGAGAGAGGAGGAAGCAGGCTCCCTGCTGAGCAGAGAGCCCGATGCGGGGCTCGATCCCAGGACCCTGGGATCATGACCTGAGCCGAAGGCAGAAGCTTTAACCCACTGAGCCACCCAGGCGCCCCGTAAAAAAAAACAAAACAACTTTTTAAAGGGAAATTCCAGGAGAGGTGGGGAAGGGAAAGAATCAGATGTTCAGGGTTTTAGAGGTCATAAGGACTCATGAGATGCCATGTATTGAAGTGGATATTCCATAACCGACATAGGCCCTTGAAGAGCTTATACTCTGGGAGAAAGGTAGGCCAGAAAATCTCTAACCCAGAGAAAGGACTAGGACTAAACATGGGAAGAAAAGTTCTCCCATGAAGTCTAAACTAAACCTATATCTCAAACAGGTTTAGAGTCCCAAGTCTATACTACTTGCATTACAGAGTAGGTCAAATCAAGAAATGAACAATAAATTCAGTCTCTGTGTCTGTCATCTACATACCTACCTACCTACCTACCTACCTGTCTTCATGGGATACTTGGAAGAAGCAAGCACAAATCCACAGAAACAGGTCACTTCTATCAATTAGGCCAAAAGAGTTCCCACAGTGAAATGAAAGAGAAGTCTGATATTGAGCTAGTACCGATGAGTTAATCAATCAGGCAGTGATGAATACAAAGGAACAGTCTACCACAGGGAAGGGACCTCATTACTACAAATGAGAGGAATTAGTGCATTAAGAAAGTGAGATTATGAATCAGTCTGGAATATATTATACAATAATATGTTTAAAATGATTTGTGATAGAAAAGATGGATTTGAAATCATAAGAAGAGAGTAAGATACTTTGAGAAAAACAGGGTAAGATTTGAGAAAGAACCATATGGAACATCAGTAAATAAAAAAAATTAGTCATTGAAATTAAGATTGCTCTGGACAAGTTAAGCAGCAAACTCAAACTGAAGAGAATTAGTTATCTAAAATATATGACTGAGAAAATTACCCATAATCCAACACAGAGCTGTAAAGAGATGGAATATAGGAAAGAAAGTTTAAGAGACCTAGAAGATGTACTGACAGTGAGATGGTCTAACACAAGCCTGAATGGAGTTGTAGGAGAAAAGAGTAGAGAAAATAAAATAAAAGCAAGCCTGGGAATTTTCCAGAATTGAGGGAAAATATGAATCTTGAGTTTCGGAAAGTACAGAGAGCCTTGAACAAGCTAAACAATAAATCACTAACGCCAAAATGAAGTATCTCAAAGGCAACCAGACTAAAAATAATTATGTTGACAATAAATTTTTCAATACTGAAAGCCAGGAATAGCATCTGCACAGGGCTGGGAGAAAGACAGTTATTAACCTGCACTTTGATACCCAGTTGAACTATCATTCTGGAGTGAGGCAAAATACTTGAATTTTTCTGACAAAGACTGAATTTATCACAAAACTCACACAGAAACACATTACAGAACTTAAATGTGAAAAAAAAATGTTAAAGCCTTTGCAAGAAAATATAAAGAATATTTTTATGTTCTCAGAGTAGAAGACATTCTTAAGCAAACTCTGAAAACAGACTCCAAAACAGGAAAGGTTTGATGCATGTGACTGCATTAAAACATTAAACTCAGACACTTGTGTGACTCAATCTGTTAAGTGTCTGCCTTCGGCTCAGGTCTTGATCCCAGGGTACTGGAATCAAGCCCCACTTCAGGCTCCCTGCTCAATGGGAAGCCTGCTTCTCCCTCTCCCACTCCCCCTGCTTGTGTTCCCTCTCTCACTGGCTTTTTTCTCTATGTCAAATAAGTAAATTAATCTTTAAAAAATATATTTAGGGGCACCTGGGTGGCTCAGTGGGTTAAGCCGCTGCCTTCGGCTCAGGTCATGATCCCAGGTCCTGGGTTCAAGCCCCGCATTGGGCTTTCTGCTCAGCGGGGAGCCTGCTTCCTCCTCTCTCTCTGCCTGCCTCTCTGCCTACTTGTGATTTCTCTCTGTCAAATAAATAAATAAAATCTTAAAAAAAAAAATCTTTAAAAAATATATTTAAACAAAAACAAAAACATTAAACTCTTGTTCAACAAAGATATCACATATAAAGTTTAAAGGCAATCTACTGGAAGATAATAATTGCAGTGAATAAAACTATTAGGAGATTAGTATCCAGAATATGAAAATAAACACCAAAAATCACAAATCAACCCAGTAAAAAATAGACAACAGATATGCAAAAGTAATTCATAGAAGGTAAGACTCATATGGCCAATGAACATGAGAGTAGCTCAGTCTTTTTTTTTTCTTTAAATATAATTGGCATACAATATCCTTTTAGTTTCATGTGTACATTATTGTGATTTGATATTTTTATACATCATGAAATGATTCCCAGGGTAAGTCTGGTTATCATCTGTCACCATACAAAGTTGTTACAATATTACTGACTATGTTCTATATACTGTACATTACATCCCCATGACTTATTTTATAACTGGAAATTAGTACCTCTTAATCCCCTTTACCTCTTTCACCCAACCCCCCAAGCCCTCCTGACTCTGGTAACAAGCAGTATCTATGAGTCTCTTTCTCTTTGTTGTTTTGTTTTTTAAAGATTTTATCTGTCCACTTGAGAGAGACATAGTAAGAGAGAGAGAGAGCATGAGCCGGGGAGGAGGGAAGCAGAGGAAAAGGGAGAAGCAGACTCCCTGCTGAGCAGGGAGCCTATTACCCGGCCTCAACCCAGTACCCCAAGATCACAACTGAGCCAAAGGCAGACACTTAACTGACTGAGCCACACAGATACCCCTGTATTTTTAAAATTTTTGCCCCCTCCCCGCCTTTTTTAAATTAAGTAAGCTCTTTGTCCAGCGTGGGTGGGGCTTAACACTCAATCCCAATTCAAAAGTCGCATGCTCTATAAACAGAGCCACCCAGGTACCCCTCTGTTTTGTTCTTTTAGATTCCATGTATGAGTGAAGTGATACAGTATTTGCTTTATCTGTCTGACTTGTTTCACTTAGCGTAATACCCTCGAGGTCCACCCATGTTAAAATGGCAAGACTTTATTCTTTCTTATGACTGAGCAATATTCCATTGTATATATATGCTACACTTTCTTTTTCCGTATATCTACTGAGGGACACTTCGGTGGCTACCATATCTTGGCTGTTGTAAATAACACTGTAATGAGCATAGGGAGACATGTATCTCATCAAATTGGTGCCTTTGTTTTCTTTGGATAAATACGCGAAAGTGGAATTGTTGGATTGTATGGTATTTTTACTTTTATTTTTTTGAGGAACGTTCATAATGTTTTCCGTAGGAGCTAAGCCAGTTTACATTCCTGTCAGTAGTGTATGAGGGTTCCCTTTTCTCCACATTCTCACCGACACTTGTTATTTTTTGCCTTTTTAGTAATAGCCAGTCTGCCAGGTGTAAGGTGATATCTCATGGTGTTTTTTTTTCTTTTAAAGATTTTATTTATTTATTTGACAGACAGAGATCACAAGTAGGCAGAGAGGCAGGCAGAGAAAGAGGGGGAAAGCAGGCTCCCCGCTGAGCAGAGAGTCTGATGCGGAGTCAATCCCAAGACCCTGAGACCATGACCTGAGCCCAAGGCAGAGGCTCAACCCTCTGAGCCACCCAGGCGCCCCTCTCATGGTGGTTTGTTTGTTTGTTTGTTTGTTTTTTTAAATATTTTATTTGTTTATTTGACATAGAGTTAGAGAGAGAGCACAAGTAAGCAGAGTGTCAGGGAGAGGGGGAGAGAGAAGTAGGCTCTCCGCTGAGCAGGGAGCCTGATGTGGGGCTCGATCCCAGGACCCTGGAATCATGACCCAAGCTGAAGGCAGCCGCTTAACCAACTGAGCCACCCGGGCGCCCCTCTCATGGTGGTTTTTTAAAAAAATTTACTTTTATTTAAATTCAATTAATTAACATATAGTGTATTCTTAGTTTCAGAGGTAGAGTTCAGTGATTCATATCACGTGCCCTCCTTAATGCCCATCACGCAGTTACCTCTTCCTGCCACCCACTTCCCCTCCAGCAACCCTGTTTGTTTCGTAGAGTTAAGAGTCTCTTATGGTGTATCTCCCTCTCTGATTTCATCTTATTTTATGTTTCCCTCCCTTCCCCTATAATCCTCTGTTTTGCTTCTTAAATTCCACATATGAGTGAAATTATATAATTGTCTTTCTCTGATCGACTTATTCCGCTTAGCGTAATACCATCTCTAGTTCCATCCACATCATTGCAAAGATTTCAGGTTTTTTTTGATGGCCGAGTAATATGGTGATTTTTTTTTAAAGATTTCATTTATTTATTTGACAGACAGAGATCACAAGTAGGCAGAGAGGCAGGCAGAGAGAGAGAGGAGGAAGCAGGCTCCCCACCAAGCAGAGACCAGGACCAGGACCCTGGGATCATGACCTGAGATGAAGGCAGAGGCTTTAACCTACTGAGCCACCCAGGTGCCCCTAATATGGTGATTTTGATTTTGATTTGCATTTCCCCGATGCGTAGTGATGGTGAATTTCTATCATTTGCTTGTTGGCCATCTGTATATCTTCTTTGGAAAAAAAAAAATGCATTCAAGTCCTCTGCCCATTTTTTAATCAGGTTGTTTGTTTGTTTTTTTTTAAATAATAAATGGTATAAGTTCCATGTATATTTTGGCTGTTAATCTGTTATCAGGTATATGACTTGCAAATATCTTCTCCCATTCAGTTGGTTGCCTTTTTGTCTTGTTGATGATTTCATTAGCTGTGCAACAACTTTTTAGTTTGATGTAGTCCCATTTGTTTTAGTTTTTGTTGCCTTTGCCTGAGGAGACTGGTCAAAAAAAATATTGCTAAGACCTATGTCAAAGAGCTTATTGCCCATGTTTTCTTCTAGGAGAGTAGCTCAGTCTTTTAGCAGCTGGAGAAATTCAGTAAAACCACAATGGTATCAATTTCACATCCAATATATTGGTAGAAATTAAAGTCCGTTAGCACCAAATATCAAAGAGGATTAGGGAAATTTTTGAATTCTTTTACTATGCTGATGGGAGTAAAAACTATAATTCAGAACAAATCAACACCTATTGATAATCAAAAGGAGTAATTTTAGTTATAGAAAATATACCAAAGAAACTCACAGAGATGTGCAAAAGGGCCTATTCGAAGGTGTTTATCAGACCAATATCTCTAATAAGAACAACTGGGAATAATACTACATTCACAGAAGCCTACAGATAAATAAGTCGTGTTCATGCAGACAGGAGAACAGTCTACAAAGCTAAAATGACTGTACCAGATTTTTATCTGTCCCCATGAATAAACCCCAAAACATACTGCCTAGTGGAAGAAGGAAAACAAGTTATAAAATGATAATACAAGATTCCAGTTTTATAAGAATTAAAATATATTAGACAATACTGTATGAATACTAATATATGTAGTAAAAGTATAAAAATGCATGTGTGGGGCGCCTGGGCAGCTCAGTCAGAAGAGGGTGTGACTCTTAATCTCGGGGTCATGAGTTTGAGCCCCGTGTTGGGAGTAGAGATTACTTAAGTAAATAAATATTTTTTAAAAATGTATGCATGTATTTTAGGATAGTGGTTATTTCTGAGGAGGAAGAGATGAAAGAATGATGAAGATCAAGTTTTAAATTGTATTTGTGATTTGGAAAATTACATTACTTAAATCTGTATTGTGGTTAATGACTTAAGTTTTATTTTGTTCTTCTATGTTTGAAATATCATATATTTAAAATAAAATTGTTCAAATGAGACTGCAAAATCAAAATAAAACAGAGTCAAGGGTGCTGAGCAGAGGATGACTGGTTTCAAAAGAGTCTTTCCAGTAGCCAGTCAGGACCTAGAGTCTGTGTTCCAACCTCTCTGGCATGTGCAAGGGAATGTTACCTTTTCAACTTGAAATGTTCGTTTGAGGGACTCTGTTGGATTTTCTGCCAAGGGAGACACATGGCTTTTGGAGGTGGTAAACAAGTGGTGTTTTGGGCTGATTTCAGGTTTTCAGAATGCTCTCTCTGACCACAAAAGGCAGATTACAAGTGGCAAATTGTTGCTAGTCCTCAAATCAGTGGTTTATGAGGTAAGATAGACCAAGGGCTCTGAATTCTTAGTAGATGATTAATCCTAAGTAAAGTCTTCCTAGGGTCTAATGCCTCAGCCTTTACCTCAGGCACTCTTTCTTATTCTGTAGGTGGATGGAGGGGTACTATAAGGAACAATAACCATCAAGTCAAGTGGGAGGCATGCGTCCATCCCCGGTGATTGTGGCTCCTGGTAAGGAGCCCCCATAGGCTGCTGGAGCCTGTGGTGTGACCCCCTCTTGCTCTCTTCCTGGATCCTTCCTCCTGAGATGCTGTCTTCCTGTAGGTTTTTAGCTATAGTCTTGCATAAATAAATTGTTTGGAATGGAGGAAATGTATAGAATCATTTTAATCCTTTGTAGCCTTTTAAAGAAGTGACTTGTGCTAAGTGCCAATTATGTTGAGATCAGTTAACACTGGTCAGCTGAATTTTCTTACCAGTTAGTTTCAGTGAAGCTCCAGACACATACACCTCCGTATATCTGTTTCATTTATATAATCTTTTAACTTTAGGGTAGTTTTACATTGATGGAAAAGTTGCAGAGATGGTACAGAAAGTTTGCATGTATCTCTTACTCAGTTACCCTTACTGTTAACAGTCTGTAGTGCTATCCATGTAGCATTTGTACAACAGTTTCTACCTTGTTGGGGGAGGTGGACACGTCTTATTCACAGACTTGCTACAGATGTTACTAACATGAAAGTATTTGACAAAATCAAATGGTATTTCATTTATGTAGCAACTGGAAAATAAAAACTAATACCTTCACAAAATATCGGAAATCTTTTTTAGTATTTTGGACATGGCTCCTGGTTCATGCATGTACTCAACAAATATTTGTCCAAAGAATGAATCAGTGAATGCAGGTGCAGTCTCTGTGTACCCTATGAGAAAGTCAAGTTCTTGTGGCTTTCAGAAAAGATCACGTTACTACCTGTATAACCTGCCTTACCCAGCTTGGAGTTCTTCCTATGAATTGTTGTAAGGCATAATTCATTCTTAATACCATGAAATCTTGGTGTTTCTGCCATTTGTCCACTTACTATTTTAAACTATCAATAGTAATGTTGAACGCCTCTTATTTGCCCTGTCCTCTGCATTGCAGTGAATACTAAGCATAAACTTCGGAACTTTTGTTTTTTCTGTATCTGTTTTCTTTCCTTATGACTAGATTATGCCTCACAACATAATCATAGATCCTATACTGTCTTGCCAAAAAGGGTTTTTTTGTGTGTGTTTGTTGTTTTTTTTTTTTGGTGGGATACCAATAAAGGCAATTAAATATTGTATGGAAAAATCATTTTTGATAATGCCCAATTTTACTTTTGAAAAGTCTTTAATCTAAGTAAATAGAAGGAACTGGAATGTTTTCACCAAGAGAAAGAAAAATTATTTATTTGTAAGGTAGACTATTCAGCAATTAATCTTTTTATGTTTTCAGAATGCAACTGTAGAAGTGGTTTTGTCAAAACAACTTTCTCTGGATGTTCAAGAAAGCATGAAAAACACTGAAGATGAGCACAAAGTCAATGAGCTGCAAAATCAACCTTTAGAATTAGATGTTATGTTAAGAAATGAACAATTAAAGGAGATAGAGGTATGGAAACAAGAAAAACACTGACAACATGATTGCATCATTTATCCAGTGCAATACAATATATTTTAATTACCAGAAACTTGCTTGCACAGAATGAAAAGTCTCATTTAACCTTTGCCTGATGATCATTTTGGTAACTATATAATTATGTACTAATCAGTAAGTTGTATAAATCTTTCCATTTAAAAAGTGGAAGAGTTTAATGAACATTAGTCTTTTTTCATGAAGTTCCTAAAAACTTACTTATTCAGTAACAGAATTTGGAAATTCTGACTTATCATTCCTCTTCCTTGTCAGATGTGTTCTTCAGATTCTGACAAGTTTACTTTTCCTGATTACCAACATTATGGGGTACTCCTTCATTTTACAGCTGTGCTTACATAACTATGTTTATATATTTATATATTTATAGCTGTGTAATCTTAAAAGTCCAATACATGGTCATGTTTTTAAAAAAATGACCTGTACAATTCTAGCTGAGTTTACATGACTGTAAACATGTATTTAAAATGGGAAAGAGGGGGTGATGTATGTGAATAATAAAAATAAGATATACATAAAGGATGTATATAAATGGAGTGCATATAAATCTAGAACAATCCAAAAATATGATAAGTCTTCCTGTAGACATTGTAGAACCTTTTAACACAATAGGGAGATCTAATTGCTATTAAATCCTAGACCAATTCTGAGTTTCAGTCTAGATTTTAACATGAGTCTAGTGGAAAAAAGGTTTTAAATGTCAGCACCTTAGTTTCTGTGTGTACAAATGATATATTTAAAGCCCATTTTTGGGATAGAATGTGTTATTGGAAAGAAAAATATTAATGAGTGAGTATGTATTTACTGATTTCCTTGACTTGTTTTTAGGAATTATATGCCCAGTTGGAAGCAAAGAAAACAGCCATTGAGCCACTAGAACAAACTGAGTGTCTCGATAAAGCAGAAACAAGTGCCTTCGTTCTTCAGAACGCAGGACATTCCGTGCACCACTTGGACCATCTGCTTCAGGCACTTAGGACTTTGAAGAAAAATAAAGAAAGCCAATATTATCTCCTTAATGATTTTCAGGAGCACCTTGCTTCAGTTGAAACCTCAGTGAAAGCCTTGTTGACAGAGAAGGAAAGTCTAAAAGTGTAAGTATAAGAATTTAGGACTTGTGGGGCACCTGGGTGGCTTCGTTGTTGAGCGTATAGCTCTCGGTTTCTGCTTGGGTCATGATCTCAGGGTTCTGGGGATTCAGCCCGAAACAGGTTTTGCACTCAGCCAGGAGTCGGTGTCTGCTTCAGGATTTCTCACTGTCTGTCCCCTGTTCACCCCCCACGCCCCCCAACCCCATCCCATGCGCACGCTTGCTCTCTCTCTAAAATAAAATAAATATTTAAAAAAAAAAAAGGATTGAGGACTTGCATTCTTTTTATTCAAGCATAGGCTGCACTACCACAGATAGGCCCTGAGTTTTAAGAATTTATACTGTGAAAGGATATTATGATTTTAATACTACAGTATGAAATTAATTCCATATGGGAACCATTGAAGAAAATTGTCCATTTTGTGCAATAAATTTTATATGATTTGTATTGATTGTACAATTAAATCATATTCATTTTACAAATAATTTATTAATTCACAGGAAATTCTGCCCAATAGATTTAAATTCTATGGAATTTAGCACTCTTTTTGTCAAGAGTTTATCCTAAACTGTGGGGGTGGAAAGAAATATTCTATGTTTGCAGTTGCTGAGTATCAGCATAATTGGCTTAAATAGTTTGGAACATACTAAATATATATCTATCCTAATTATATATATATATATATATATATATATATATATATATATGCACTCCTTTTGGCTTTGAAAATAATAGCAAATGGTTGTAGATAGAATCTTACTGTGTAAATACTTTCCCACCATAAAAAGGTTGATTTTATAGTTTTGCCTTAATGCGGTTTACTTCCAGTGATCTCCTTTTGAGGAAACAATTTTATATTCAAAACACTAGCCGGATGATTATACCCTCTTAGTCATTATTGTTGGCAAAATAATAGTGACCTGGTTGGATTTTGTGGTAATTTCTTAGTCCTAGACTCAGCCTTGCGCAAGTCCTTCACAATTCAGTCCTTTTACAGACATTGTTCCCTTTCCCTCTTCACTCCTTTCCTGTGGTTCTCCATTTTTATGAAACATACCTTACAGGTGAGCTTTCTACATTGTCATAGGCTAATCGAGAGCCACACTAACTAGATTCTGATTTTTATTTTTATGAGGAGTGCTCTTAGAGACGACCTAATAGTCTCTTCTGAGAATTCAAAGAATTCATTTCTTTTAATGACCTCTAACCTCATATTGGTATGTAGTAAGTATTAACAAGCTCTGTTTGTTTTTCTCTTTCTAGGGGACCCCTAGACAGTGCAACCTATCTGGACAAAATTAAAAAATTCCTGGCGTCGGTTGAAAAAGAGAAAGGTTCTTTAAGCAAGATGAAAATCGAATGGGAAAACTTATCAAAGTGTCTGACCGACATGGATAAGAAGTTGTTGGAAAGCCAGATCAAGCAACTTGCCCACAGCTGGGAGCAGGGGAAACAGCTGGCTCAGAAGAAGTATTCTCAGCAAGCAGTGGAGCACGAGGAGTTTACGCTCCTCATGAGCGAGATCCAAGACCTGGGCTCTTCTCTGCAGCAGCAGCAGCAGCAGCAGTGCCTACAGTTTGGGCCAAACTCTCCGGAAGAAGAAGGGGGGAGCGCACACATGGTTGCCTTGGCCACTGAACTCCGGATCATCAAGCATCAATTTTCTGTTTTAAAGGGGCGAGCTGAATTTCAGATGAAGAGGATTTGGGGAGAAAAAGAAAAGAATACTTTGGAAAGTGCAGTGGATAACTTGCAGAAGCAATTAGAAGCCTCGGAGCCATTAAACACCCAGGTGGAAAATCAGATCAAGAAGTATGAAATAAGGAACAAGATGAAAGAGATTATGCTGTGGGTCAAGAATCTGCTTGGTGAACTCACTCCCGCCATTTCCCTTCTCCCCGATGACATTCTGTCACAGATCAGGAAATGCAAGGTGACCCACGACAGCATCCTGGAGAAGCAGCAGGCCGTGGAGTCATTGGTTGAAGAGGTCAAAAATAATATTCCCAACCTTACGGCGGGTGAGAGCAATGATTTAAATCACATCCTACAGGACGTGCAGAATCAGTACCAGATGCTAATTTTAAAATCGACGGAAAGGTCACAGCAATTGGAATTTAAACTGGAAGAAAGGAACAGATTAATCGCAGTCATAGAGAAGGTGCAACTCTCACTTCAAGAAAATGAGGCGCTGATAATTCCCAAGATGAGAACAGCCTCCACACAGGCTGAGCTAGAGCAGGAGCAGGCCACTTTGACGAGATCTCAGGAGGAACTGCAGGAGACACAGAGTGTCGTCGCAGCCCACCTTCAGGAGCAAATGCACATCTGTAAGGATCTAAGTGTGTTCGAAAGATTATTTCTGGACGACCAGCTCAAAAATCTTAAGACAAGAGCCAACAGAATGCAAAGATTCATTCAAAATAAATGGAATGAAGTAGAGCAGAAGAGACATTTTTACAGAGAATTCCATGAAAAGGCCTCTGTGCTTCAGAAGGAGGTTGACCACATACAGCGCAATGAACTGCTGCTAACTCAAGACATAAACGAAGATGTTAAAGAGGAGCTCTACGGTCTTAAAGACCAAATCACCAGTATTCAGTCTAGTATCCTAGGGCTACTGAAACTCAAAGAAGTGTTCGGCTTCATGGGACTAAACTGGGATTGTTCCCAGCTCGACCAGTTACAAGCCCTAGTATTTGAAAAAGAGAAGGAACTTGAAGAAAAAATCAAGCAGCTGGACACCTTCATGGCAGAATATGGCAAATACCAAGCATCACTAAATAAATTGAGGGCTGTGGATCTGCAAATTAAGAAAAGGGCGGAAGCCGTATTAGGAATGCCCCCTACATCGCAAGAAAGCAGTTTGCTCAGTGCTCAAATTTTGAAGCAGAGAATTGAGAAAGCCATGTGCTTGTGTCAAGAGATAATAAAGAAATTAAATGAAAGTAAGGCCTTTGATGACTCATTCAAAGAAAAAGAAATACTCCAAATAAAGCTGTATGCAGAAGAAAATGACAGGATACACAAGATTCTCCAAAACGGAGTCCTCAAATCCCAACCACAAGAAATGGATGAAAAGGATTTTCAGGACAAACTGGAAAATTCCTTACATGTTTTCAATCAGATAAAGTCTCAGTTAGAGCAGCCTTTACTTATAAATTTGGACATTGAACATATTCAAAATGAAAAGGAGAATTGCGAAGCGTTTCAAGAGCAAGTTCAGGCAGAAGTGGATGGCATGAAAGCTGTGGCCCTTACTGAGAAGCAAAGAGATGAAAATTCTTCCGACGCTTGTGAAGTGGAGACAAAATTGCGGGACATTGAAGATCTTCACGCACAGGTTAATACAAGCATTGATATGCGCACGGTAAGTTTTTTTCTTAATTCAGTAGTTAGTGCATTTCTTTTTACTTCATGGTTTTAGGTTTTATTCTAGTTAGTATGTGTGTATGTTAGTATGCTTCTTAAGAAGTTCCAGGTTCTGCATGAACATTCCCCCATGGAATAGTCATTTTAAAAACTTGCAACAGGCTAACTTGCAGCAGGCCAACTAACTTAACTCATTTTACATCTAAATACAGTCAGTGCGTTATAGATGGGAAGGAGGAGTGTGACACCTTTATTTCTATACCCCTGTAGCCTCTATTGAGCTCAGACAAAATTTGGGTTTTGTTAGAACTGGTGGGGCATAATAGAAGAAATAGGGTATAGTGAAAAGAACATACAATAATTCCCCCTCTATTTAGAACTTTCAGTGTCTAGGCACTGTGCTCAGTACTTTGTTTTTAATCCTCACAGCAACCCTGTGAAGTGGTTGCTATTAATAGCCCCATTTTAAAATAAGGAAATTTAAGTTCAGAGTATCAACATTTTCTCAGCTCTTGCAGCACTAACAGAACGAGGATTTGCATCCAGATCTGATTTTATAGCGGGGGTCACCAGATGAAGGCTCATGGGCCAAATCTGCGCACAGTGCTTGATTTTGTAAATAAAGTTTTACTGGATCACTGCCGTGTTCATTTCTTTAGAGAATGTCTATGGCTGCCTGGTCGAGTAGTTGTGATAGCCCAGATGGCATGTAAAGCCTAAAATACTCAGTCTGACCCTTTACTGGAAAAGTTTGCTGACCTCTGTTATAGAATGAGTCCAACAAATTCCCTCCTTTTCCACAATAATAAGATAGACAGCTTAGGCATTATTGCGACACTTGTACTTAGTATAATGCCCTTCACTGTGTTTTTAGAATTGTTGCATGAAATTTACAGAATGGGGAAATCCAAAGAATTATTAGATAATATTTTTGAAATATTTTGATAGGTTTAAGTGCTGTAAAGTCAAGTCATAGTATGAATCTTAATATGTTCTTTAAATTGGTACTTAACAAATGTTGAGTAAAGTTAGTACTTCTCTACTTGATTTTAATGTAGTTTCCAGGAACTATGACCTAAATCTCCAGAATAATAGATCAGAGCCAAACTGGAAGGGACCTGCAAAGTTATCTATTTTGGCTACTTGTTATTTCCGTGAGAAGGCTAAAGTCTGAGACATTAGGGAATGTGCTCAAAACTAAAGTTAGTGGCAGAGCCATTTATTTAAAAACACAAGATGGGTGGGGCACCTGGGTGGTTTTGTTGGTTAAACATCGGACTCCTGATCTTAGCACAGGTTGTGATTTTAGGGTTGTGAGTTTGAGTCCCATGTTGGGTATAGAGATTACTTAAAATAAATAAATACAGTTTTAAAAAACTAAAATAAAAACACAAGAAATCTGGGTTTTTTTTTGTGTGTGTTTTCTTTAATTCCCCCTCCCAACAACATTTGTTAAAGTTATATACATTAAATATATCCCGTTGTTTTATTTAATTCATTGTGTAATATAAGAGTTCTAGGACAGGGATATATATTGTCAGACATGATTCATGAGATGTATTTTTGAATTTAGGACAGATTTCTTAGCAAATCTAGAAATAATTTTTCTTTATGCAAGCAAAAATACTAGTCTAATATTGTCAAACTAAAAGTAGGAGATGCTAACCCTTATAAGACCCAGACATATTATGAATGCCTATAAAAACTCAAGAATGATAAAAATCCTCAAAGTTTGACAGCTTTGTTGCAACATTTAATTTCCTATTCACCAGGATGTTTTGAATGATGCTTGTGAAAGTATAACACACTATAATGAGGCAGTCATCAGGGCGATGGGGATCTTGACTGCCCGTGAAGCCATTGTTGCGTCCCATAAAGTAGATCTTGATAATCCAAAAGCACCACTGGAGATGCCTGGCTGGAAACAAGAGGAATTGCAATCCACAATTGCAGACATCCAGGACCTCACTGAGAAGCTGGGGACTATATCCAGCCCTGAAGCCCAACAACAACTCCAGGGTACTATGCAGGAATTACTTTCTAAGGATTCAGCCATGATGGAGGCAGCCAAAGTAAAGGAAAGTGAACTAGAAAGGTAGGTACTTCTTCCTAAAGGTAATGCTTCAAGAACAAAATTAAGATTTTTTTTTAATTAGCATGTACACATTAGAAATAATTTGGGGGATGCCTGGGTGGCTCGGTTGGTTGGGATGACTGCCTTTGGCTCAGGTCATGATCCTGGGGTTCCAGGATCAAGTCCTGGATCGGGCTCCCTGCTCTGCAGGGAGTCTGCTTCTCCCTCTGATCCTCCCCACTTCTCTCAAATAAATAAAATCTAAAATAAAATAAAATAAAATAAAAAGAAGGAAATAACTTGGAAAATATGGAAACATTTAAAAATCATTATCTGCAGAAGACCATAGCAAATACTATATTTATTTTACTTGTATTTAATATTGAGTATGTACAACAGAATGTTTATAAAAGTCTGCATAAGATATAAAGAATAATGATCAAACAAAGAGCTTTGTACCCAAAAGTTCAAAGGTAAACATCATGACTTTTGAATTCTCTTGTGTGGTCCTTTCTTCTCAGAATTAACCATTATGTCCAATTTTTTATTTACTATTTTTCTTCCTTTTTAAAATATTTTTACTATGTGTTTGTGCTCCATTTTCATGTATGTGTATTCTTCTGTCACTTCATTTTTTCAAATTCATCATTATGATGGTGAAGTTTATTCACGTTCTTGTCTATAGCAAAATTCAGTCACCCAGCTATTTGATAGATGTTTGGGTTTTTCTAGTCTGCATTTACAAACGGTGCCAATAGGAACATTTTTAAATTCAAGAGCTTCCCTGGAATATATACCAAGGATTGTGATTGTGGGGCCAACAGGCGTGTACACCTTACATTTTAAATTCTGTATGATTTTACTTAGAACTAGTGTTCCAAGGACAATCTGTGTTCAAGCTGTTGCATATCCTCACCAGTACCCGATGTTAGGGGATCTAATTTTCTTTTCTAAAGGTTTTATTTACTTGAGAGAGAGAGAGAGCACGAATGACAAGCAGATGCCCCACTGAAAATGGAGCCTGATACGAGGCTCCAACCCGGGACCCCAAGATCATGACATGAGCTGAAGTCAGATGCTTACCCAACTGAGTCACCTAGGTTCCCCAAGGGAGATTTAATTTTTGCCAGTCTGATGGATAGAAGTGATATTTCACTGTGGTTCTAATCTGCATCTCTATTATTATTAATATATTTGAGCCTCTTTTTTGAGTATTTCTTGGTCTTTCATATTTCATCCTCTGAAAAATGCCTGTTCAAGCCATTGCCCAATTTTTACTGGGTTGCTCATATTTTTTTTATTGACTTGTAGAGATTTAGGCTATATTTTGGAAGTTGGTCTTGTTTTTTTTTTTAAGATTTTATTTATTTATTTGACAGATCACAAGTAGGCAGAGAAGCAGGCAGAGAGAGAGGAAGGGAAGCAGGCTTCCTGCTGAGCAGAGAGCGCAATGCAGGGCTCTATCCCAGGACCCTGGGATCATGACCAGAGCGGAAGGCAGAGGCTTTAACCCACTGAGCCACCCAGGCGCCCCTGGAAGTTGGTCTTTTGTTATATATGTTACAAATATCTTTACAGAGAGGGTTTCCTATTAAATACCTGTCCTGGGTTGAGTCTTTATCTTCTGGCACCCAGCATTCCAGGAAGAAGTTAATAAAATTGAAACTCAGCAAATGCCCTCAAAGTGAAAAACTGTCCTTAGGGCTCATCTTATTTCTCTCTGTTTCCACTTTGATATACTCTGGGCCTCTGAATACTCCTTAATTCCTTTGTAGTTTATTATTATATTTTAATAATTTTTTAAAAATGTATTTGATACTGGATTTTAAATTATTTTCAGGGAGGGATTTAGACTATCAGTTTTTTTTTTTTTTAAAGATTTTATTTATTTATTTGTCAGAGGGAGAGAGGGAGAGAGAGCAAGCACAGGCAGACAGAATGGCAGGCAGAGGCAGAGGGAGAAGCAGGCTCCCTGATGAGCAAGGAGCCCGGTGTGGGACTCGATCCCAGGACGCTGGGATCATGACCTGAGCCATGTGGCCTTTTGCCACACACACTTGAAGACCAGTTTTATTTGGGAAGAATTTCTAATTGTTAAAGCTGCAAGCAAGTTTTTTTTTTCCACAATTACAGTTCTACAGACCTAGTAGTTCCAGAGACCCCAGTGTTCAAAAATATTTCAAAATGAATAAAAACCCACATCAAAAGGAAAGACCTTTTAGATCTGGAATGTAGAGCCATAGATTTCAGGTGTTCTCAGATTCAAGCCAATTACTTCCTTGGAAATCAGATAGGATGAACTCAACATTACAAAAAAAAAAAAAAAGTCTTTAAATAAGTTAGGTATGTGGACAAGATTATTCATTCGGTAGAAAATACAGCAAGGTATCAAGTCCCAGTTGGTGGGATACATCTGCTTAACCAACTGAGCCACCCAGGCGTCCCTAGACTATCAGTTTTATACAGACAGTCTTATTTATAGTGCTCTTAAATATAGCACAACATTATGCTCTATAAAAATATGCTGCTCTATGTGCTCTTTTCCTTATTTTAACAAAACTTCATAAAGTAATTATATTTGCTATAAAATATTTTATAAAATGGATTGTTGTAATTTACTTAACCATGTCTTTTGTTATATATAAAAGTATATTCCAATATTTGCCATTTTAATTAATAGTTTAATAAGTAAAAAGATTTTACTGTGCAGAGGTTTTATCAGGTTTAGGATAAATTCCTACTTTGAGGACTAATTCCTTAAGTTAAATTGTGGAAATTGAATTAATGGTTCACTACAAGAATTTCAGTGAAGAATTTATACTTCATTAGCAGTGTTAAAGAATGCAGTTGTACAGTTTAGACTTTTTTATTTTTAAGATTTTTTTTCATTTATTTGAGAGTGAGAGAGCACAAGCAGGGAGAAGGAGAAGCAGACTCCCCACTGATCAGGGAACCCCACAGAGGACTCAATCTCAAGACTCTGGGATCTTGACCTGAGCCAATGGCAGGCGCTTAACCCATGAAGCCACATAGGCGCCCCTACAGCTTAAGTGTTTTGGGAATACTCTTACCTCACCGTTAAGTTTATGTTAAAAGTCTTATGCAGGTCCCTATGAGAAGGAGACAGTCAATAAAAATTTGTTGGAAAACATTGAATAGCAAAACGAGAATTTCATTCTGTTTTTTATTAAGTGTTCAGAATTCATTCTGGGAAGTCCAGAATTTATTATACTAAATAAAATTTAATATCACTTTTTCCCCCCTTAACTGTGTTTCACAGGTGTCTTGAGAATTACAAATGCTACAGAAAAATTAAAGAGAAAATTTGCACTGACTTAAACCAAATGGAGGCAGTTCTTGGGCAGTCTGTGTTTCCGTTGCCAGCGTCTTACAAAGAAGCTTTAGAGCGCTTGGAACAGAGCAAGGTAATAGTATTTGTACATCTCTAATAAGACTGTATGCAGAAAATTGGCAGAAGGAGCAAGAGGTGGCAGCAGGGAATGTGGCTTTGTTGTGACCCACAGAAATCTTCAATCTAAGTTGTGCACTCAAGAAGATACCCCAAACCATACACTAAGGGAAAACATAAAACAGTGGTTCCAAGAGAGTTCATCATTCGGAGTCACGGGACTGTAGCAAACCAGTAGCAAACTGTTCTTAGTGATTACTCTTTTGCTTTCTTCTTCTTCTTTCTTCTTTCTTCTTTTTTAATTAATTTATTTATTTGAGAGAGAGTGTGTGTGTAAGGGGGCGCCTGGGTGGCTCAGTGAGTTAAAGCCTCTGCCTTCGGCTCAGGTCATGATCTCAGGGTCCTGGGATCGAGTTCCTAATCAGGCTCTCTGCTCAGCAGGGAGCCTGCTTCTCCCTCTCTCTCTCTGCCTGCCTCTCTGCCTACTTGTGATCTCTGTCTGTCAAATAAATGAATAAAATCTTAAAAAAAAAAAGAGCATGTGTGAGTAGGTAGGAGGGGAGCCAAGGGAGAGACGTTCAAGCAGACTCCTGCTGAGTGGGAAACCCGTGGCAGGGTTCGATCTCAGAACCCTGATACCAAGACTTGAGTGGAAATCAAGAGGAGATGCTCAACTGACTGAGCTACTCAGGAGCCCAGTGATCACTCTTTCTAAAGCTTCATCTTTCATGTTTTTTTTTTTTTTTAAGATTTATTTATTTATTTATTTATTTATTTATTTATTTATTTGACAGACAGAGATCAGAAGTAGGCAGAGAGGCAGGCAGAGAGAGAGGGAGGAGGAAGCAGTCTCCCTGTGGAGCAGAGAGCCCGATGTGGGGCTCGATCCCAGGACCCTGGGATCATGACCTGAGCCGAAGGCAGAGGCTTTAACCCACTGAGCCACCCAGGCGCCCCTCTTTCATGTTATTTTATTGGATGTTGCTGGATCAATTACAGAAAATTTAATGCAACTATCATAAGGCTAAACTCTGGGTACTTCTTATTCTTTCCATGCAATTTTTGTATTTGTTTATTTTTATCTGTTAGAATCTATGGCATTATGTTATTAGGATTTGAATGAAAACATTCTAAATTATCTATGCTTAACATCTGTCCCCAAAGAAACAACAAAAACCCGAAATAATGCGTTGGTGGTTGATAAGTATAGTGCAAATTAACAACCTAGTGAAATAATGAGACTTATATCAAAATAACAGTGACCTTTTAGGATGTTCACCTTTCAAAACTCTTACTTCGAAGAATTGGTTTATGGGTCATTTTTGTCACCTTAGTTCCAAATTCGTGGACAACACAATAATACATAGGTAGTTCTGTCTCAAATTAACTTCTAAAAGGACTAAAAAATAGATCATGGAATACTTACTGAATGATTTAAAATCATCAGTAGTTCAAGATCTTTAGAAGTTTATAAGTCTCTGAAAAAAATTAATAGACGTTCTTTTCCTCCTATTCCTTTTCTTTCCTAAGGCATTGGGGTCAAAGCTCCTATCAACCAAAGAAGAATTAATGAAACTACGTCAGGTCCTGAGACACCTGAGACCTGCGTGCACGGACAGTGATGACATGTGTTTGCTCAGAACCACGACAGGTTTGTGGGACAAATGGTTGAATTTGCTGGAAGCCACTAAAGAATGGGAGATATGGTGCGAAGAACTGAAGTGGGAGTGGAAATTTGTCAGTGAAGAAGTAAGTGCTTCATTTTCAACAATCAAGCCAGTTTCCTAGTAAATGTCATTTAAATTGTTACTTTATTTTGTTTTTATATAAAACAATTCCTCAACTGGTATGATTTGTTTATTTCACATATATGTAACACCTAATTGTTATAGAGGTCAGGTCCTACTAAAATAATCTCCAAGAAATGATTCAAATTCTTTTCTTAATAGTGCCATTTTTGTTGTTGTTGTTGTTGTTATCATGTAATACTTACAAATAAGTACTTGCTCATTTGGGCTTTAAAATCTCTATTGTGCATCTGAGTTAACCCCTCCTAAATGACTGTCTTAACGGAATACTAAAGGTTAGAATTAAGTAATACTCATAATAACCAGCTAATTTTGAAGTTAACTACAGTGGTTAACTATGGAAACTTACTCCAATTAATTGTTAACTATAGACTTAAAAATATGTATGTTGCTCTTGCTGAAAACTCTCTTAAAGAAAACTTCAATAATATATCAATCACAGATGTTAATTTAAGTATGATTCTGGATTTAAGCCACATATATTTAGAAAGAAAAGTTAAAATTATATAATATTATCCTAGGGTGTTCGTTAATCTTTTCAAAGGATCAGTATAAATGAAGTACAAGTCAGAACATTAAATGAAAGTCCTGGGCTCCTGGGTGGCTCAGTGGGTTAAGCCGCTGCCTTCGGCAGGTCATGAGCTCAGGGTCCTGGGATCGAGGCCCGCATCGGGCTCTCTGCTCAGCAGGGAGCCTGCTTCCCTCTCTCTCTCTCTCTGCCTGCCTCTCCGTCTACTTGTGATCTCTCTCTGTCAAATAAATAAATAAAATCTTTAAAAAAAAAAAAAAGTCCTTATTCATGTCAAAATTTCTGCTAAATTTACTTAAGAGAGAAATACAATGAGTCAATACTTGACTGAAGGTAGGTCATACTTTGGGATGTAAATGTTTAACACTAGCATATTTTTCTTTTTAAAATTTGGTATTCTTTTTGCCCCATTGCATCTGAGAGAGCAAGATGGGTCACCAACAGCTCTACCGGAGCCATTGGAGAAAATTCGGCCAGGGTTCTCGTTCTTGCCATGTCTGCTCAAACTGGCGTGGTCTGATCTGGAAATAATGGCCTCAGTCTGTGCCTCCAGTGTTTCCATCAGCACTGGGAGGGTACAGCCTTCATTAAGTTGAATTAAGTGAACTTCCTCGAATGGGTCAGCTAAGATACCTACCTTATAGCAGATATCCAAGATACCTACCTTAATGCTAGCTCTTTGTACATAAAATAAAAATACTTCAATTAAGGAAAGCAATTTGATATTTTAAAAAAATTTTTTGGTAAGATTTTATTAATTTAACAGATAGAAAGATCACAAGTAGGCAGAGAGGCAGGCAGAGAGAGGGGGAAGCAGGCTTCCTGCCGAGCAGAGAGCTCGATGTGGGGCTCGATCCCAGGACCCTGAGCTGAAGACAGAGGCCCAACCAACTGAGCCACCCAGGCGCCCCTCAACTTGATATTCTTGAAAATGAC
The DNA here is from genome assembly GCF_902655055.1 of Lutra lutra. Taxonomy (NCBI): domain Eukaryota; kingdom Metazoa; phylum Chordata; class Mammalia; order Carnivora; family Mustelidae; genus Lutra; species Lutra lutra. Next base: position 110,887,487 of record NC_062284.1, read on the forward strand.
TATCATTTTGGTAGTGCTAATAGGGTTTGATTAGTCAATAGACTCTTGAATGTTAAAACTTGAAGATACTTTGTAAATTACTGCTGCTCGCCTCTTTTTCCCATTCATACTGGCACAGTCGATGGGGTTCCTGAAGTAGGCTGTGTGCCACCCGAAGAGCGCTCCTCACACAGGATGCCACCAAATCCTTGCATTGCCCTTGGGAGTTAAATATTATTACCATTTTATTGATGGGGATACTGAGGCACTGAGAGATTTCTGTTGGCACAAGACCTCCCAGCTAGTAATTAAGCTGAGGCTGCGGACTAGGACCACTTCTCTTTTGCTCGCTGCTGTAACTTTAGAATCTGACCAGGGTCTTGCACTTAGTAGGCAGTTAGTAAATATTTCTTGAGGGACAGCTCTTGTTGAAACCAACGTCTAGGCTAATTCTAAGCTTTTGTTCTATTTTACTACATTGCCTCTCTATTGCTGTACACCCATTTGCAATTATATTTGATTAATTCAGACCCTGTTCATTTAGAACTTCATAATTGTTGATGGAAACATTTGACAATATCTGGTGGCGGAGTGTGTTTATCCACAAGTAGCACAGACAAAATATATGGTCCTGTAGTAACAGTAACAGCAACTGTAACACTTACTGGGCGGGCATGGTGCATGCATGTGTGTCCCGCAGAGTTCTGAGCACTTTATACGTATTATCATTTATTCTCACAACAGTCCTGTGAGCTAAATATTTTAATTTACCCTCATTTTGTAGATGAGGAAAGTGAGACACAGTGAGACTGAGTAAGTTGCCCAAATGCACAAGTGAGTGGTAGAGGAGGAGTCAGACATATGCTCCGGCGTTTTTAATGATGAAACTATCAACTTAAATGATATTTACATGCACTGAATTGTTGTAGGAGTAGCTTGTATCTGTTTAATAAAAATGATATCATCTAAACACCTGTACATGTGAGATCCCGTTAGCATGGTTGGTGCTTCTGGATGTGACAGAATGGATTTCTTTTTTTAAGATGTGGATAGTAATAGAATAACCCAGTATCTTTATGGGATAAAGGTTTTGTATGAGTAGATTTTCAGAAACTTAAATGTTGTATTTTAAACTTATGACTTAAAATATACATTGAAATTTTGATTTACCTTCTTTTCCCCCTAAAATTTTACCTTCCTGTTTTCTTACACAGAATCTGCTTGATTTAATTATTCATCTCTGGTTATTCAGAGTCCTCATTTTTGTTTCAGTGATCATGATGTGCTGGAATAAAGTCATGCTTTCATGGATAATTGGAGGCATAAGGCTGACTTCTTCAGCATGTACCAAAGTTCAAAGGACTTTTACTAGTGCTGGTTATGGGGTTATCAGTCTCCTTCACTCTGTTTACTTGTGGTGCTACTATGGCTCCTTTTCCCTTTCCAGACTCTGTGAGTGACTGTGAACCTAAAAGTTTTATAGTCATATTATTAGAATTCTGTGTCCAAGGGAAATCATTCAGGGGCTGCAGAGTCTCTTCTAGAAGAAGAATGAATGCACAATTTTTGTAGAAACTGTTTTACTGATTTGGGAGCTGTTTTCATCCTCTTTAGCATAAAGTTGGTTGAGTTTTGATGAACGCAGTCACATGATCACCAATGAATCTAAATGACGATTTCGAAGATTTCATCACCTCCAAAAGTTCTCTTGTGCCCCTCTGTAATCAGCCCTTTCTATCACCTCCAGCCCCTGGCATCCATTCCTCTGTCTTGCCATTTCCAGAATGTCATATAAATGGACTTGAAGAGTTTGTGCCTTTTGGGTTTGGCATCTTTTCACTAAGCATCATGCGTGGGAGATGCATACCTGTTGCTGTTTGTATCAGTAGTTCATTTCTCTTCACTCCTGAGTAATACTGGGTTGGATTTGGTTATCTGTCATAAGTTGAAGTATTATCTGGCTTTTGAGTAAAATTGTCCTAATTATGCCTCTCCCTAATTACTTACCAACTTTCATCAGACGGCAGAGCCTGAGATGGGGCTCGTGGGCAGGTGGTTTATTTTGGCAAGTGATCTCAGGGAACAGGGGTGGGGAAAGAGGAGTACTGGACTGAGAAAGGACAGAACCTTTCGAGGCTTTACTCTTCCTGGGTCATGGTTGCCGTGGTGGCTCCTTTATGGTTGTCATGGCACAGAAGCACCAAGAGATGCTCCATTAAGTTCTGTGTTACAGACATGCTTCTTTCAACCCCGATGTATAGCAGAAACCCTAGGTGTACAATTATCTCTGACACTACCAGCAGTTCCTTTCTTTGCTTGTGGGTTCTCTGGCAGAGAGGTTGCAAAACAAGCCAGTGGAACCCTTTTATCTTATTCCCCAGTGGAAGTGTAGCTGCCTGCCTAAGACTAGCACTTCTAATCCAACTGAATTTGGTTTGAGGAGATGGAAAGCATACATTCCGTAACTAGGTCTTTCGGAGATGGATTGTCTATACCCATGTATTCTAGTGACAGGCGGCTCAGCTGGATCATATGGCCCAAGTGGCCGGGCAGCTTATACCAGCGCCTGACCCTGCTGCAGACCTCCCTCAACTCTGGCAGCATTCTGATAAATGCATCTGAGAAGTATTCTCCAGATAGCATAGACTGCCCCCAAAATCCCAATGAGCACCTCCCATGCTGGGGCTCTTTCTTAATGGTAGAGGTGTAGGATTGAACAACTTGATCCTTACGTTACGGAATTCTGGCATGCCCTTGACCACTGAGCCCCTGGAAACTTAATTTATGCTGGAATTCCTAAATTCTCTTAGATTTTATTTTCTACCCTTTGGATCCAGATTTTCATTTATCGTTTTCATTCGCGTTGAATAAATTAGTTGGCCAGTATGATATTTCATAATGTCAAGATTGCAAGGTGGCTGACTCAGTTTGAACATTAGAGCAGGAGAGCTGACTGTGCGAGGGCAGAATTTGGTAAATGTATGGTACAACTAGGGTGAGGGCTACGGGGTTTGAAGAAGTGCGTTAGAGGGATCTGCTTTTCTGTGACTTCATTCTGGGGTCAAGGGTGGTACAACTCCATTTTGCAGATGCGCGACGTTACGTGTTTCTGGGTTCTGCATGTTGTCATGTTGACAAATACATGATAGTTAGGACTGTTTTCCCTTTGGTGTAGGTGTTCGAGTAATGAGGAAGTACCGGACTTACCTTTTTGAGCATACAGGAATAGGATGTGGAAGAAAAAACACCTGTAGAAGCATGGTCTGGCAGTTGTCCAACCTCATATAGGAGTTGCAGTTTTGGGGTGCTCATTCTGGCTTATAGATATCTCAGGAGAAGTCACTGCTTTCTGCAACTGAAATCCGAAGGAGAAGGAAATTACTTATGAAACTATTCAACAGTGTTTCCTTCAGCTCAGGACTGCAGTACTTCATTTTAATCGCAGATCGGCAGCTGGGATGGGAACTCTGGGATTCCAATGCTGCAGGAATAAGATTCCCAGCTCGAGGAAGACAGACACTACTTTGAGCGAGGAACCCTTTGAGCAGCCAGAATATAAAAATGATGATTGCCAAGGTCTGTTTCAGCTCCTGAAATGGTCAGAGTGCATCTTCATTAAGTCAGTTCTCTTTTTTTGTTTACTGAATTAGATTGAACGAGAAGCAATTATTTTGGATCGTCTTCAAGAGGATCTGCCTGAAATTTCAAAAACCAAAGAGGCAGCCACTACAGAAGAGCTCTGTGAGCTGCAAGATTCTTTATGCTGCTACCAAGAAAATGTGGAGAAGCAGCAGCTGTTACTGACCTTACTTCTTGAACGTATGAGAAGTATCCAGAATGCTCCCCAAAGCTTAGAGGCTATAGAAATGATTCCAGCATTTCAAGAGATTACATCAATGCAGGAACGATGCAACAAGTAAGACTTGTGAAAAACTATTAAGGAAACGTGCCTAATAATTCAGGCTTAATTTAAAAAAAATATTTTATTTATTTATTTGACAGAGATCACAAGTAGGCAGAGAGGCAAGCAGAGATGTGGTGGGGAGCAGGCTCCCTGCCGGGCAGAGAGCTCGACTGGGGACTCCATCCCAGGACCCTGAGATCATGACCTGAGCCCAAGGCAGAGGCTTTACCCACTGAGCCACCCAGGCGCCCCTAGGCTTAATATTTAGAAAATACTGAATTTTGAAAATGTAAAAATAAAGCATAATGACAAATGATACCATAGAATTGGGTTAACGCAGAAAAGTATAAAAAAGGTTGGAATGGTACATCCCCTGTGGAAAAACACTATGGAGGTCCCTCACAAAATTAAAAATAGAAATATTGTATGCTCTGATAATTCCACTATTGGGTATTTGCCCAGCAGGAATGAAAATGCTACCTTGAAAGATACATGCACCCCTGTGTTTATTGCAGCATTATTTAGAATAGCCAAGACACAGAAGCAACCAAAGTATGCATCAGTAGACAAAAGAATAAGGAAAATATGGTATATGTACCCAATAAAATATTACACAGCCACAGAAAAGGATGAGATCATTGCCACTTGAGACAATATGGATGGACCTAGAGGGTATTATACTAAGTGAAAGAAGTCAATCTGAGAAAGACAAATACCGTATGATTCCACTCATAAATTAGATCTCAAAAAAAAAATTAATAAGCCAACAAAAAGCAGAACTGGAGGGGAGTGAGGGAAGTGGATGGGCAAAATGGGTGAAGGGAAGTGGGAGATACAGGCCTTCAGTTACGGAATGAGTAAATCATGGGAATAAAAAGCAGATCGTTAGGAATACAGTGAATTGTAATAGCGATGTAATGGGACAGATGGTAGCTATACTTGTGGTGAGCATAGAATAATGTATAAACCTGTCAAATCACTAGACTGTACACCAGAAACGAATGTAATGTCGTGTGTCAACTAGACTCGAAAAAGTTGGTGGGGGGGGGTGATGGACAAGATCAATAATAATAAAAAGAAACGCATAGTCTCCATCTTGGTATTACCGAGGATGAATATCCTTTGAATTTTGTTAATATTTGTTACTTTTCTATTTTAGTAATATAGATACCCTATAAGATGTTTAGGAATGTAGAAAATTATAAAGATTAATATAACCCCCCTTTAATTTTACCACTCAGCAATAATCACTACCAGTCATTCCTCATCTTTTTTACTATGATTGTATTTTTAAACAAATTATGGCCATAATGCTCTACTGTTTTATTTGCTAAATGATTTATCAGCATATCATGTTAATTTGCCTGTCATTAAATGTTCCTTAAAACATAACTATGTCATGTATTTCACATGTGACTATCCCATAATTTAACCCTAACATAAAACCTTTAAATTATATGTATTTTTTTTCACTTTTGTAAAACACTGTAGTGGAGATTTTTATGCTAGAATTTCTGCATCTGTGATTAATACTTTGAGAAAGAGGCCAAGAAGTCGAATGACTGGGTCAAAGGTTACAATATATTTACAGCTAGAAATACTTACCAAATAGCTCTCAGGAAAAGTACCTCTTAAACATCCCTACTAATAAGGTGGCTACATCCACAGCAAATGGGGTCAGCTGAGATAAAAATGCTAATGGGGTCATCTGTCCCCAGAAGCCCACCAGTGACTCCATTCTCCCCTCTATGTCATACTTAGTTGAACTCAAGGATCACATGGAGAAAAGTAGGATGGAGAGAGCAATTGGAATGTAAAGTGTGAAAAGAGGATATTTTGAGATGGAAGTTTAGAGAGGTTTTTGATTGAGTGATAGAATTTGGTATATGTTTGTGTATGTAGTAACGAAATCATAGAAAATGGTACTTTTTGCTCAGGAAAAAGATCTTTTGTGAACTTTGCAGACATTGTGTTAATTGTTGAAATGAAACTATCTCACAAGAGAGCAGGATAAAGAATTTTATTTTGATGTTGTATGTTAGGCTTTTCCAGAAAGTTCAAGAAAATAAGGAATTGATGGAGAATGAAATCCAAGAAAGACGTTCTTTCACAAAAGAAATAATTACTTTGAAGAATTTATTTCAACAGACTGCAACTTATTTCCAAAATATGGAATTACAAGACCACCCAGAAAAGGTAGACCAGTTTGAGGTAAGTGAGGAATGAAGTGAGAAACCAGTGAATGTGGCCAGCACAGGTCTGCAGTCTTGAATCCAAAGTCCTTGGGGCAGAGGTAACTTTGTGACTGGAGTGGAGGGAGTGGTCCAGGAGAGAGAAAGCACATACAAAGGCCCTGTGGCATGGTGTGGGCTAAGCTATAAGAGATCACTGTAGGTAGGTTGTAGAGAAGAAAGTTGAGAGGTCGGGGAGGTCCCCAGAGCATTATAGAGTAGGGTGTTAGACTATGGACTTTAGTAGGATGTATGATTTATCTCTGATAGGAGTGCAACTGTTTTTACTCACAACACTTCCCATACCAAATGTGTGGGAGTTTTCCCCCAAGGCTCTGGAAGCCAACTAGGTGTCCTACAATTCAATTCAACTGTAACACTAACTAGCAGGAGTTAGCACAGACCACGCAGATTAAGGGCTCACTTCCACAAGACCACCGCCACTTCAGAAGCAAGTCCTGGTTCTTCTGTAATTCTGACTGACTCACTGTGGATCAGGGGTTCCCATAACCCCCTCCTCAAGTTTAATAATTTACTAGAATGCCTTCTAGAAGTAAGGAAAGCACTTTACTATTACTGGTAAAGGATACAACTCAGAATCAGCCAACAAAAGAAATGAATAGAGCAAGGTAAGGGGGCAGTCTCTCAGACCCTCTGGGCCCTGTCTGGGTGTGCCACTCTCCTAGCACAACTCCGGATTTTCCATACCTCACTGATTAGGGGTTTTTGTGGTAGTTCCACTAAGTAGGCATGATTGATTAAATCATTGGCTGTTGATAATTAACTCAACCTTCAGCTCCTCACCCCACTCTAGAGGTTGGGAAGTAGGGCTGAAACTTCCAGCCCTCTAATCACATGGTTGATTCCTCTGGCAAGCAGGCCCTCTCCTCAATCTATCTAGAGGCTCCCCCGCACCCCCCCACCTCACCCCCCCAAGAGTCATTCATTAGCATAAGCTCAGGTATGGTTGAGAAGGGTTTGTTCTGAGTGAGGAAGGACACTCCTCCTACTCCTAGCCAGGAAATTCCAAGAGTCTTAGAAGCTGTTCAGGAACCAGGGATGAAGACCAAATACAGCTTTTTAAACCACACTATCACAGGGACTGTTCATATGCCCCTGTGTGATTTGGGACATCATTTTTTAAGAATGATTCCGGTCCCATGGTAACAAGCAGAAACGGCATTCGGAAGTTGACTCCAGAGTCACGCATGGTTGTTAATGGGAGCTCAGTATTAATGAGGGAACTTCTCTCCCTCACAGTCTTGGGGAAGCATCAGTGTGTAGTTCTGAATGAAGACCTAGATTCTGACTTGGTCTAGATGAAACCAGAAGGCACTATACTTCAAACTCCACCTTTGTCTGAATGGCATTGTTCTCTATGTTTCCATCTCTAGATTTGTTCTCAGCTGAGGGTTAAGAGAAAACAGTGACACATCCCTGGAGTCATTCAAATTGTAATCATTCTTCAGTGCAGTGACTCAACCCATTAACACGAATAATGCTACTGAACAGCTACTGTAAAAACAAAACAAGTCCCAAAAAGCCACAGTAAAGTCAAGAAGTATTTTTCCACTTGATCTTTGGGAAACTTTCCCAAACAAATGAGTTCCTCCTTTATAATTAGTGCAGGAGAACGTAGATCAGATTTTGTTTCTAGGCCACAACCAATACACTGTTTGTTCAGGTTTCTTTTATCTCCTAAAACCCACATTCTTTGCAGGGAACTGGAACCCTGCCTTTTGAAAGAAGTTGGGCTCTGCTGGGCTGTCTAATTACATGAAAGCAGACACTTGTGCTTCAAGCCTAGGGCTTTTAGTGGCCTTGAATCATTGTGATGATAATGTAGGAAGAAGCAGAAATAGCAACAAGTTAATAACAAAAAAAAAAAAAAAAAACCAACAAACTTCTTTGAAACTTTTTTGCTACTGGGAGCTTTTTAGCTCAAGACTGTAACCGAGAAAGTTAAATCCTAGAGTTGCTTTAGAAGCAGGAGATGTTGTAATGTCTTTTGAGGACAATGGTTTGACACTATGGAGAGGTATCAAGTATAATTCTGACAAACTAGAAAGCATCATCTGACCACTCTGAGTATCTCTCCGGCTTAATCGGCTTGTATCAGTAGTGAGGCTTTGTCATGCAAAGTGTGCTCATTTAAATCAGAAGGATGTGCTGGAAAGCTGCTTTCACTTTTAGAGTTAAACTTTTTCCCTGTTCTGTGCCTCTTTGAAACTCTCTTGGTTTTAGGAGCTTCAAAGCAATTTTAAGAAAGGGAAGCTAACTTTTGAGAATATTATGGAAAAACTGCGAATCAAGTATTCTGAAATGTACACTCTAGTCCCTGCAGAGATTGAATCCCAGGTGGAAGAATGCAGAAAAGCTTTAGAAGACATAGATGAGAAGGTAATAATCGTTTGTACTAGTGTTATTATTTATGAGTTGAATGGATATAAAGAAAAGATCCTGTAATGTCACATTTCCTTTGCCCTTATTTTAGCAATGACTGTTTTTATAGAGTTTAGATAAGTGATAATTCTGTGTATTGAATACGGAGGTGAAATTGCTCTAAATAAAGTGACAGATAACAGAATTAGATAATGTGGTTATTTTTAATTGTCAAGATGCTTAGTTTTTCTTCTCTTACATTTAAAAGTAGAACAATAGATTAGCTTTTACTTGTTTCTTTTTTTTTTTAAACTGGAGAATCACTTTAAAATATTAGACAAGAATAATGTTTTGCTTCAGCACTTAGTCCCTGTGAATGTTTTAAAATTGCAACCAAGGACAATAAGAATATAAATTTCATAACTCATGAGGAATAGCATTTAACACACAGTATCTTTTTGATGGTGGCAACACAGTTCTCAGAACACACCTGCACAAATCTTTACCCCTGAATGGATGAATCTGAAGGTTGGAAGAAAGAATGGGAAATGTTTCATAGTACTGGAGACCCAGGAGTTTAGCAAGACAGATTTATTGAATTATAGAAAGAGCCCTTAACATCCAACAGAACAAAATTCTATTTGGTCCAGCTTGCACAGAAGGATTTTTGTATTGCTTTTGAAATCGGGAGTACCTCTAACTTAATAAAATAGATTTTAAATTCAAACACACACACGTGTTTCAAACTCAGTTAACTTCTTTGACAGATTTCTCAGAAAAATCTGACCCATGAAAAAACATGGAAGCTCCTAATACACATTTTTAACAAATTTTGTTGATTAACACACAAGAAAATCTGTTATGAGGTCCTTTCTCAAGAATCATGCACTATTGATTTTAAGAGAATACTGAAGGTTTTGAGAGCAACTAAATTTGTTTCCATGAATACTTGATGTGAAAATCGCTAACAGAATGAATAATCAAAATCAGTCTTAAATTTAGGGGTTGAAAATTTCAACAGTAACTTGTATATTGGTAACAAATAGCAACTGATTTTTATTGTTTGGTGTGTCTGAAAGATACAGGCCGACTCTGAACCATTTGATGTAATTCGAAGGGCTGCTTACTTTTCGTAAATCATGGACCTAAATTATATGCTTTTCTGCCAGGAGAATAACTGCCCCAAGTATCAGAAAACTTCACTTTATAGTAATTTGTTACATAGTAATAGAAAGCTATTACAGCAATTTAAAAACCAACAAAGAATTTTTTCCCTAAAAATCTCAACTGCATTATTATCTGTGGAATAAAAACATTTTATAAATGTATCAACATCCTGAAATGTTAAAAAGAGCCTGGGACTCCAGAGTCTCGTGACTCTGGGCTTCTCAGGACAAGTTTTAACTGCTACCTTGATACAGGCAGGATAACCACCTGCATTGAAAGGTTTTAGTCTCCATGGGTATACAGGTATAGTGGTTTTTAAAAGGGTTAAAGGGTTATACATAAGCATAAAGTATTATTTGGTTATTTAGTGGCTGCAAGGGGAAAGCCTTATCAGCATAGCCTTAAAAAAAAAAACCAAAAACAAGAACAAGAACTAAGCAGGTATTTGAAAAATGATACATTCAACATTCATCTGTCATCTTTCCTAGCCCAAGTTATTTTCTTAGGAAAATCATCCAGATAAAAAAATTACAGTGTTCAACGGCTTGATTTCTGATTGCTGTGAACACACTAGAAACATTGACACAGAGAAAAACTAAGCTTTGTGCATCCTCAAGAAAGAGCGAATTTTAGAAGGTTATTTCCCCCAAATCAGTACTACAGTGGGAATTACATTTTTTTAAGTCAGCTTGAGAATAAGTTAGGTTATATTGAAAACCGGTCTATGCAGAGGTCTTTCTCATAAAATGAGAGACTGTATAAGAAATAATTTATCTCCCTTGAGTTTTTTCATATCATTTGCTCTGCTGGGGTATGTCTTAGTACGCTCAGTTTTGACCAACTCAGCACAGATCTGTAGTATATGCTGTGGGTTACATTCAACAAATTTTTGTTTGTTGATTTTCTTAGATTGGATTTAAAAGGTCAAGTCGGCAGAGCCACCATTTTCTAGTCTGCTGATCTACCTCTCATTAACATATTAACTAGCATGGTTTGGGATGCTCCCCCCCAAGCTTTTAAAAAGATTTTTGTGAATAAAATCACCTAACGATATGACTATTCCTTTTATCACCTGAACCTGTGACTACATATTGAAGACATTTGTAAGCCAGATGTGTCTTTCTTTCATTGTAACAGATCAGCAATGAAGTGTTGAAAAGTTCACCCTCCTATACAATGAGTAGGAAGATAGACGAAATTAACAATGGGCTTCACAATGTTGAAAAGATGTTGCAGCAGAAAAGCAAAAATATTGAGAAAGCTCAAGAAATTCAAAAGGTAACTTCATCCTTTAATTTCCCTCAGCATTTGGTGTTCCTCCTTTTCCTCAGTCCTCAGGGTGTGGATTTAAGAACTGTTCTCAGTTGTTGTTTTTGGGGCGGGGGGGGGCTGAGAGAGGGAGAGAGAAAGACTTCTAGGCAGGCTCCATGCCAGGTGCAGAGCCTCACAAGCCTTGAGATCATGACCTGAGTTGAAACCAAGAGGTGGACACAACCGACTGAGCTACCCAGGCGCCTCAAGAACTGTTATTTTTTCCATGGTGAGAATGTGCCTGAACCACTGAGAGCCTACAATTAGGAACTAGCCTTTTCACAAGTAAAGGAGAGTAAGGACCTTATCCTGGGACGACTGATAATTAAAAATATTGTATATAAATATCAAATATAGGAAACAAAGCTAACATCTTTTCTGTGTTCAAGCATTTCTCGGAGTCTTTTTTTCCCTAATGTGGATTAACATGGGAAATATAACACAGAACATTGCTGAGACATATTTGATTAAAAAATATATTTCAGTAGGATTTGAAAAGAATTGACAGCTTTTCTTTAGACTACGAAGGGAAATGGGAAAACAGAAATTCCAAATTTATTTCCCTTGTAAAATATCTTAGGAAATCAAGTGTTAGGTAAAACTGTACAGAAGACTAATTTTCTACCATTAACTTCCTAGTAAACTTCTGCATGTGGAAAGGGTTCTTATTCTAATCTACATTTTAAGGAAGTATTCTATGTGAATGGAGACTTTTAAAAATAGGTCAGACTGCCTCACCATTGGACAAAATCTTGATTCTTAATAAGTAGAGGAACCTAATTTAACCAGTCCTATTTTTCCTATTTCTGAAAATTCAGTTCTTAAGCAAATATTAAGTAAGAATTAAATATTTTACCTTTGAGAGGTCCTCTGACCGTACAAGTCCAGGCTTGAATGCAGTCTGTTGGTTTCTTTTTTTTTTTTTTTTAAAGATTTTATTTATTTATTTGACAGAAAGAGATCACAAGTAGACAGACAGGCAGAGAGAAAGAGAGGGAGGCAGGCTCCCCGCCAAGCAGAGAGCCAGATGCGGGACTCGATCCCAGGACCCTGAGATCATGACCCGAGCTGAAGGCAGCGGCTTAACCCACTGAGCCACCCAGGTGCCCCAGTCTGTTGGTTTCTTGAGCCAAAAGCAGTCGATAGAATCTTTTGCCACTGCATTAATCCTAAGTCAAAACAGATATTTTCCTTTTGTTTTATATTTATAATTTTTTTTAAAGTAGGCTCCATGCCCAGTGTGGGTCTTGAACTCAAGACCCTGACATTAAGACGTGAGCTAAAACCAGCTGAGCCACCCACACACCCCTGTCTTTATACTTAATAAAATTGTATTAGATTAAACACACACATATACATACATATATACGTGTGTGTGTGTGTATACGTGTGTGTGTGTGTGTGTGTGTGTGTGTGTGTATTCTAAAAAGATTTGGGTATAACATAATGTTACCTCATCACTCCTGAAAGAGTAGGGTTATATTGTCCTTGTTTGGTGTCACTTGTCTCTGGAAATATCCCGGTCTTTCTGCACCCTTGCAGCTAAGTCTGTATCTGAAACAGAAAACAATTAGACTGAGAGATCTCAGAAAAGGTGTTTTTCAATTTAGGTCACAAGTGGTTTCTGGGTATAAATGAAATAGTGTGCCTGTAATGTTTTGGTAGCATTCACAAGTGCAAATACAGTGCAAAAACTGGGAATTAACACAGTGAGTTGCAACCTCTGCATTCCAAGTGACTTACGGTTTCCTTCTCCAGAAAATGTGGGATGAGCTAGATCTCTGGCATTGCAAGCTAAATGAGCTGGATTCTGAAGTGCAGGACATTGTTGAACAGGATCCAGGACAGGCTCAAGAATGGATGGATAACTTGATGATTCCTTTCCAGCAGTATCAGCAAGTCTCACAGAGAGCGGAATCTAGAACCTCACAGTTAAATAAGGTATGACAGTAACACGTGGTAACGATCCTTAGCTTACCGTGATATTGAGAAGGCTTTGAAACAAAATGAAAAGAGATATTCAGAGGCAGCCGGTTTCCCTTGAATTGCCAGTTTTAGGTTCTGAAGCTAGAGCCACACGACAGGTTCAGGTGGGCACTGGGAGGAGAGCTTTAACTGCTGACACTGGCAGGAAGTCTGACTGGACAGGAGGAAGCAGGTTTCCGGAAGTCGGGCTGCAGCAGGAGTCCAGGCTGAGCACTGGGCTTCCTGGCAGGTCATGGGCATTTCCGACAGGCCATCTCAGGAGTCCCTGGGAGGAGCCAGCCACAAGATAGAATGTTACTCAGGAACAAGACACTGTCTCCTGCCTTTCCAGATAGGGGTCATGGTGGAGGAGTTGTATGTGTGATCTAGCAAGAACAAGGCAGCAGGACTTACTAGTCCCAGAGGCACTGGGATATTAGAGGACAAAGCCCTGTACGGAGGACAAAACTCAAATCCAGTTTTGAGAATGAAGCATCAAATGGGAACCAGACTAGTTGCAAGGCCACCTGGAAACAGTTACGAGACCCGTAGCATTGGGTAGAACTTCTTAAGTCCTTTCTACCTGTGGTCAGGATTCTTCATCTTCAAAGTTGGGAAGGTAAACCTGGAGAGGGTGGGCAAGTCCCCCCAGGATAACAAAGTCTTTGTTTGAGGCTCATTTGGCTCAAGTAGAAGGTGTCAGACTCCTTGCTGCGGCCTCTCTTTCACAGGCCACAATTAAGATGGAGGAATATCACGACCTTTTGAGGAGTACGGAGGCTTGGATAGAAAACACCAGCCATCTGTTGGCCAGTCCTACTGACTATGATTCTTCAAAGGGGCTGAGTCAGCATGCCAGCACCCTTCAGGTAAGGAATTTCAGTGTTCCTGAGGGTCCTAGAATCTGCATAATGATTTCATGGTCTAGTTGACTACCACAGTGCTTAGAAAAAACCCTTCTTTCCCAGAAAACCACCTTATCTTCAACCATGCCAGAAGAAAGGCAGAAGGAAGCCTGGGAGAGTGGCAGGCTTCCTTGGCAGTGGCAGAAATTTTGGAGACGGGATCTAGTTCTTTCTGTCCTGATAACTACTGCATGACTTTTTGGGTAATCTACTGTTTTCCTCTGTGGTTTCCCCCGTCTGTGAAGGAAGAATGTTGGAGTGATTAGTATTGATGGTATTGGTCAACAGAATTCTACGATGGCTCCCAGTATTGCTGTCCCCTGATGCACACAGTTGTATAATCCCGTCCTGCCGAGTGCGGGCAGGGATAGGAAAGTATGTGATCAATTAGCCACTCTTAATTAGGTTACAGTGTATGGCTAAGGTAATGGGTTAGTCACTCCCAGGAATACTTGATTAGTCATGGTTATATGATTATAAGATTCCCTGAGAACACACCGCAGAGTTCTACAGCTGACTTGATGAAGTCAGCTGCGATGTTAGGGGAGGGTCATGGGGCTGGGACCCCTGGGCAGCCTTCAGAAGCTGAAAGTGACCCCCTGCCCCAGTCAGTAGCCAGCAGGAAAACCGAGATCTCAGCCTTATGGCTGAATTCTCCCAACAACCTGAGTGAACTTGGAAGAGAAACCTCCGTTCCAAATGGCACCTTGATAGCAGCCTTGTGATAGCCTCTGATAACCAAGGACCCTTCTGAGCTATGCCTGTACTCTCGAGCCATGGAAACTAGGAGAGAGTACATTTGTTTTAAGCCATGAGTTTGTGGTAATTAGTTACACAGCATTAGAAAACGAATTCATAGTTCCTTCTGGTTATAGCATGCCGTGATTCCAAATGTTCTGTCCTTTTTGGTGCCCGATGTCTCCATGCTAGCTTACAGAGACAAAACAAATGAGAGTATTTTCTTATTCGGGGCCATGACTGCAAGAGATCTTCCAGATGCCAAGTATTAGCTTAAGTTGTACTGTGAAGGCATCGTTCCTTCTCTTTCATATTATTCAACCCCAAGAAAGGGTCTCTTAGGAAAAGGTTATTCTGTCACAATTTTTAGAATAACCAGACCTCAGCGTTGATCCAGCTCCTTGTTCTATCTTTAGACTAGCACGATATGTTCCGAGGGAACAGCTGACTTTGTACCTCCCTGATGTGTGAGACTTGTTGGACCACGTGATAACAGTTGTAAAGATGCTGCCTTTCAGCCATCCGTTTGTTTCTCCCCCTTGGCCTGTGATTTCTGCCCTCACCTCTCAGGCTGGCTTTTCACGTCCCCATAGCAAGTCCTCTTTTATTTTAAATTGCCTGTATTTTTCGTCATTTTCAAGGAGTTTGCAAAGACAGAAGAGAGGAATTAATACTCTTTTCCTCAGATGCTTGTTCTGAGTTAAAAAAATTTTTTTTTCAGCGTGAACTCAAGGGGTGCCTGGGTGGCTCAGTCAGCTCCGCATCTGCCCTCCGCTAAGGTCGTGATCTCAGGGTCTTGGGATCAAGTCCCACATCAGGCTCCCTGCTCAGTGGGGAGCCTGGTTCTTCCTCTCCATCTGCTGTTCCTCCTGCTTATGCTCTCTCACTCTCTGTCAGATAAATGAATGGAACCTTTAAAAAAAGTGAACTCAGGCAAAAGCATCTATACTGTTGCTATCTTCAGTTGACACAGATGTAATGTATGGAAGTATCTCTTAAACTGTTTAGGACATCCTAATTTGCTGGTCTTAACCTTATGAAGTAGAACTGAATGGAACTCTAGTTTATGAGCTAGAAGAAGTAGGCACAAGGGGAGGTTGGTTTACCTCAGAATCATCCTCATAAATCCTACAATGGGAAATAAGTCTCAAACAACTAGTTATATGTGAAATTCCCATTTTTCCCTATTTTGAAAATAGTTGTCCTATTTTTATGATATTCTTTTCTATTTTTCTAGTATTCTGGTATTCTAGTCAGGCATCGATTTTTTTTTTTTTTTTTAACAGATTTTATTGATTTGTCAGAGCACGAGCGTAGCAGGCACAGGCACATGGGCAGGGGGTCGGGGAGGGATAGGCCAGAGGGAGAAGCAGACTCCCTGCTGAGCAAAGAGCCCAATGTGGGACTCGATCCCAAGACCCTGGGATCATGACTCGAGTCAGAGGCAAACACTTAACTGAGCCACCCAGGCGTCCCAAGCTTTGTCTTTTAATTGCACTATAACCTTCTACCTGGATTGTATTTAAAATAGGTTTTTATAACCCAAAGATGATTCTAGAAAGACTGCTGTTGTAAAAAATTGTTGAAACATCATTTGTCATTGTAAAAATAGAAAACTTGTTTTTAAATACATTTCGTCAAGGTATAATTTACATATACTAAAATACACCGTATATATGTATATGTATGTACATACATATGTATATATTTTTATAGTAAACTCTACCCAGTGTGGGGCTTGAACTCTTGACCCCACAATTAAGAGTTGCATGCGCTACCAACTAAGCCCACCATGTGTGCTAAAATACACCTGTTTTAAGTGTGTAACTAGATGACTTTTGATGAAGGTATACATCTGTGTAACTACCACCACCATCAATATAAAGGACATCTCCATCACCCCAAAACGTTTCCTCTGTCTCCTCTTCTGTCTTTAGCTCTATGAATCACTCACTCTTTGTTTTCTGTTAATATAGTTTGTCCTTTTCCATGGGGTCCTATAAATAGAATCATGTGGTATATACCTTTCATACCTGACTTTGTTTATTTGGCATAATGTTTTCAAGATTCATTCAGCTTAATGTTTATAGATAGTTTATTCTTTTGGTAGGTGAGTAGTGTCCCATTTAGGGAAATGTGCAATATGTTTATCCTTTCACCAGTTAATGGACATTTGGCTTGTTTCAAGTTTTGGGCTGTGCTAGGCTAGCAGCTTAGAACAATAAACATTGATTATCTCCATTTCTGTGGGTCAGGAATTCAGGCATGGCTTTGCTGAGTGCCTCTGGCTCAAGGTCTCTTGTAAGAATGCAGTCAAGCCTCAGTTTGGGTGAGGGAAAAGACAGGATGCACTTCCAAGGTCATTCACTTGGCCATTGGCAGGCCTCAAAACATGCACTTCCATGGCCCTCCCCGCAAGGCTGCCTCATGGCATGGTAGCTAACTTTACTAACTGTGAGCAGTCTAAAGAGGGAAAGCCTCCAGGATAGAAGCAGTCTTTTTATAACCTAATCTTGGAAGTGACATCTCAGTATGTAAATCAGTAAAGCCAATAGTAAATAAGCTGGTGAATCAGTAAGCCCAGTCTCCATTCAAAGGAGCTGATTATAAGGGAATGAGTATCAGGAGATGGGGATCTGGGGGTCCACTTAGAAGCTGCCTGTCACAGGCTACTGTAGCAAAGCTGCTGTGAATGTTCATATACAGATCTTTGTGTGCATGTATGTCTTCATGTCACATCATTTGGTAAATACCTAGGAGTATGTTTGCTGACTTTTATGGTAAGTATTTAACTGAATGAGAAACTGTCAGATTGTTTTCTACGATGGCTGGACCATTTTCAACCCCCTGGCCATGTGAGGGTTTTTTTGTGTTGTTTTTTTTTTAAGATTTTATTTATTTATTTGACAGAGATCACAAGTAGGCAGAGAGGCAGGCGGGGGCAGGTGGTGGGGGGGAAGCACGCTCCCTACTGAGCAGAGAGCCTGATGTGGGGCTCGATCCCAGGACCCTGAGATCTTGACCTGAGCCGAAGGCAGAGGTCTTAACCCACTGAGCCACCCAGGTGCCCCTGGCCATGTGAGTTCTAATTGCTCCATATTCTCATCTATACTTAATATTATCTGTCTTTCAAATTTTAGCCATTCTAGTGGTACGTGGTGGTATCTTCTGGGGTGGTTTAAATGGCCTTTCTTTATGACTCACTACTTATTTATGTAATTTACTTGTGTGTTTGTCATTTGTACACTTCCTTTGTGATATGTCTGTTGAATTTTTTAATTGGCCTGTTTGTCTTTCTGTTATTGAATTGTAAGTGTTATTTATTAAAATACTCTAAAAACCAGTCCTTTATCAGATACATGATTTACAGATATCCTCCTGGTCTGTGGCTTGCCTTTTCGTTCTCTCAGTCGTGTCTTTCAGAGAGCCAGTATTAGTGATTTGATGGAGTCAAGTTCATCAGTATTTTTCTTTTATGGCTTAGCCTTCTGTGTTGTATCTAAGGAATCTGTACCTAACCCAAGGTCACAAGAGCCTCCTCCTGTCTTTTCTTCTAGAAATCTTATAGCTTTACTTCTTAGATCAATTTCAGGTTTATTTTTGAATATGGTATGAAGGTTCATTTTTTTTCTTTGGGAATATATTGAGTGTTCACTATTTGTTGAAAAGACTCACCATTGCCTTACTTCAGTGCCTTATTTAAAATCAGCTGTCTTGGGCACCTGGGTGGCTCAGTCGTTAAGCACCTGCCTTCAGCTCAGGTCATGGTCCCAGGGTGCTGGGATCGAGGCCCACATCGGGCTCCCTGCTCAGCGGGAAGCCTGCTTCTCCCTCTCCCACTCGCCCTGCTTGTGTTCCCTCTCTCTGTGTGTCTCTCTCTGTCAAATAAATAAAAATCTTCCCCAAAAAAATAATTAAAAAAAAACATCAGCTGCCTTGTTGAAAATCAGTGTGGGTCTAATTCTCGGCTCTCTCATCTGTTCTGCTGTGTGTCCTTTCACTGATGTGACACAGTCCGGATTATTGTAGCTTTATAATAAATCTTGAAACCCAGTCACATAAATTCTACAGCTAGCTCTTTCTCAAATTTGTTTTGGCTAATCTGGGTCTTTTGTGGTTCCATGTACATTTTGGAATCAGCTTATCAATATACACAGGCCTATTGGAATTTTGAATGGATTGCATTAAATCTGTTAATCAGTTTGACAAGAATTGGCATCTTAACCATATTGACTGTTCCAGTCCAGGAACTTGATGTATCTTTTTATTTTGGTCTTCTTTAATTTTTCCCAGCAGTGTTTCATAATCTTCAGTGTACAGGTGTTACACATAAATTGTTGAATTTATCCCTAAGTATTTTTTGTCTTGATGCTGTTATAAATAGTATTATTGGTTAAAAAAAAAAAAAAAGCATTGGCTTTAAGGTTTGTTTTCCATAAAGTGTTCTTCTAGTATTTTGAATTTGAACAATGTAAAGTTCTGAATAACCTCATAAGTTTTAGAGACATATGACTAGAATTCTCATTGAATTAAGTTAATGTTTTTTCTCATACCATATTATGTTTTATGGAATTACCTGAAGACTACATGAACAGATTGAACATTTGCAGTTGGATACTGAGATAGATATTTTGGTGAAATGTTAGGTTTGGAAGTTAATACATTTAAAAAAAAATTTTTTTTAAGATTTTATTTATTCATTTGACAGAACAAGAGAGCACAAGCAGGGGGAGAGGCAGAAGGAGAGGGAGAAGCAGGCTCCCCACTGAGCTAGGAGCCCGATGCGGGGCTCGATCCCAGGACCCTGGGATCATGACTGCAACTGAAGACAGACACTTAGTGACTAAGCCACCCAGCCACCTCAAAAGTTAATATATTTTAATTGTTAAAAGGAAACAGAAATTATAAAGAGGAATGCCTAAGAAATTATAAAAATGGAGGTTTTTCGGGGCGCCTGGGTGGCTCAGTGGGTTAAGCCGCTGCCTTCGGCTCAGATCATGATCTCAGGGTCCTGGGATCGAGTCCCGCATCGGGCTCTCTGCTCAGCGGAGGGCCTGCTTCCTCCTCTCTCTCTCTCTGCCTGCCTCTCTGCCTACTTGTGATCTCTCTCTGTGAAATAAATAAATAAAATCTTAAAAAAAAAAAATGGAGGTTTTTCACTTCCATTTAGTTGTATTAGCTAGTTCTCCTTTGGTGCCCAAGTTATTAGGGTCAACTCGATGGTACAGAAGTCAGTAGCATCGTGTGGGAGGGCCTGAGGAGATCACTGGCACCAGGACTGGCAAGCCACAGGATTGCCTCTTCATTTCCTATACCCACTTCGTTTACCTATTTCTCTCAAATTCATGTTCCCCAAATTATTAGTCCAGCCAATGAGAGAGAGCCTGAATGGCTTCCTTGGCCCCAATTTCAAATTAGCGTTCCTACTTCTGTTACCAACGGCTGTAGGAGCAGGGTTACATAGTCTAAAGTAGCTGCTGGAAGCCCACCAGAATGGGGTAGATGCTCTTAGGTCACGCAGTGTTGGTGGAGTACCCAGGTGGCTCAGTTGGTTGAGCGTCTGACTCTTGATTTCAGCTGAGATCGTGATCTCAGGGTTGTGAGATGGAGCCCCACATTGGGCTTCATGCTGGGCATGGAGCCTGCTGGAGATTCTCTCTCTCTCTCTTCCTTTCCCTGCTTGTGCTCTCTATGTCTGTCTCTAAAAAAGATAAGAAGAAGAATTAATAATAAAATAGTGAATCTTTTAAAAAATACATAAAAATAAAAAAATAAAGTCACCCAGTGCTGTTGAGAATGTAGAGCATTTAGTGTTCTATTATGAAATGATACGAATAGGTGTTTGAAATACTGAGACAAATTTAAAATTTCTCTAATTCACATTTTTTCTTCCTAAAGTATAATTGACACACATTGTATGAGTTTCTGGTGCACAATGTAATTTGATATTTACATCATCATACATAGTTACAGAATTTTCTTTGATTTAAATTTTAATCAACTTGTTTCAGTATCCTGATGTTCTCTCTTTTTTCCTTTGTTTCCATTGTGTAGATGGCTTTGGAAGATTCAGAACAGAAACACAATCTTTTGCATTCAATTTTCACGGATCTAGAAGACTTGTCAATAATTTTTGAAACTGATGATTTAGCACAGTCTGTACAAGAGTTAAGTCGTCAAGTAGCAGCTTTACAACAAAAAATCATGGAAAGCCTTCCACAGATTCAGAGGGTGGCTGATGTAAGTTGGCACTTTAAAAATGTTATTTCTTATTTTTTTTTTTAAAGATTTTATTTATTTATTTGACAGAGAGAGATCACAAGTAGATGGAGAGGCAGGCAGAGAGAGAGAGAGAGAGGGAAGCAGGCTCCCTGCTGAGCAGAGAGCCCGATGCGGGCCTCGATCCCAGGACCCTGAGATCATGACCTGAGCCGAAGGCAGCGGCTTAACCCACTGAGCCACCCAGGCGCCCTGTTATTTCTTATTTTTAATTTATATTTCATTTAGTAAATTAGAGTTATACTGGTAATCAACTCCTAATTATATGGAGACATTGATCTGGTACATTTTTCACTTATGTTTTTCTTTTTCTTTCTTTTTTTTTTTTTTTTTAAGAATTTATTTATTGGGGCGCCTGGGTGGCTCAGTGGGTTAAGCCTCTGCCTTCGGCTCAGGTCATGATCTCGGGGTCCTGGGATCGAGTCCTGCATCAGGCTCTCTGCTTGGCAGGGAGCCTGCTTCCTCCTCCTCCTCTCTTTCTGCCTACTTGTGATCTTTCTTTTCAAATAAATAAATAAAATTTTAAAAAAAGAATTTATTTATTGTAGAGAGGGTGAGCAAGTGGGGGAAGGGGGAGCAGAGGGAGAGGCAGAGAATCTCAAGGAGACTCCCTGCTAAGCCAGGAGCCTGATGCCGGGCTTGATCTCACAACTCTGAGATCGTGACCTGACCCAAAAGCAGGAGCCAGATGCTTAGCTGACTGAGCCACCTAGGTGCCCCTATGTTCTTATTTCTTGAATTATATTTTACTTTAATTTGCAGCCCATGGTTCAAACCCCATTCTCAGTCCAGAAATGGTCTATTTAAAGGAAAGAATCCTGATCAGATATGCTCACTCTTTTTTCTTTGTCAGAGAGGTGATATTGTTGATATAAAAGCCCAGATTAGCAAAGAGGGAGATAACCTCCCACGTCTTTATTCACCAGTAGCAAATATTTACTAAGGGGGAGCCACAGGATTTTTAAATAATTTTATTTATTTTAGCTTGAGATGCGTGAGGCATTTATTGAAGGATGAAGTCGCATAGCAGAGGCAGATACAATTAGTCTTAATTATTTATTTTTTGTTTCTCAGTTACATTCCCTGTGCCACACTTACGTAACTTCAGGGAATGATAATCGTTAAACATTCTTGGTTATTGAAGCTTATTTCAAGGGTTTTAAATGCTTTGACAATTTTTGATAGAAATTATGCTAAGAGATACTGTATGCTTTTTTATATATTTTTCAATATAAGATGGAAAAATTATTCCAACATAATTTAACTTCATTTCATAACTTGGAGATATCACTACAAAGTTGCTATACTCATTGTTTCATTTGCTTATAAAGTTACGTTTATCTGATATTAAATGGCTTAAACTGCTGTGATTTTGAAATCCTCAACCTGATTCTATGTAGTGTTTAAATCCTATCCCCTTTTGTTACTAGCTATACCTTTTGGTGGCTACAGTCTCTGCATTGAGCTCTTTTTTTTTTTTTTAAGATTTTATTTATGTATTAGAGAGAGAGAGAGAGAGAGAGAGAAAGCACAAACTGGGATTAGAGGGAGAGGGAACAGATTGCCCACTGAGCCGGGAGCATGATGTGGGACTCGATCCTAGGACCCTGGGATCATGACCTGAGCTGAAGGCAGACACTTCGACACTAAAGGCTGAGCTACCTAGGCACCCCTCTGCACTGAGCTCTTTATTTATTTATTTTTTTTTAGATTTTATTTATTTATTTGACAGACAGAGATCACAAGCACGCAGAAAGGCAGACAGAGAGAGAGAGAGGGAAGCAGGTTTCCTGCTGAGCAAAGAGCCCTATGCGAGGCTCGATCCCCAGGACCCTGAGATCATGACCTGAGCTGAAGGCAGAGGCTTTAACCCACTGAGCCACCCAGGCGCCCCATGCATTGAGCTCTTTAAGTAAAGGTCTGAAGGCCTTCTTACAGTGCAAGTAGACGTTAGTATGTAGGGTTTGTAGCCTGTATTCATCCATTATGGTTTTATAGCATGTATTCTTCCGTGCATGGGGTTTGTAGCCCGTGAGTAGCTTTACAGCACACACTGCAGCATTTTCACTGTGAGGTTCTTGGCTAAGTCCTAGAGGTTGACATTGATGAGAGAGTAACTACTAGACAAATGATCTGTTGTTTAAATTAATCTTGAGGATGTTATAAAGTAATTTAGTGACTCTGTATGACAAGAGTTCATTAGGGGTTTGGCAAGAAAATCCTGCCGATATTCCCAGCTCCTTTTGTGTGTGTTTTCCAAGGGTGACTTTATCATTTTACATAAATGATATAATTTTTTGAAATGTTAGACCCACTTGTAATTGTTTAAGCACATTCCAAAGATAAACCTAAAGAGTGTGTAGGTATTGAGAATTTACTTAAAAATTGATTCAGGGGTGCCTGGCTGGCTCAGTTGGAAGAGCATGCAACTTTTGATCTCAGGGTCATGAGTTTGAACCCCACACTGCCTGTAGAAATTACTAAAAATACAAATAATGTTTAAAAAAATGGACTCGGGCTCTTGGGTGACTTACTTAAGTGTCTGCCTTTGGCTCAGGTCATGATCCCAGGGTCCTGGGATCAAGTCCTGCATCAGGGTCTCTCTCTCTCTGCCTCTGCCTCCCTCTCTCTGTTTCTCATGAACAAATAAAATCTTAAAAAAAAAAAAAAATTGACTCAGATGCATAATACTTTTCTTCTCATAGTGTAATTGAAAATTGGCCTTAAGAGAAGTTTTATCTCAAGAAGGTATAAGCAGTGCTTTATAGTTTGACATGCTCTTAATAGAATGACATTTTTATTGAAAGCAGTCAACATGTATGTACACGTTACTAGTTTTTTGTTTTGTTTTGTTTTGTTTTAATTCTAGGATAGTTAACGTACAGTGTTACATTAGTTTCAGGCATTCAGTATAATCATTCAGCAGTTCTGCATGTTGCTCAGGGCTCATCACAATAAGTACACTTTTAATCCTCTTCACCAATTTCCCCCATTGCCCACCCACCTTTCCTATGGTCCATCAGTTCTCTATGGTTAAGAATCTGTTTTTTGGGGGCACCTGGGTGGCTCAGTGGGTTAAAGCCTCTGCCTTCGGCTCAGGTCATGATCCCAGGGTCCTGGGATCGAGCCCCGCATCGGGCTCTCTGCCCAGCAGGGAGCCTGCTTCCCTTCCTCTCTCTGCCTGCCTCTCTGCCTACTTGTGATCTGTCAAATAAATAAATAAAATCTTAAAAAAAAAAAAAAAGAATCTGTTTTTTGGTTTGTCTCTTTTTCCTCCTCTGTTCATTTGTTTTGTTTCCTGAATTCCACATATAAGTGAAGTCATACGGTATTTGTCTTTTCTCTGACTGACTTCACTTAGCATTATACTTTCTAGATCCATCCATCTTGTTGCAAATGGCAAGATTTCATTCTTTTTAATGGCTGAGTAATACTCCATTTCTCTCTCTCTCTCTCTCTCACTCACACACACACACACACACACACACACACACACCCCACATCCCACATCTTCTTTATGCACTCATCTGTCGATGGTCACTTGGGCTGCTTCCATAATTTGTCTATTACAAATAATGCTGCAATAAACATAGGGTACTATATCTCTTCAGATTAGCGTGTTTGTATTCTTTACCAGTAGTGGAATTACTGGATCATTTTTTTTTTCTGTTCTACTCTATTCTCTTCTTAGAGTAGAATAGAATTCTGTTCTATTTTTAAGTTTTTGAGGGTCGTCCATACTGTTTACCACAGTGACTGCACCAGTTTGCATTCCCCCCCAACAGCACACATTTCTTTTTTCTCCACATCCTTGCCATCACTTGTTTCTTGTGTTTTTTATTTTAGCCATTCTGACAGGTGTGAGGAGATTTCTCACTGTGGTTTTGATTTGCATTTCCCTGATGATGTTGAGCATCTTTTCATGTGTCTGTTGGCCATCTGGATGTCATCTTTGCTGAAATGCTTGTTCACATCTTCTTCCCATTTTTAATTGGATTACTTGGATTTTTTGGTGTTGAACTGTATAAGTTCTTTATATATTTTGGGTACTAACCCTTTATTGGATATGTCGTTTGCACATATCATCTCCTGTTCCATAGAATGCCTTTTAGTTTTCTTGATTGTTTCTTTTGCTCTGCAGAAGCTTTTTGTTTTTATGTAGACTGAGTGGTTTACTTTTGCTTTTGTTTCCTTTGCCTCAGGAGACAAAGCTAGAGAGATGTTATGGCCAATGTTAAAGAAGTAAGGGCCTTGTGCTCCTCTAGGATTTTTATGATTTCAGGTCTTACAGTTAGGTCTTTAATCCATTTTAATTTATTTTTGTGTATGGTGTAAGAAAGTGGTCCAGTTTCATTCTTTTCCAGATAGCTGTCCAGTTTTCCCAACACCATTTGTTGGAGATAGACTTGGTTAATTTTTAAGAGGTACAAGTGACAAACATTTTTGGTTAAATAGAATAGAATACATAGCAGTAAATTGTGTTTTATATATTATTAACATTACAATATATACTGCATGAGAGTTTTTGTTTCTGAAATTCTAGGACGTGGTGGCTATTGAAACTGAAGTAAAATCAGTAGAGAAAAAAGTTTCAAAAATCAAAGCTGTCCTCTTATCAAAAGAAATATTTGATTTTTCACCAGAAGAACATCTTAAGCATGGAGAGGTAAGGAAGCATGGATCATTATTAAAAACATTTTCTCGTAATAATTATATTTATTTTTGAATATGTAATAATGCAATATGATAAAAAGTACTTAGTCTTGCTAGAGTAATACCAAAATAAAGTTGGGAAATAGATAGGAATGACAATAAATACCATGTTTTAAATCATGCAGTACTGTCTGTAAAAAGGTAATTTTCCTGTAAGTTTTTTTGTTGTTTTCATTTAATTTCTTCTGAAAACTTCAAAGTTTGGGAATTTTGCCTTAACATCAAATCCCAGTGCTTAATCGTTCAAGAGCTTGAGCCTCTAAGTCAAGAGAACCAGGTTCTAGACCCAAGTGCATGCTTACAGGCTATGTGACTTGAAGCAATTAGTTAACATTTCTTGGGTTCTCTTCCATATCTGCACATTGGTATTGTGGTGTTTGTACTGGACAGTTACGGTGTATACAGAGCCCCAGCACAGGATCTGGAACATATTAAACAGCATACAGACAGTGATGCCCTCTCAGCCTAGCAGTTAGGAGCCTGTGCTTTGGAATCAGGTCACCTGGGCTCTAATCCCAGCCCTGCCTCTTACAGTCTAACCTCCAGGATCTTCTAACTTCTGTGTACTCAGTTTCCTTACTGTGACATGGAACTTCTGATACCTGCCTCCCAGGATTATATAAATCCAAGTCTTGTTGGAGCGTATGTCAGTCAAGCAAAATATTATTATATTTTTGGGACTTTGGAAATTTGGCAGTACCGTTCAATTCAAGTATTTTTTTAAGCGCCTCCTGTGGGAGGCCCCATGCTAGGCTCAGGTGCTCTGAATGTCAAAGACAGCACTTGTCCTTGCACAGCTCACTCCTCTGCAGAGAAGGAATGGAGAAGGGAAGAGAAGGAAGGCTGGGGTGGTTCAAACACAGAACCTAGCCCTGGCAGGTTACTCTTGCCCCAGGCCTTCTTTCCTGAGACCTTCAGCTATCTGGTCTCAAGTGATCTGAGAATTCTTTTGAGTCTGAGACACGGAAATGCTTTAAAAATGAAAACTATAGATTAAAGACTAAATCATACAGTATTTTCATTTTGTACATACTTATCAGAGGCCATTTCTTTTCATTGATGTATCATGCTTATCTGATGCAATTAAGGTCATACTTGAAAACATCCGTCCGGTGAAGAAAGCCATTGCTGAACTCATGTCTTACCAAATGGAACTGCGGAGGCCCCAGACAGGAATGAAACCTCTACCTGTGTTTCAGCGAACAAACCAGCTTTTACAGGATATTAAACTGTTGGACAATGTGACTCGGGAACAAAACGAACTATTAAGGGTGAGCCATTATGATGATGACAGCCAACTTACTGGCTGAAAATGTGTGGCAAAAGATGGTTTTGTTTTCAGTTTTAATGGTTGGGTCGGTGAGATTCTTATGACCCCAAGATGCCGCCTTTGTTGATTCCTTTCTGTTCTCTTCCAGTATTATTATCCAGGAGGAGGCATATGATAAAAGAGAGTATCTTACTGCTCAAATTCTCAGTTCTTACTCTTGTTCGGTCAGAGGCACTAAAGCATAATTACGATCTGTTTGATTCTATCCTACAGTTATTGAAGACCTCCACAAGTAAATACTGTGGGGAGAGATTTGAACCTGAGCAGTATATTTGCAATTTCATGAGACGCTTACAGTAGCCAGCACCACAATAACCTCTCTATACATCTCAGTTCCTTTTCTATTAATCATCTCATTTTACTCTCTAACATATGATACAGATAGAGGAGGCACCTTGCCTGCCTTATTTTTCCATATAAGGGGACAAAAGTCAGAAGGTTAGATGATTTGCTGAAAGACCACGGAGTTAACTTGTGTCCAGATCCATTTGTGTGCAAATAAGACAGGAATTTGAGTTTCTAGTCTCCTGGTATCATTCATTCTCCATATCAGGGTCTCTTCCTTGTAAGTGGTGACATCTTTCAGCCTCTCCCCAGAAAGTTGGTTTTTTGGGCGTTTTTTGTTTTGTGTTTTATTTTATTTATTTATTTTTTAATTCTTATGTTTTGACTGATCTCCAGGCCCAGGTCAGGAATAATTATTAGATAGAAATTACATTTTTCTTTGGTTTGCTTTACTAGATTAGTAACCACTTTCACAAGAACAGAAAGTTGCTGAAAGAGCCTTAAATTCCACAGATTTTTCAACTCCATTGGTAGATCCCACCCTACTCTCCCAACCACCCACTGGCTTTTCCTGATTAGATGGGCTGGAAAAGGAGGAGAAAAGGTTTCTTTCTCTTTTTCCCCTACTTCCAGCCGCCACCTGATTATAGGGAGAAAGCTGCTCTTTGTCCCTCTTCAGTTTCATTCCTATTTAGCTGGCTACTCTGTGTTCTCCTAAGATTTGAAGATACTGTAACCTCTGGTTTGAGTCTTAACTCATAGAATCTCTCTGTCCTGGCTACTGACCAGCCAATGTCATTTCCTAACAACCACAGGGAGAAAAAAAATCAGGTGCTCTCTGTACTGCTTTTTAATATGATAAAGAGAAGAAAACAAAGAGATACAAAATTTGATCTATTCTTTTTACACTTTTTTTCTGCTTTTTTGGTTTCCTGGTCAGGAAAAGAAAATAACAGTTGTAACTATGCTTTTAAGTGGCTTCTTCATAGGATGAGAAGAGTGGAAATAGAAGAGGAAATTATATTTTGTGTCAAGTTAGGTCTCAAACTGTGCTGCTAAAATTTTCCATTGTTATTGTGTAGGTGGAAATACATCTCATGTATTTCAAAATTAAGTAAGCCAGTGGTAATGAAAATCATTAGAATATGGTACATTTCTTTTTATTTCTATTTTGGATATTGTAAGTGCCCTCATTGTGGAAAACAAGACAAATTACTTGGGGGGTGGGTGGGTAATAGGATGTAGCTTGTTATTGAGGGCTGGGGATCAGGTGTGTACAGTGAACATATTTAGTTATTTCTAGCCTACAGCTAAAATTCTGATTAAATATTAAAGAAAATACAAGGAAGAATTCTACACTGGCCAGGAACTTTGAAGTTTTAAAAGGCGTTTTGCTTCATTGTGTAGCGTACCAAGGAAATAGCTGTCTTTTATCGTTCTATCATACTTGGAACATACAGTTTAGTACACAGATAGGTTTTGAGCCTCACTACTTCTTGACACTAGATTTGGTGTGTTGTTCTGGTTAACTTTGCCATTTCCTCCTACAAACTCAGACTGCCCTTGAACCCTCAACCTCTTACTCATAAAATGCACATCACTAATCCCAAGGTGCTGCCAGCTGAGGACATGGTTCAGTGGGAAAATTCATCATCTCTCAGATCACATGCCGTTTCCACTCCGAATTAGTAATGTCACCTTTCTGTGTGGAAAGCATCACATGGAGCAGGCATTAAAAGAGCCTGTATTTTCATAAAACTTGGCAACTTCCTGTTAACGTGCCATAAAATGCTTCCCAGAATAAGCCCACTAAACCGGAAATACTTAAGAACAAAAGCGTGTCTTACTATGCTTGTACTCCAAGCGCTGCTCAAGGTGTCCCGGCATCCAGTAGAGCAAGAAAGTCAGGCACCAGCTCTATTTCTCTCCGTATTTAGGCTACCATTTTCTCTTGCAAACAGTGTGGGTGTGTATTTGTTGTAATTGATTGAAACTTGTGGTGGGGATGGACGTTGAAAGTAATCCATGAATCTAGTCTTAGATTATGACAGATTCTTCTTTTGGGGGGCTTATTTTATAGATCGTCATAAAACAGACTGATGAATGCAATGAAGACATAAAAAATTTGAAGCAGATCTTAAATAATTATTCAGCTGAGTTCTCCCATGAATGTGTATCACCAGACCAAGCTGCCAACCTGACAGAAGTACAGGTATGTCTCTTTCATTTATTTGCCCTGCAGTTCATTCTGTAATCACTCACCAAGCCATTGGTGTCTAGAATCTGCCTTGGGATGGTATGATGTGTTTCTTCCTTCTCTCTTCCAATTGAAGGTACATTATGTGTAAATTCACTTTCCATTCCTGTTTCATAAAAGAGGTGCATTTGGGTCTGAATTTGCTCTGCTACTGAAGAAGCTGGTGTAACACAGGATATTTGAACAACCTGACTTTCCATCTCATTTTTTGAGATGGGGGCCAGGCAGGGTAGGTGGGCTGGGCTTTTTGTAGGTAAAGACCCTGAGCCCTGTTGTAATGAAGACATATACTAAGTAGTATTTCCATATGCCATAATTAGCAACATCCTGTGGACCCAGTTATAGTGGTGTTCATATTGACTCTCTACTGCTAGGCTTTTTTTTTTAATTTAGTCTTTATTTTTGAATTAATGTTTCTATAACAAAAAACCTGAGTGTGTGCCAAGCGTTGTAAAGAGCCGCGTTTATCCTACTATCGAGCTGATTGGGCAGGCGAATGCTATGGTATTCCAAACCAGGTTGTGACACTTGCTAGCTGTGAGGTCTAAAGCGAATTACCAACAGAGGGGCCGAAGGGGACACACCTATTAGGTGTGGACTCAGTAAGGCAGACTCAGCATTAAAGACTCAGTATGGTAAATCTGTTAAATTTCCCATTACATTAAAAAATACGAGGACCCCAAAGAGCTTTGGTTTATGTGAATCATATCTACTGATAGAGAAAGAAATGAAAACTCAAACATGTAAAAATAATTTAATTTATTTAAAAATAAAAATAACCCATTACATATTGATAGAAATAACATATTTTTATGGGAGAAGTTACAGTTTCCAAAAGAATATGTGGTGAGAGGAGTGACTTCATTTTACATTTTTGCAAATCTCAAATGTCTGGCTTGGTAGAAGACAGCTAGGTTCTCGTCTGCTTCTGCATTCCGTCTGTTGAAGTATGTAGTTGTGTTTGAAGTATATGAAAACAACCCAGCCTCTCAACAACATGTACTTGGAAAAGAAAGGAATATTTTAATAACCCTTCTGAATAATTGTAGAGATTCTTTGAAACTAAACTCCAACCAGTGGAAGTTACTCCCAGTTTTGTCGTTAAATGGAATCCAAAGCCATGTCATTGAACTTTCATGCCCTTGGATTAAGGTTCATTGGCCTGTTTGTATTTTGAATGGATCTTCTAACCGTGCATGGTTTTATGACATCATGCTTGATCGTGTGGAAAATTTTGTTTGGCCAGTTACACAGATCCTCCAAATATGTCAACCTTTCAGTAGTTGATATTTAAAAAATTCACATTTGCTCATATTAACATTTACCTTTTCAGAAAACTCTGTTGTGTTTTCTGCAAAACTAAGTGTTAGTATTAACAAGTGTGAATCTGATGGACCGAGTGTCCAGTGAAGCTAAGTTGTCCTATGAGGGAGCTTATAAACCCTTGCCAGGTCATTTGGCAACACAGCCAGGATGGGGAGGAGCTGTACCATCCCAGACATTCACTCCTGGCTCTGCACACCGAATAGCATAGAACACTCATCACCCCCTTACACCAAATGATGCAAGCTCCTGGGGGCAGGCAGCAGCCTCAGATGGCTCACAGCGATGCAAATGCTCTTTCTGCACAGGGAGATATCGAAGGTATGGAAAAGCAGATTCTGAGTTTGAACCAGAAGAAAGAGAACCTGCTGGTGGACCTGAAGGCAGCCATACTATCCCTTCACCAGCATTTACAGCAAGACCAACCAGCATTAGAACAAGAAATGCCGTCAAGTGGAGCATCAGAGGAGGAGGGAGTGGCTGAGAGGGATTCTGAGTGGAAGGTGGGTAGGACTTCAGGCTAATGTTGGTCCCACTCCCCCACAGGAGTGCTGAATCGGTGTTATTTGTCCCCTGAAAAGCCTGTGGCATCTAGGGTGATGGCCTACGGGAATTTTTTTTTTTTTTAAGATTTTTATTTATTTATTTATTTGACAAACAGAGATCACAAGTAGGCAGAGACGCAGGCAGAGAGAGAGGAGGAAGCAGGCTCCATGCTGAGCAGAGAGCCCGACACAGGGCTCAATCCCAGGACCCTGGGATCGTGACCTGAGCTGAAGGCAGAGGCTTTAACCCACTAAGCCACCCAGGCACCCCTGGCCTATGGGAATTTTAAAAGTGGAACTATTTGCCTGAGATTGTTCACTAGGGAATATAAATCCTCTGGCTGAGTCTGTTCTGAACTCAACCTGGAATTCTTAGGTCCAGGTTACTTGAGGTGTGAATGGAATTCCACGGGCAGGAGGGTGGGAGCATCCCTGGAAGGATCTTTATCATAACTGGTTAGCCCAGTGCAAAGTCAAAAATAGACCCGACCCCTCTCTGAGCCCACTTGGAGCCCACAGCCGTGGATCCCATTTTGAACTGTTGGAGGACGGGCCACAGAGAGCGATGTGGGTAAAAGGGATACAGGATTTGACCTACGTGGGTGGGCTTCTTCAATTAAGCGAGTGAAGAATTAGCTACATAAAGACGCGGCCGGGCCAGGATCCTGGGGATGTTGACTAGTAAAGCGGCTACAAATGTTTGTGCTGTGCCTTTCAGGTGAACAAAACCGGTTCTATGTCTTTCCTGCCAGCGCTCACGGAAGAGGCAGAAGAGAGCTCCCTGAAGAGCGAAGTAAGGAACATGATTTTCTCATTACATTGCATAAGAACTAAACTAAAAGAAGTTCAGTTCAATGGGAAGCTCTTAAAAATGAATGGAAACACAAGGATTTTAAAATGTAATGCCGATGTTTTATAAGGGCGATTGAAGCCGTTCTCCTACATTATTAACGTCAAGTGCGTCTAAATCTACTTCTTGCCCGAGTGGGAGAAATGTAATTCAGACACACTCGTTAGCAGAAGGGAGGAGGTGAACTTCTTAGTCATATCCTGACTTCTGAGTATATCCTCTGAAGTTTGGAGAGTATGTTGCTGGGTTTGCACTCCCAGTGTGCTTTGTAGAACTTTATTTTTTCAGATTTGAATTTGTTTCCAGATTTATTAGTCTGAAACAGCATTGTGTTAGCAGCTAACACTACTCATCCTTACGACTTTGTTAGAACAGATTGAAGGGGACATGGACAGTTGTCTTTCCTGGTATCAATTTTCATTTCATACTTTAAAAACAAAAGTTATGATGGGTCTTGTTTTTGCAGCAATTGGTCTTTTCTGTGTCTCACATGTAACCACTAGACACTTTCTCTGCTCATTGTATGGACTGTTAAAGTAGCTCCACTCTCACATGGAACCACCGGCTTCCCTATGGACCAGGACAGCATGGAACAGAGTGGTAGGACAAGGGAGAGCACAGGCACGCTGTACGCTCAGACCACCAGACAGCTTCGTAATCTGATTATGCCCCTTCACAGCAGACGGAATAGTGAGAACAGAGGAGGAACTGGGGCCAAGACCAGACAGCCTGGGCGTGTGGTTCTAATTTAAGACCTCTATTTGTCTCTGAGCTGATACGTTTATAATATCCACTGTTTGTCTTTGCCAACAGCAAAACACATGTTCCTCTGGCCATTATTTAAAGATAACATTTTAGGTTACATTTACCAAAGCAGATGAAATTCCTAAAGCGCCATTTTAAAGAACCTTCTCGAGAGATGTGAGCTGACTTCCAACTTTTCAGAATATCTTTTAGGCTTCAGGGAGGTCAACCGCATTTGGACTCCTGTGATTTAGTTAGCCAAAGAAAGAGGTGAAAAACAGAGGAGGTGGGGGATTAAGGGCTATGGTTACACTGCCTGATAAACTGAGTTTTCCGAGAGAGGTAAGTAGGATGCTGTGAGGATGGTAGGAAATGACTTAGTCACTAATCCATTGTGATTACTGTGTTAGAACGGAGATAAGAAAGAAGAACCATCTTCTGGGTCTTGGTCTTTACTCTGGAAGCATGATAGGGATCTGGAGGAAGATAGAGCATCCTCGTCCTCTGGAACCATCATTCAGGTAATACTGAGCATAATGCATTTGGTGGTTGAGGGTTCACAGGGATAGTAAAGGACGTAAGTCCAAGGAATTTCTTGGTTGAAAGACTGTTAGGGAGGGAACTTGCGGGGGCTGAATTTGTTTTAAGTTTCTCACCATTACTTCTGCACAAATTCAAAATCAGCCAAGTACTTGCTTATTATTTGCATTTCTGTTGTGTACTCAGTGATAACAGGAGAGTATTTTCCGAGAACTCCATATGTGAGAACTCGGACTAACGTAACTCAAAGGAGCCCCTCTTTATTTTTTTTTAAAGATTTTTTTTAAATTTATATATTTGACAGAGAGAGATCACAAGCAGGCAGAGAGGCAGGCAGAGAGAGAGGGGGAAGCAGGCTCCCTGCTGAGCAGAGAGCCTAGTGTGGGGCTCGATCCCAGGATCCCGGGATCATGACCTGAGCCCAAGGCAGAGGTTTAACCCACTGAGCCACCCAGGCGCCCCTAGGAGCCCCTCTTTAAAAGGTTCACCATAGTGTTTCAAAGCATTTGACACACCTCTTTTGGGAGTAGTTGGGAGAGGAGTCTCCCTTTAATCCTCTTTTTGAACAAGGTAGTGTGTAATGTGTATTAATCTCTTTTTGTTCGTTGTGACCTTCCAAATCTTCTCCAGCCTCTCAGACTAAAGGGCAAGTGCCCTTACCTTGGAAAATCATTATAAGCTAATGTGAAAACGATGTTTTCCCCTTGTTCTGAAATATCCCAGCATCATCGCCACCTGCCCCTGGCTCCTGGCTCTGGTCCAGGGCTGCCCCCTGCCCCCCCACCATCCCTGCCCCCAGGCCAGTCCTTTCATTAAACCTCAGCACCAGACTCTGCCTCTTGACCAGTTCCTTCCCTCTCTATCTGAGATATAGTCAGTCTCCCCATTTCCAGCAAGTCTTTCTCCCTCGTGACTCCATGCTTCTAAACCAGCTGAGCATCCCAAAGCCCAGACTGTCTTAGAGCCTGCCTCGCATGCCCAGAATGCCCTTCTCTCCCAGCCTGCCTGTAGACAGCATGCTCATTCACCCACCAGGACCTGTCATCTTCCACCTCCTCCAAGAAGCCTCCTCCTTCCCTTCATTCTGGAAGCATTCTGAACCTCAGTTAGGACTTACCACACTTTTATGCGCATACGGACACAGTTCAGCGAATGGCAAGGAACTTATCTTTTACGTGTTTATGTCCTGTACTGGGCTCAGCTTGGTACTTTAATGCATTGACTTTCTCGATCCTGCTTCCTGGGGTCCATTACTATGCTTCCTCTTGTTCATACCCAGAAGTCTTTACTGGGGGCTTCTCACCTTTGGCCCCTGATTATAAATCAAATTTTTGCCCCTGGCTATGTTTAAATTGCCAGTGACTTCTAAAACATCAGTTTTGTGCCCCTTAATGAGTCCTAATCCTTACTAATCTCTCCAACTTTAGACACTATCCGCATCTTTTCCTTCCTGAAATGCAGAGTTCCTTTGGCTTCCTAAATTCTGCGCCCTCTGGTCTCATCTCCCTGCAGCCCCTCCTCTGTCACCTTCTCTTGCCCCAGCCACATCATGGTGGACATTTGTCTGGTGTTCTGTCCCCTTCCTTCTCTCATTTCCCTCAGGGCAGTTTTATCTCCTCCTGTAGGTTTGGTAGTCCCTCTGTGCCAGTGATCCCTCATCAAGCCTCTTGTCTTGACTTTTCCTTTAAGTCTGTTTTACATTTCTGCCTTGCTGATAGATTTCTCTTTTTGGATGTGTTTTCTTCATCTCAAATCATTTTAACAACTTCCTTCAAAAACTGCTGCTTCTAATTTCTCCATGTCTGTTGATGGCACCACTATTTCCTCAGAGTCTAAGACAAACTTCAGAGTCCTCTCAGGTACATCCCTTCTCTTGCCTTCCATGTCCAGTCCATGGCCAGGTGATGTCCATTCAGTCTTTACATCCTCCTTCCCATGATTTTGCCATCCTATTCCAGGCAGTTGTGACTCTGCCCTGGGCTTCTGGAGTAGCCTTCTAATTGGTTTTAGAGCCTCCAGTTATTTTTCTGAGTGCATCTTCGTAACTGATGACTCTTCCTAAAACCATTATCTGATTACCAATTCTGATCATCTGCTGAATAAAATGCATTCTTAGCCTTTGCAGATTTCACTATCCTGACCTCCCTTTCCAATTTTGCCTAAGCTTTACTTTTAGTTCTGATTTGTACCTTTCTAATAACAGCCCTTGTTTTCAATATAAAAAGCTGAAAAGTAACATTTTGTTACTTTTAGATGCTTTCTATATGTCATCTTGTTTAGTAATCACATGCATGAGTGAGGTGGTAGTAGACCCACCTCGGAGGCTCAGAGAAGCCCAGTTAACTTGTCTGAGATCATTCAGCTTGTAACAAACAAGATTGGTCGATTATACTTTTCCTACCACATGGTATTAATTATTTGTGTAGATATCATTTTCCCATTGTTTAACCTTGGTTAACTTAATAAGTGGGAGTGGTGGATCAAAGTATACATCCATTTAAGTGTCACACACATTATCAAACTAGAAAGTTTGCCCTCTGGAAACACCGTATCAGTTTTATTCCTTACAGGAATGCATGGAAATGCCCCAGACTGACATGGGTTACTTTCAGTTTTAGCCAGGCTTATCCAGTGGTTTAAATGACATTTATGTTCTAAGAATGTTGAATATGTGTTTATTGACTTTTGTATTCTTATTTTTAAAGATGTATTTATTCACTTGAGAGAGAAAGAGAGCACGTGTGCACATGTGCAAGGGGCGGGGCATGGGGGGAGGAGGCAAAGGGAGGGAGAGTCTGAAGCCGAGTTCCTTCTGAGTGAGGAGCCTGATGTGGGGCTTGACCTCATGACCCTGAGATCATGACATGAGCCGAAACCAAGAGTTGGAACCAGGATTGGGACGCTTAAGCGATTCTGCCACCTAGGTGTTCCTGTTTTGTATTCTTCTTTTATGAATTGCTTGCTCATGCCCTTTGACTTTCTTGTCTACATAGGGTTTGATGTTTTTCTTACTGACTTAATAAGGATATATATTAAGGATATTAACACATTGTAAGCTATTATCTCAGTCTGTTCATTTATTTTTAACTTAGGTTATGATGCTTTTTAAGGTAAACAGTATTATTTTTTTATGTTACTAATATTAACATTCTTTCCCTTTCTTGTCATGCTTTCAAAGTCCTTCCCCACTCCTAGATTAGAAAAAGATTCACTTTTTTAAAAGAGAGTTTTTAGGATATAACCTTTACATTTAAATATTAGATACAGGGGCACCTGGGTGGCGAGTTGGTTGATTGACTGAGAAGCTCTTAATTTTGGCTCAGGTCATGATCTCAGGGTTGTGAGATCAACCTCTATGTTGGACTTAATGCTGGGCATGGAGTCTGCTTGAGATTCTCTCTCTCCCTCTCTCCCTCTACCCTTCCAACCCCGCTTGCACTGTCTCTAAAAATTAACTAATAAATATTAGATACAATTAGAATCCATTATTAGGAGTGAGACAATGATTTGGTTATACTTTCTCATGAAATACCAGAATAGTTCCCAAATTTCATAAGTTAATCTTTCCCTCTATTATTTGAAAGGTGGCCTTTAGCATATAATTTCACTTAATTTTAGTTCTCCTATTAATCCACTTAAATACAGAATTGTATAGATTTCCTCGTAGGTTTCTTATTAGCTAGAGAGCTTTGGAAAATTCAAGTCTTTCAAATAAAGATAAACCTTAGGGAACTGATTTTTTTTTCCCCCCCTAACAAACCAACTTTTCTCTAAATGTGCCTGACTTTTCTGGACATTTCTGAAATCAGGTGATACGTAAAATGAGCCAAGGCAGGAAGTTTTCTGGACTTCTGGTTCTCTTCTTACAGGAGGCAGCTGAGAAAATAAGCACATGTGATAATCCAGTGGCCCAAAGTCTTACACCAGACTTACCAAGTCCCAACCAAAGAGAGGAGGTAAGTCCCTACCGGTAACAAGCAAACTGCTCGGGTACCTGGACGAGCACACAGAGCTGACCAGCTCTCTGTGTTTGCAATACTTTGTATATCAAGGCAAGAGTTCTTTGTCAACTTCAGCATCTTCATATGTGCTGGCAAGCCGGAAAACTGGAAGATTTGCCATCAGATAATGACCTAGCATGTAAGCATGGTGCAGAGCAAGGAAGGATTCAGTGCTTGCTCACCCTGAAATATCCAGAGCGAGCTAGCCTTTCCACCAACAGCTACTTCTTTCTTCTGTAGCTGTAACTTATGTAACAAGTTTGTGTATGGTGGTGCTGGCGCGGGGAGACTTAGAAATATTTGTAGAATTGACTATAAAATATTAAGGAGTAAATTCAAAGCATCGGTATTTTGACATGAAATACAGCCACCGCCAGAAAATTAGCTTGCATTTTAACTGAATCCCGTTACTTCGATCAGTGGTGTGTCGATGCAGAAACGAAGCTGTGTGACATTCACCAAGCGAGAGCCTAACTTGGATGCTAGAGCATCAGCAAAGTCATGTGAAGAATGTGGACTTGTGGACCCCAAGGCATAATGAAGTCAGGGATTGAATCATGGTGGCCTGGCCCCTGAGCCCAGTAAAGGGTTGGGTATTACTAATTTACGGTTATATGGTAGAGAGGACATAATTCTCTTTAACAAGAAATGCTTGGGGTAATACTTTTGAGCCCCCCCACCCCCGAAATGCATAATCATAAAACAGTCACTTAAATCATTTCTGGTTTTAGAATTTAGGGCTGTCATTTAGAAGAGATATTTAGCATGGGTGTAATTATGGGGAAAAACTGTAGACTCTGAATGAAAAGATGGCAGAGCTGTGTTACCTCAGGCAAGTAACTTACACGTGGGCCCAAGCTTCTCAGAAGCAAAGTGGTAAAATGGGAGTGACTGAATTGCTTAAGCATTAAATGAACTTAGGTTTCTTTGACTATAAAAAGGGGTGGGTGAACTGGTTACTGGCAGGTTTCCCAGGGCACCTTTGCAAGTGCAGTTTCTATGGTTGCAAATATTCTTTTTTCCCCTTCCGTTCACCTTTGGATTCTCTTCAGTGTCAAATAACTGGCAAGTAAAGCCCAGATTAGTTACCCAGCTTCCTTGTTTTCTCATTAATTCAGTGAGTTAGCGAAAAAGGAAAGAAACTTAATATTGCCATTAAAAAATGTGTGTGGCCCATGATAGGTGCTCAACTAATGTTTTTGAATAAATAAAGAAGGTCGATGGTAAATCTGTTATCACAGCCTAATTAGGTAATATTAATGATTGTTATTTGGGGTGACAAAAAAGAGGATCCCCCAACCTTTGCCAGCAATATCTGAAAACTAGAAGTTAATTAGTTGACTGGCAGTTGGTGTCTGGCAGTAAAATCACACAACTGTTGCTTTTAAGAAATCTGGATTTTTTAAAAAATCAGGATTAAAAAAGAAAATTGAAACCAGGTGACTCCCAAGTGCAGACCCAACTGTGCAGAGAAACACAAGGCCACGGAAGACTTTCTTCAAGAAAGGTGATTCTTAAATAAAAACATTGACTTGAAGGCACGGGAGAAATAGTGTTTTGGCAGTAAAGATCATACAGGTGAGGTTAATACATGGTCGGGGGAGCAGGTGCAACTCAGAGACACTTCTAAGCCAGCTTTCCTAATACTCACCATGTGTGTGAAAAATGGATATTGTCACACCCTGCATGTTGTTACCACTTACCTATTTTGTTTACCTTTGTTGTACAAAATTCTGTAGACATTGGGAATTTTTCTGCCTTTGAGTTGAGTTAGGGTATACATTTGTGAACTGTTTTGTATTAGATGCTAACATGTAGTTAGCAAAGTCTTATATAGAAAATATTGTAGCTTATCGTAATCATAATAAATACTGAGATCAATAATCTTGTAGAGCAAACACAAATTCCTGAAAGCATTTCTCTAGAAGGGTTGATAGAATCTTTCAGTATTCCGGAAAAGGATGTGAGAAGCAAATATATTTGTGTATCAGATCTTTTACTTCCATATTGAAAATATCTAATATATATTTTTAAAGATTATTTATTTATTTGTCAGAGAGAGAAAGAGAGTGCGCGTGCACACACACACAAACGGGGAGCATCAGGCAGAGGGAGAAGCAGGTTCCCTGCTGAGCAAGGAGCCCAGTGTGGGACTCCATCCTAGGACTCTGGGATCATGACCTGAGCTGAAGGCAGATGCTTAACCGACTGAGCCAGGCAGGCATTCCTGAAAACATCTACTATATTATTAATAGAATACTCAATTTGGTATCCAGAAGAAATTTTTCTTTTGGATCAATAAGCCACCCAGGTGCTTCAGTAAGAACACATCTTACATCATGCTTGCTTTGTACTGTAGTATAAGCACCTTAACTCAGTAATATTTGAGTATCTAGACAGTGAAAAGCAGTTTCAGGGACTCTCTCATAAGAACAGAAGAAAAATTTCCAGATTACCCCCCACTAAAGCTCGTTAGCTGACTCACACTACTTATAACAGGGAGAAATTTAGATGAGTAGTAGCATGCATGTCAGGGGAAAAAAAAAAAGAAAGGAAAAGCTACAATATTTTAAAATCTACTTGTTGAGTGTGTGGCATATTTCCTTGTATCCCAGCCGGTGTGTAAAGAGCCTTTTTTTTTCTGTTTGATCAGAGCTCACAGCAATGTAAGCATTGCTTAATCATGTGTCACACAAATTCAAACGCTGGCCAATTCGCTGCAAAGTTTCAGACACACACACCCACACACACACCCTTTCACTCTCTCACCTGTCTCCCCTGTCTCCCGGGGCCCACTCGCTGTTTAATGAACTGCGTTTGCGTCCTCTGTGCCTGGGAACACCACCTGTGTACATGCGGGTCGGCTGCTTGGAAACCTGGAGCAGGAGGTCACGTGATAGTTGCTATGAGTGTGGAGGTGCATTTTTCTCTTCTTTCTTACTACTTCTGCCCTTATTTACTTGTTTTCTCATAACTGGGGGAAATGCTGGAAGTTCCCAGCCTTTTGCAAGCTCAAATCTGCAAACTTGGGATTCCATGGCTTTTCACTGCTGGCTTATCTTTGGGTTTATCTTAGGGTGCCACACCTCCTCTCAAGGCTGCTGCTCTGGGCTTTTCCGACAAGCAAGGAGCTTTTGAGTCCACGGTGGAGAAATCTGGGCCCAAGCCTGCGGAAATCCTCCATGCCTGCAAGACCCAGGTGGCCGAGCTGGAGCTGTGGCTGCACCAAGCCAACGTGGCATTCGAGCCGGAAACGTTAGATGCAGACATGCAGCAGGTGGTGGAACAGCAGCTGGTAGGGTGCCAGGTAAGGCTCCTGGGTTGGAGTTCATGGCTGGCCGCCTCACCAATCACCTTCCAAGACTGGGTGAAGTTCTCTTAAAGCAACAGTGTGTTTCTTCCTGTTACTCAGACCCCTGTGTTTATTTTGGCCTCAGGTTTTTGTTCTTGGGGTACTTCTTTGAGATTTATGGAAGCAGAGTATTTGGAGAGACCATAGTGGCTAAAAGCTCCGAATGTAGAATCCGGATCCAGCTCCGTCACATTAACTGTGAACTTGGGGACCTTAGCTTTCTACCTCATTTTCCTCATGCAGTCAATTATCTCATAGGACTTTGCAGTGTTCAGTGAGATAAGGCACAAGAACCAGTGTCGGGTATATCAAGTATATGAGAAGGGCTCAGTGAAGGCTGTTACTTGTATTCATAGTAAGTCCTTAGAACTTCCATTCTTCTGAAATGAAACCAAATAGCCTGACTTGCAAGATCACAGATACAGCATAAAAGGCCTTTGCTGCCATTTTACTGTGAGTGCTCCTACTCTTCGCTGGGGGAGTGGCGGTGGGGGGACAGGGGGCAGGGAGATAAACCTCCTTGCCTTTAGTCATTTTGAGTAATATTTGCTGGCTTGGCCAAGAGGATGGGATCTCTCTGTCCCTCCAGGGAAAAGCTAGAATGATGACATCACCATAGCATAATCCAGTGTCCCCAAGGGTGGTTAGATCACCCTTGGTCCAATATCTCAGCCTGATTGGCTCATTTGTTTGCCATAGTGGACACCAGGAATGAGGACATCCTCTCAGAGTGCCCCCTTATCACTGTCCCAGCCACAGCGGAACTCTTCCCATGATAGCCCATTGGAGCTGTGGGTAGCCCCTCCTTCATCATCCCCCTTTCCGCACTAAGGTCTACAACCCTACAGTATCCAATGCCTGCTTCATAGGGTACCCAGGTGGATAGGCTGACCTCCTTCCCCAGGAAGTCCTCACCTCTGACACCCAAAGTCAGCTCTTGATAGGGTGGGTTCCCTTAAATGCTGGCACTACTGTGTGCCTGATGAGGCACAGAGGAGTCTGGAAAAGACCGTACCACAGCACAGAGCAGTGTTGTGCTAAATTGCACCTGAGGTGTTCAAGATGTTGTCTCAGCCACGCAAAGCTCTCCAGGATAGATTTGCCCATTGATTGCTTTGCAGACCAGATGACCCCATGCTGATTTCCTTGATCACCACCAGAATCCCCTTCTCATGCCCCTTGTAGGGAGATCAAGGATTTGGGGGCTGGCAATGGAAAGACACAACCACAAGGTGGCAGTAGCATACAACAGACTTGCTTTGGGTAACATTGTGGCAGGAGCTCAAGGCCTGGGAAAGTCCCTCTCTCTGTAGGTGCCCTTCCAGAGGCTGTGGCAGGGAATAGAGGTGGGGCTGTGACCTGGCAGGGAAGGAAAGCAGAGGAACTCCCAGGGAAGCAGGGAATCCAGAGGGGCTTGTGTGTCTAGGTGATGTCAGAGAGCTCCAGAGGGCAGCAGAGGCGAGGGTCTTCCAGACCCCAGAGTTGTGTGTTGACGATAGGGAGCAGATGTGGGTCCCACTTCAAGTTTGGAGCCAGTAGGATTTGAGCTGATGGTTCTGGCCTGCTGTGAAAAAGTAATCCCCATAGAGGCGCCTGGGTGCTTCAATCATGATCCCAGGGTCCTGGGATCTAGCACCACATTGGGCTCCCTGCTCAGCAGGAAGCCTGCTGCTTCCTCTTCCACTTCCCTTGCTTGTGTTCCCTCTCTTGCTGTGTCTCTTTCTGTCAAATAAATTAAACCCTTAAAAAAAAATAAGCAACATAGGGACCCAGAGAGGGGCCATCTTTGGCTCATTTGTAGAACATCATGGCACATAAAACTTAATATTGATATATATATAAAGCCTTCCTGTGGAAAACATGAAGTTCCCAGTGGGAACATGTCCAAAGGACAGGAGCAAACAGATCAGTCAAGAAAAAAACTATATTTGGTCATTTAATATTTGAGAAGAAATGTTCAGCCTTGATTGTTAAGAACATGTGAATCAAAACAGCTGTTGTTTTGATTCCCATGTTGCCTTGGCAAAAATTCTATCATCCTGGAAAACTCTGTGTGCACTATTCTGCGATTGCCTCAGTGTTTGGGGAGGTCAGCTATCAGAATATACAATGTCCATCTTATTTGACCTAATAACACCATTACTTTAAATGCACCCTCTGAAAATAACCCAGAAAGAAGAATATTTGTGGCAGTGTTAATGACAAATGGGAAGGACCAGAACCAGCTTAAAGTCTTCCCAATAAGGAAGTTACATGAATCACAGAATATCCACTTGCAGCTAGCAAAGTAGGAATCATGAAGCATATGTCTATAGACATGTGTAAAAGTGTAAAGTATACATAAAATAGTTACATGGAAAAAAGGAGCACAAAATTATAGTACACTCTGTAGCCACTGTAAAATCTATGATTACGTGTTGTTTAAGTGTAGAGGAGTCTGTAGAGGATACAGGTAGTTTGCTTGGATAGTGGAGTTACAAGAATACATTCTTTGAAAATCTTGGTTTTGTTCTTATAGATTTTATTTATTAGAGAGGGAGAGAACGAACAGGGGGGAGGGGTAGAGGCAGAGGGAGAAGCGGACTCCCCGC
The DNA here is from genome assembly GCF_902655055.1 of Lutra lutra. Lineage (NCBI taxonomy): Eukaryota > Metazoa > Chordata > Mammalia > Carnivora > Mustelidae > Lutra > Lutra lutra. The sequence goes on from NC_062284.1 coordinate 110,930,879, forward strand.
TGAGCAGGGAGCCCAATTTGGGGCTCGATCCCAGGATCCTGGGATCATGACCTGAGCTGAAGGCAGACGCTTAAGGACTGAGCCACCCAAGTGCCCGTGTTTTTTGGTTTTTTTGAGATTTTTTTAAGTAATGTATACACCTACTGTGGGGCTCAAACTCATAACCCCAAGATCAAGAGTTACATGTTCTGCCCACTGAGCCCGCCAGGCACCCCTGAAAATGCGTTTTTTTTAAATTAATTAATTTATTTATTTGACAGAAATCACAAGTAGGCAGAGAGAGAGGAGGAAGCAGGCTCCCTGCTGAGCAGAGAGCCCGATGTGGGGCTTGATCCCAGTACCCTGGGATCATGACCTGAGCGGAAGGCAGAGGCTTTAATACACTGAGCCACCCAGGTGCCCCCTGAAAATGTGTTTTAAGCATAGTTTCTCCTTCAGTTTCTCTCAAAGAGCGGAACTTCTTCCTAGTCGAGCAAGTTTTAGCGCACACGACCCCAATGCTGAAGTGAGACTCCAAATGCCGCTATTGCTTGGTGTGTGCTCAGCCAGTTGGTGTGACCGCTTGGGCTTTAGAGTCCCAGAGGAGGGCTGACTCGACTTGTTGGGGAAGAATACAATGACGGTGACTTACAGGGAAACTTACTTCATCTAGCGTATTTGTTTTTAGATCCGTGTGTAAATTGGCCAGTTGTATCAATGACTAAATGTTTTAGGTTCCAAATTATTTCTTCTGTCATCTTCTTCTGATATTTTAGAAGTTTATTTAACTTGAAAAAGAGAAGGGAAAGAACCTTCTAAGAGTTCTATGAAATTCTTTTGCTATTATTACGACTCGACTCTTGGATTGGAACAGGAAAAGGTTAGGAAAGTTTGGGATGGGGGGAGGGGTGGAATAATAATAGCATAGACTGTGTGTCAAGCACTGGCCAGAGTGCATGGACTTTAACTCCTATCTCCTCCGAGTAACCCTAGAAGGTAAGTTCTGTTAGTACCCCCATTTTGCAGATGACATGAAGGCGCATTCATGCAAAGTAAGGTATTTAGGTTTACCCAGCTGCTAAGTGGGATCTGAACTCAGTGGACTTCCAGTGTTTGTGTTTTTGTTTTTGTTTTAAGTTTGTTTGTTCATCTAAGTAATCTCTGTATCTAACATGGGACTCGCACTCACTACTCTACAAGAGTCACGTGCTCTTCTGACTAAGCCAACCAGTGTCTGTGTTCTTAACCACTGTGCTATGCTGGTTACATTCAACTGTATTTTCTAAAGGGATTATAGAGTCACTTATTTTAGATTATTTTGGAGGGTGACATCTGCGGTTTGGGGTTGGTTTGGTTGTACCCCCATCCGAAAGCTCAAGAATTACGTGGAAATGGTTGTTGTTTTCCTAAGGCCCCTTCTAATCCGTGGTACTGAGACTTATTACATATACTAGGTAGACAGAGGGAATCTAGCTCATTTTAGAGTGTAATGCTTGTTCAAGACCAAAACCATGAACACTCCAGTGACTGTGTTTCCTAGGCCATGCTAACAGAGATCGAGCACAAGGTCGCCTCCCTGCTGGAAAGCTGCAAAGATCGAGGGCCGGGAGAAAGTGGGGCCACTCAGCAGGAGGCCGAAGCTCTGTCTGTGAAACTAAGGACTGTGAAGTGCAATTTGGAAAAAGTCCAGATCATGCTTCAGGAGAAACACAGCGAAGACCAGGTAAAACACGGCCACGTGCAGACGTGTGGGGGTGGATGATACGGGAGAGCTACCAGGAAGGAGTCTGGCAGAGGTGGTGAAATGGCTACTGAAGAATTCCACGGAGTACGGAAGATGGAGCCTCTTAAAGCTAGAAGGGGTGGCCATGTTGACTCTTGTTCCTGATCCCATTTTACCTTGTGGTTTTCCTACCTGGGCTGCTGTTGGTGACAGTGTAGGTTTGGTTTGGGTTGGTTTGATTGGATGGATGGTTCTTGCTAGTAACAAGGCAGTGGAAGCCTTCTTCATAAAAGAAAGATAAGTTTTAAAGAAAATTTGTGATTCCGGTTGACTGGAAAACAAAGCTCTTAACAAGATTAAGATTTGATATCAGGAATATCAAATGTGTTTCCGGGGTCCTTCTCTTTATTCATTTGCAAATATATATACTGATCAAAGTATCCTACAGTTACAGTGTTCTTGTGGCTTTGAAAAGACATCTGTGTTTATAAATACAGATATGCATCTATGAGTAGGGTCTTACTATATGAGATTTGTGTCTGTACTTAGGAGATGGTGGTTCCTACTCAGAGGACTTACAGTCACAGAAATAAGATTGGCTGGATATACACAGGCTTCATAGTTCCCCGTTCATCCTCGTGTGTTCTCTGTTTTTAAACAAAAGTTCTGGACATAAGGGAAATTTGAATGCATAAGCATAACTATCTTTTGTTTGTTTTTTTTTTTTACTTTGTTCTTAAAACAGAATAGCAATACATTTCCTGGCTTTTAGTAATTCATTGGATGAATTACACTGAGGAAACAGGAGGACTGCATCATCAAATACAATGGTTTTTTGCAGTTGTTTTGAAATAAGTACATGAAATCATAGCATATAATTACAGTAAATACCAAAATACAGTCACTTACTTTATATAAAACTTGTCCATCATGTAGTCTCATTATTAGAACTGAAATAAAGTGGGTCTTTTTTTTTTAAATGCTCCAACATCATAAAATTTTTTGCAGCATTCTGCCATTCTAAAGAGACCTTCAGAGCATCAAAACGATTTCCAACCAGATAACCTTTCTGCATTTGAATCTATTGTAACCGAAAGGCCACAGTTCGGCAGACAAAGAGATTTCCAGCAGCAACAGGTAATTGCAGATAGAAGGATAGGAATAAAGCTTTCTGCATGGACTCTCCCTTTGAACTAAGTACCAAACTGCCATTGGGGTGTTTTCTTATGTGCCTGGATGGAAAGTGTGGTATCCAGGTGTTCCTGCGTGTTGAGCGTGTGCGGTATGAGCTGCTTTGCTTTTGTCTTCTGCAGGTGGGGGCTCTTTGTTCCTTCATTAACTTGCACCTTATTTCAAACTAAGCAAATACCTTCAAGGTGAACTTGCTTCTGTAACTGTAACATCTCCCTATTGTTTCAAAATGTGTTGACATACTTTAGGGAATTTTCCATGTGTGTAACGTATATTGTATATATATTTGGTCATTCTGTGAACATTTTAAGTAGGTTTTTGAGAAGTAAAAGTTAATGAGAATAAGCAAGCAAGAAAAGGAAGTAGTAAATAATAATTGAGGAAGTGGCTCAGAATGAGATCTCAACAGAAGAAACCACTGGCCACTAATGGAAAACTTTGGACCATTTGAATCTCCCTCAATTATAGGTTCTGGAGTTAAAACCAGTGGAACAGAAAGATTTCATCAAACTCATCGAAAATAATGCCAAGAAAATGTGGCCCCAGCATTGCCAATCTGATAAAGATAGAACTCAGCAGTCATCTAAAAGGTAAAACATTTTTAGAGTTGGACGTTCAGCTCGTTTTATGGGTGGGAGAGTTAAGAGCATTTCTTTTTAAATCCCTTGTAAAACATGGCTGAATGTAATAAAATTTCTGTATGTTGATGATCCTTTTCACCTTTTATTTTTCTTTAACAGCGTTTGGGCCTCAAACCCCGAAAATGATGCTCCAGACTCTGTCTCGTCAGCTCAGGGACAAAGTGGGGATAAGTGGCAATATTTACATCACGAACTCTCATCAAAACTCGGCCTCCCGCTACCTAAGCAGGTGCGGCCTCAGGTCAGTACATGCCTACACAGTGTAACTAATAAGCACGTTAATCTTTGAAAATGCAACAAACATTCATCACATACACATCTCCGTTCTGCTTTACGTAGTCCTTTATTTTCAGAAAGCGAAGAATTCAAGTGCATTTTTTATTTGACTCACCCTTTTCGCCCTCCTGGAAATCTGCAGTAAAGGCCACTCCTTCATGCTTCTCTGGCACCCTGAGCTTCCCTAATCACGGCTCTTAGTGTCCTGTGTGCCTGTTGCTTTGTCCGTGTTCCACATTGGGTGGTATGCCCGCCTGGTTCACATTATCAAGTCGCAGTTTCAATATGTTAAATGAATAAAGGAATGAATAATAGAAGTTTTAAAAAAACACTTTAAAAACAACACAGCGCTGTATTACTGTCATCCCTTTATCAAGAGCTAATTTGCATTCTGTTGTGCCAGCCCCTGTTGCCAGCGGTACCTGCATTCCACCAGCACGCTCTCTTACTGCCTCGGCCAGTTTTATTCATACCACTCCAGCTGCGGCTGGATTTCTGTCTAACCAGGGAGCCCATGAGCAGAAAAGCACTGTTGCTCACAGCAGTCAAGCTCTTCTGCCTTCAGTTTTGCACTCACGCTGCCCAGGCAGATGTTACCAGTCTTTTTCCCAGTTCTCCAGTCTGGTGGGAACTTTTCAGCTGTATTCTGCCGAGAACCTTCTGTACCTTGTTAATGTTGAATTAAACTCACTGGTGGGGCTTCAGTCTTGGTTTCTCCTTGTCATACACACCGTAACATGTATGTGGTTCTCTTTCCAAAGTAGAACGTCCTCAAGAGTTCTTTCCCCCAAGCAGAGTCAGGTACTGCCTCACCCTGAGCTTTGTCCTTACTCATGTTCCAGTCTGAATCTTTCTGCTAAAATTGCAGCGCATTTTTAATACTTATTTAACTTCTCAGTAATAATTCAGGAGGCAGATCTGTCCCTGGAGGTGACTGTGCTGTATTCCAAGAGTTGGCTCTATACCGGGGGCCTACCCATAAATGGGAAGAGAAACAGCTCACCTCATCACGTGAGGGGTATTGCTACTCAATTGAAAGATTAATGATTGTACTCCGTTTTTCAAGTGATGCTTTATTTCCCCCCATTTTGATACCTAAATGGATCCTCAAGTGTCTTAAGTAAAGCTTTTCATGACCTTTCAAACCTATCCACAATATTTAGGATTTAACTGTTTTTGTCTGACAGGTGACAGGGTAACAGAAAGCCTGATGTAACGGTAACACGTGAAGGCCATTTTGCTGTTTTCCGTTAACATCACCAGGATCTCAAATTGTAACAAGGCTTCCCTTTTTCATATAGGTTGCCACAAATATGAGTGCTCTGCCCAGTGTGAGTGTTTATAACTTTAGATACCCAACAACTGAAGAATTGAAAACATACACCACACAGCTAGAAGACCTGCGTCAAGAAGCCAGTAATCTGCAGATCCAGGTAGCGACGTCACATTATGTATTTTCCTCATGGCTGTATAAAAGAAGGGAAATGGGACGCTGTGAGTTAGTCAGAATTGTCTTTATTGAATAAACAGTAGACTCATAATGGAGTGGATCCTAGAATTGCATATAGAATCTCTTGCCAGCTCACATTTGGTAGTGGCTGCCTAGAGCATTGTGTACAAAGGCTTCTGAACCTACGTCCAGGATTGCCAGGAACAAGCAGCATTGTATTTTTGTTTTGTTCTGTTTTTTAAGATATATTTATTTATTTTAGTGATAGAGAAAGAGAGTGGGGGAGGGACAAGCAGACTCTGTGCTGAACACAGAGCCCGACATGGGGCTCAGTCCCAGGACTCTGAGATCATGACCTGAGGCCAAATCAAGTGGATGCTTAACCGACTGTGCCCCCCAGGTGCCCCCAACAAGGATCATTGTTGATTAGTATTGTCTGCAGCGGTGCTCTGTGATTGGAAGGAGGGAGGAAGAAAGGGAGTATTGACAAGATTTCCAACCTTGACTAGATTGAATGTTGAAATGGTATGCTGGGTCATGTGTGGTGTCCGCCAGAGAAGACGGTAGGGAACAGAGCCCAAATGGGGCTCATTAGAGATTTGGCTTGCGCCTAAATTACTTGTAATTGGTCAAGAATTCATGGTGATCCTGAGTTAAGAAAAAGAGGTGGCTGCAGCAACTTATGCTAAAACATAAGGAGATCTGTGGCTCCCAAACTCACCAGGGCACCATGGCACCACCCTAGGTCCCCCCCTTTGGAGTCATACTTCTTCATCTTCATTTTATTTATTTGTTCTTCTACCTACTTCAGGAAGTGTTCAAAACAACCACATTTAAAACAGTGTAACTTGTGGGGCACCTGGGTGGCTCAGTGGGTTAAAGCCTCTGCCTTCAGCTCAGCTCATGATCCCAGGGTCCTGGGATCGAGCCCCACATCGGGCTCTCTGCTCAGTGGGGAGCCTGCTTCCCTTCCTCTCTCTCTCTGCCTGCCTCTCTGCCTACTTCTGATCTCTGTTGAATAAATTTTTTAAAAATCTTAAATAAAAGTGTAACTTGTAATCTTCAACAGAAATCAGGGAAAATTCAGGCGTAGGAAGGCAAGGAATCCTAATGATTTTACTTTTTCTTTTTTTCCTCCTGATTCAGGAAAACCTGACAGAAGAAACATACATAAATTTGGATAAAAAGTTATTTGAGCTCTTTCTGACCCTCAGTCAGTGCCTTGGCAGTGTGGAGGAGACACTGCAGACACCTGGGCTCTTCAGAGGGGATGTCTGTGTGCAGCAGGTGCACTACGAGGTAGGGAATTTCCAGCAAGCCCAGGTGCTGGCCATTGCTGCAGGCAGCCCACCATTTAAGCCCAAGCAGAAGCCTCTTAAGGTCAGAGTCCATTCCCTGTGTTTTCCTTCCTCTCTTCGCAGACACTGGCTCTTGAGTTGAAAAAACTTTACTTAGCTATGGGTGACAAAAAGAATGACCTTGTGAAAGCCATGACCTGGCCCGGGAGGAACACCAGTTTGTTTCTTGAATGTTTTAACAACCTCCAAGTCTACCTGGAACACACCCAGGTCACAGCCGCTGCTAAAAGCAAGTCCCTGAAAGCTGGCCTGGACTATAACCGCAGTTACCAGGTACGGAGCTAGGCGCTTGGCTTTCTTTGGCACTGTTTTAGGTTAATTTCCATTAATTCCATCATTCTTGGTGGCATTTGTGAATAGGGATTGTTGAGGAAAGCGGAGAGACGGTCTCTCTCTGAGGGTTTCTAGGTTAGTTCTGCTGCACGTGGTTGGAGACTGTTTATTTGAAAGCGAGGTCCTTCCCAGAACTGTGGTATGAATTTGTTCGGTCGACCCTAACACAGCTTCTTTCCTGTCTTACACTTAGCTGTTAATGAGCGTCATACGGGAGGATTCTAGATACCAGGGAGCCATTAAAGTTTTTGAGCAAAGAAAGGACAGTCTGTGTGTGTTTCAGGTAGATTCATCTGGCTGTTGTCTTTTGTGGATTGAAGGGGAGACTTGAGGCAGACAGACGATTTTAGTAGCTTCCTAACTAGAGTAAAAGAAGTGAAACACAACACCACTTACGAAGGGGTCTCGCCCATAAAATCAAACCTCAGTCTGATGAGGCCTCTAGAATCCAAGTATAGAGACCCAAGGAAAAAAGAGTGTTTGGAGCAGCACAGTGGGAGGGCAGTCAGCCCCATCCAGATGGTGGGAAGCTGTGTAGGAGAAAAGACCTAGTTTTTCCACGATCCCACCCAAAATCCCAGGAACAAAAAAGAGGTGCTTGGGGAGCCTGCTACTGTTAGCCCATTTCAGCTTATCAGACCTCATTTAGATTCCAATTCAAACAAACCAAAAAGAAAAATCACAGGCAATTAGAGAAATGTGAACCCGTTCTGACAGTTAATAGTACTAAGGAATTATTTTTGATCTGTAGTATTTTTAAAGGGAAGAATCTTTTAAAGATACACTTACACTGATGAAATAAAATATCTGTGATTTGTTTCAAAATAATCCGAGGGGAGGGAGATCAGGTACAGTCAGGAAAGCTCAGGGGAGGGGACAGAGCAGAGACCACCGGCTACAAGTCAGTGATAGTTAAAGCCAGGTGATGGTGACACAGGGAGTCCTCTATTTTGGTCCATGTTTGAAACTCCTGGTAGCACAAATATTAAAGGACAAGTAAATTTTAAGAAAAGGTACTGAAAGCCGAAATGAGATTCTCATTGTTTACCCTGAATTTATCTTCCTATGCAGAATGAAATAAAGCGACTCTACGATCAACTTAGTAAATACAAAACATCTTTACAACAGTCTTTGAATGAAATTAGTGGCCAGAGTATTGATGAACAGCTTCAGGTAATCAAGTCAAAATAGTTAAACAGATCTACCCCAGGAATGAAGAGTTTTGTGCGGAAGCTGTCCTCTAAACCACCTCTTTTGTGAGCAGTGGCAAGGCTTAAGTAAATAGATAAAAATGAAAACGATTTATGTTGAACCAGTAAGTTAAAAGAGTAAATTAAACCAACACAAGACCATTGTCCCCTCCCAACTGGGCAAAAATGTAAGTTTGTGCCGTGTCGGTGAGGGTGTTGGGAAAGGAGACCCCTCCTTCTCTCGGGAGGGGCGGCGATCCGTCCAGATTCTCAGGGTCACTGGGTTATGCACCAACAGCAGTTTCACTTCATTCATTCACTTAGCAAGTGTTCATTGAGCACCTACTGTGTTCAGACACCGCTCTAGGCGTTGGACTGGGCTTATCCTAAGGAAGACAAGTGCAAAGAAATAAGTATGTATATAAATACTCAAGGATGAACCAGGTAGCACTGCCTGAATCAAAAACCCTTACACAGCCCCAAAGCCATTAAGAGCAGATGGTTACAAAAGCAGCAGGGGGTGGGGGGGCTTCTAGTGGCCTACTTTGCGTCCGGTTAAAAGGAGTCAGGTGTTCATGCTGACGAGAAGAGCACCTCAGAAGCTGCTGGGTGAGGACGCCAGAGGATGGGTGCATCAGCGAGTGTGAGGGTGGGCACGGATGCCTCTGCTGGGGTGAGCGCCAGACGGGCTGGGATCAGATCATCAACTGGGGCTCTTTGGCAGAAGCAGGAGGTGAGGGAAGAGAAGCGGGACTTTCATGTTTCCCTGATTTTTTTTTTTTGTCTGTGCTGTTTAATTCTTTAAAAATGAATATATGTACCTCTCTGACTCATTAAAGGATTTTACCTTTCTGTGTCGTCTCTCACTTTAGAAGGCAGATGCGTGCACAGTGGAGCTGCGGAACTCCGAGAGCCGAGTGGCAAAGCTAAGAGACGAAGGGGAGAGGCTTCGTTTACCTTACGTTTTATTGCAAGAGGTCTACAAATTAGAGGTGTGTCTGAGTGGAAAACATTCAATCAGGGAGTTACTGTGATTATAAGGAGGAAGACTTTCTTCTTCCATGAAGGGAATTTAGATTATTCTCTCATTTGGATTATTTTTGTGACTGGATAAAGACGCTTTTTCTTTTCAGGATTTACTTGACAGTATGTGGGGAATCCTGAGAGCCAGGTACACGGAACTGAGCAGCCCTTTCATCACGGAGAGCCAGCAAGATGCCTTGTTGCGAGGCATGGCAGAACTCGTGGACATCGGCAAGGAAAAGCTTGCGCACGACCACTTACAGCAAATCAAGAGTAAAGCTGCCTTACAGGCTCAAATACAGAATCACAAGGTAAGACGCACGGGTCAGATTACCTTTTCATAGACTTTTAAGTCGTTCTGACTTAGCATCCATTTTCTTCCTTGGTGAAATATCCATTGTTCATTCGTTCATTGACTCGTCGTTTTGACAGACATCTCTTAGAGGGTTCCCAGTACATGAGGAACCCTGCTAACCTCTTAGAATATGATTGAATGGAAACAGACACTGTTCCTTACATTCCTGGAACTTTTGGTTGAAAGAGAAGGCATATTTATGAAGGAGTCCTTTAAATAGATTTAAAATTAAAATTGAGATATGTGCCTTCAGAGCATTTAAGAGGAGAAATTGAATTCAGGAAATTAGGGAAGGCTTTCCTGAGAACTGAGACCACAAGAAATATCTGTACCTCAGTACAGAAATGTATACCTAGGGTAAAGCTACAATAAATCTTTCAGTTTTCCACTCATTTTATTAAACAGAAACCTCATGATCACGAATTAAACACCTGTAATAATGTAAGTGGTGATGTAAAAAATGTAACTTCCTGCCTAAAGAAGTCTAGGCTTGTGACAAGTAGACCTTAGTCTAAGAACTTCAGAGGTAAATATTCTATAAAGAATGGAGGGAGAGGGGCGCCTGGGTGGCTCAGCGGGTTAAAGCCTCTGCCTTCAGCTCAGGTCATGATCCCAGTGTCCTGGGATCGAGTCCCGCATCGGGCTCTCTGCTCAGCGGGGAGCCTGCTTCCTCCTCTCTCTCTGCCTTCCTCTCTGCCTACTTGTGATCTCTGTCTGTCAAATAAATAAAATCTAAAAAAAAAAAAAAAAGAATGGAGGGAGAAAGGAGAATATTGTGAATATTTACAGTGTGTTGGGACTTACGCTGGATGCTATTCTAAACCTTCACTGTATCTTCTTCAAAGAAATAGATGGAATTCACGTAAGTTCCTCCAATTAGAAGGGGCAGCTGACTATAAGTGGAGGACAACCATGTGAAGGAAAGCCTTCCTCTGTAAAGGTTCTTAAAGTATTAATCTGGGAGTTTTTACATCCCAGGATCCCAAAAGACCTTGTCAACAAATTCCCTTTATTTGTCCATTTCATTAAATAGAAAATCAAGCTGTAGTGTAGGAACCTCTGGCTATTCCGTGTGTGGGCTCCTCAGGCTCACACATCTATCTCTCCATTTTCTTGTCTTGAAATACATTAGCCACATACCTACGTTTCTGTAAAGTTTCTTAAAACTCAGAGTAACGGATTTAGGACGATCTCACTGGGAAATTGAAATTGACTAATAATGTTTGCCCTTTTACGTGGACCGTTTGGTGGAAAATGTTCCCTACGATGATGTTTCTTCATGATTTGTTGAAATGCCACTAACGACTAAAGGGTACACAATTTTCTTTTTTCTTTCCTTACATGTTTCACTCTACATGGCTGTCATGGGATTTGGGATTAAAAAGCAAATATAACTGTATAAAAGGTGGAAGTAATTTGGTCTGTAAGTTCTCACAGTGCAGAAATAAATCTTAAAACCTGTTCATTTTACAGCTTTTTTTCCGGAAGCTTGTTGCTGACGTGCTGTTGATCCGAACATACACCAATAAAATGCTTCCTTCTTTATTGCAAAAGAAAGAGATGTTTGGGGCAGAACAAATAAAAGAAGTTAAATTACTGGAGGAAAAGTCACACCAGTGTGGAATAAAGCTGCAGAGTTTGCTACAGGTGTTTATTTGGGTTACATAAACTTTGTACATAAGCCTGGATATTTGTACATAAGCCCAGATATTTGACTACCGCCTCCCAGTGTCCAGAAACATCTATTTATCATTAAGCTGGCATTAAGTGGGAACTAACAATGAGGAGTGTGGAAGCCTGTTCTAGCTCTGACTACTACTCCCTGAGTGAAATATTTCTCATACATAAATTAGGGAATGACACAGCATCTTCCCACCTTCTAGGTTTGTGTGCAAATAAACAAAATTGAGAGCACTTTAACATCCCGAATGAAGTCTTCCACATGAAGCTTAGTCAGTGGTTGCAAAATAGCACTTCCCTGAAGAGGACAGGCTGAAGTGCACTCCTGATAGTCTTATCCCAGTTCACAGAAGAAAATTGTTTGCATGAAGTTCTCTCTCAGTTTTAAGGTTTTCACCTTTAACTTCTTAAACACAGTGGATGCTAGCCCTTTAAGGAAATAACCATAAAGCAAGGGACTATCCAGCTTTATTATGTGATAATGTTATTTTATGCTAATGAAGTAAATATTCTGGCTAGTTTGTCAAATTGATGTTTATAGCAATATCTCATGGTATTAAAAAAAGACCTTCTGAGCCCAAAGAATGCCCTTGATAGCAGGGTGACCCACTACTTCAGTAAATAAGAGAATTAATAAGGGGGTTATTTTTCCAACAGGTAATACTTAGTGTCTATAAGTCAGCTGTCTAGTGTGCTGAGATCCTGGTGGTGGGCCTCTGTAGACACAGAGAGAACTAGGATAAGGCAAGACTTGGGCTAAGAAGATAGTCCTCCCCTGATGAAGTGTAAGCCCACATTCCCCCCACAGTGGAATTACGCTCTTAGCAGCACAGTCGGTAATGTTCAGTGGGCTGGGGGTTGGAGCAGGGAGGGAGGATGCAAGCTTACAGGAGCCTCTGTTGAGAAGTCAGCCCTTTCCTTTCCAAGTAAGCGAAAGGCTCTCTTCCAGCTCTGAAGTCTTCACAGAGGAGTGTATGCCTAGAGTATCCCTTTAACTTAATTATACTTGTCCCTACTCAGTTTGATGAGACAAGCATAAAATATGCCAGCTGGATTTTTTGAAACCATCTCCACAAAGACAATGGAATGGTTTTGCATTAGACCTTGAGCTCTTGTAAGGGTGGCTTATATCTCTCAGAAACCCCTGGAATCTGTGTTTTAATTTTGTATGGTCTCTGAGTTTTTTTTTTTTTTTTAAAGATTTTATTTATGTATTTGTCAGAGTGAGCACAGGCAGACGGAGTGGCAGGCAGAGGCAGATGGAGAATCAGGCTCCCGCTGAGCAAGGAGCCCGATGTGGGACTCGATCCCAGGATGCTGGGATCATGACCTGAGCCGAAGGCGGCGGCTTAACCAACTGAGCCACCCAGGCATCCCTCCGAGTTCATTTTTATTCTTAAGATTAATTTGGCCATTGTCTGGAACTACTCTAGAAAAGGACTCCCACTGACATTACATTCTTGATTCTCTAGAAATGGGAAGAATTTGATGAAAACTATACATCTCTTGAAAAGGATCTGGAAATCCTGGTATCTACGTTGCCCTCTGTGAGTTTGGTGGAAGAGACAGAGGAAAGATTAGCAGAAAGGATTTCATTTTACCAGGTAATTTTGCTCCCATCACTTGGTGTTTTCTTTTGCTTTGACCAAATCACTCACCTTTGGAGGTGAGTGGTTTGAATTGAAGTGCATCACACCGTTCACTGTTAGACCTACACTGGGAAACTGCGGATTGGGTTTCGGGCTGCTCCGTGTAGCCTCGGGTCTGCCTTGGGGTGGAGGTCCTGGGTTTGAGTCCTGGCTCTCGTCTGTCCCTGTGTCACCCTTTTGTCTCCAAGTCTCTCTTTCTTTATCTATGGAATGTAGGTAATCGGGCTGGTTCTCCCTGTCTCAGCAGGTGGATGTCAGTGGGTATGGAAACAAGTTAAGGTACAGAAAGAGCTTTCTAGAGCAGGGGCCTCTAAACCTATATTAGGTTTTCTTCAGTGAAGCCCTTTTGGGACACAGCCCGTGAAAGAGGCAATAATCTGTTCCCTGCCACCAGCATTCTAAAAGGACTTCAAACAAAATTTTTCTTGGGCAACATTTAGTAGTATTATCATCAAAGTCTCTGTGCCTCCAATCTAGATGCCATAGAAAAGAGAGCACCTTAAAACGGCTTTCGAGTGGCACTGAGATCACGACCAAGGTAAAAATGAGTTTTAAGTCTTCTCAACAGAAAACTTAAATCACTTAGTTCTAACTGTGGAATATATGTCATCAGCATCTGAGCTGTGTGACTGGAGGTGGCGGTCAGATGTCCACTTCAGAACTTCAAAAGCAGGTGTGTTGCCTGAGTAGACTCTGGGATAGAAAATGCATGAAATACTTGCAGGACCCTGCCCTTCCTCAGAAGCATTTCAACTCTTGGAAGGAACATCTTCCAGAGGCAGTGACGCTGTAGTCATGCTGACTAGGTGCCTGGAAAGGGACAGTTGATCTCTTTGCCATGTCATTATATTAAGCGTAACACTGAGATAAATCTGAATCCTCTGGGGGCAGGAAGCTGCTGCTTAATTCTTTGTTAGCCTCCGAATGCGGACATACCCACTGAACAGCTGAGAGAATGCAGGGGAAAACAGCATTTTAAACCTCGTAGAAGACTGATGATTTCCCCAGAAGTGATCGTGTCCCTTAAATTGCAACCTGTGAGGGGCACCTGGGTGGCTCAGTGGGTTAAAGCCTCTGCCTTCAGCTCAGGTCATGATCCCAGGGTCCTGGGATCAAGCCCCACATGGGGCTCTCTGCTCAGCAGGGGGCCTGCCCCCCCCCTTCTTGACCTACTGGTGATCTCTCTCTGTTAAATAAATAAATAAAATCTTTAAAATAAATAAATTGCAACCTGTGATTCTGTTAAATTTAGATATCTTTTAAATGAAATCGTTCTAATACTTTTTTTTTTTTAAGATTTTATTTATTTATTTGACAGACCGAGATTACAACAGGCAGAGAGACAGTCAGAGAGAGGAGGAAGCAGGCTCCCCGCTGAGCAGAGAGCCCGATGTGGGGCTCGATCCCAGGACCCTGGGATCACGACCTGAGCTGAAGGCAGAGGCTTTAACCCACTGAGCCACCCAGGTGCCCCTCGTTCTAATACTTTTAAATAAATTTGCCAGGCCTAAAAGGCTGATGTCTTGTCAAGCCCATCTCACTTACAGATTTCTTTACGTCATTCTCGGTCCTCTGCGTCATGGAGAGATTTGTATCTATCTTGATCAGTGGACATCAGTAGGCCATGAACCATGGTGCCTTTGTGGCCTCTGGAGTTGTTAAATGCTGTCTCTGCACCTTACGGGCTGAGTAGCCATCGCAGTCTGACTCCTGTGTATAAAATGGCATAACTAAAACTTCTCAGAGCTACACTAGGGGTGCCTGGGTGGCTCAGTCAGTTAAGCATCTGCCTTCTGCTCAGGTTATGATCCCAGAGTCCTGGGATGGATCCCCTTGTCAGGCTCCCTGTTACCGGGGAGCCTGCTTCTTCCTCTCCTGCCTGCCACTCCCCCTGCTTGTGCTTTCTCGCTCTCTCAAAGGAATAAGTAAAATCTTCTTTAAAAAAACAAAACAAACTTCTCAGAGATACTCTAAAGATGAAGGTCTTGCACTAAGGGCTTGGAAAATTAGAACTTTGGGGTGCCTGGGTGGCTCAGTGGTTAAAGCCTCTGCCTTCAGCTTGGGTCATGGTCCCAGGGTCCTGGGATTGAGCCCCACATGGGGCTCTCTGTTCAGCAGGGAGCCTGCTTTCCTCCTCTCTCTCTACCTGCCTCTCGGCCTACTTGTGATCTCTGTCTGTCAAATAAATAAAATCTTAAAAAAAAAAAAAAAAGAAAATTAGAACTTTTTTGTTGTTTTTAAGATTTTTAAAAATTTTTAATTTTTTTTAATGTTGTGTTAGTCACCCTATAGTACATCATTAGTTTTTGATGTAGGGTTCCATGATTCACTATTTGCATATAACACCCAGTGCTCCATGCAATCCATGCTCTCCTTAAGACCCACCAGCAGGCTCACTCATCCCTTCACCACCCTCCTCCCTCTGAAATCCTCAGTTTGTTTCCTGGAGTCCTTGGTGTCTCATGGTTTGTCTCCCACTCTGATTTCCCTCCCTTCATTTTTCTCTTCTCCTCATGTCCTTTGTGCTGTTCTTATGTTCCACAAATAAGTGAAAACATATGATAATTGACTCTCTGTGCTTGACTTATTTCATTTAGCATAATCCCCTCCATTTCCATCCATGTCGATGCAAATGGTGGGTATTCATCCTTTCTGATGGCTGAGTAATACTCCATTGTATGTATGGACCATGTCTTCTTTATCCATTTGTCTGTTGAGGGGCATCTCAGCTCCTTCCAGTTTGGCTATTGTGGACATTGCTGCTAAGAACAACGGGTGCATATGGCCCTTCTTTTCACTATATCTGTATCTTTATGGTAAATACCCAGTCATGCAATTGCTGAGTTATAGGGTAGCTCTATTTTTAACTTTTTGAGGAACCTCTACATTGTTTAACAAAGTGGTTGCACCAACTTGGATTCCCACCAACAGTGTAAGAGAGTTCCCCTTTCTCCACATCCTCTCCAACATTTGTTGTTTCTTGCCTTACCAATTTTTGGCCATTCTAACTGGTGTAAGGTGGTATCTCAGTGTGGTTTTGATTTGAATTTCCCTGATGGCTAATGATGTGGAACATTTTTTTCATATGTCTGTTCGTCATTCATATGTCATCTTTGGAGAAGTATCTGTTCCTGTATTCTGCCCACTTTTTGACTTGATTATTTGTGTTTTGTGGTGTTGAGTCTGAAAAGTTCTTTCTAGATCTTGGATACCAGCCCTTTATCTGTAGTGTCATTTGCAAATACCTTCTCCCATTCCGTGGGTTGCCTCTTGTTTTGTTGACTGTTTCCTTTGCTGTGCAGAAGCTTTTGATCTTGGTGAAGTCCCAAAAGTTCATTTTTGTTTTTGTTTCGCTTGTCTTTGGAGACATATCTTAAAAGAAGTTGCTGTGGCCGATGTCGAAGAACTTACTGCCTACATTCTCCTCGAGGATTTTGATGGATTTCTGTCTCACATTCAGGTCTTTCATCCATTTAGAGTTTATCTTTGTGTATGGTGTAAGAGAATGGTCGAGTTTTATTCTTCTACACATAGCTGTCCAATTTTCCCAGCACCATTTATTGAAGAAACTTTTTTCCATTAGTTATTTTTTCCTGCTTTGTCAAAGATTAGTTGACCATAGAGTTGAGGGTCTGTTCTGTTCCTTTGGTCTGTGTGTCTGTTTTTGTGCCAGTACCGTACTGTCTTGATTATTACAGGATTGTAATACAGCTTGAAATCAAGCAACATGGTACCCCCAGCTTTGTTTTTGTCTTTCAACATTTCCTTGGTGATTCAGGGTCTTTCTGGTTCCATACAATTTTAGGGTTGTTTGTTCCAGCACTTTGAAAAATGCCATTGGTATTTTGATCAGGGTAGCGTTGAAAGTATAGGTTGCTCTGAGCAGCATAGACATTTTAACAATGTTTATTCTTCTGATCCATGAGCATGGAATGTTTTTGCATCTTTTTGTGTCTTCAGTTTCTTTCATACATATTCTGTATAGTTTCTTGAGTATAGATCCTTTATCTCTTTGGTTAGGTTTATCCCATGGTATCTTATGATTTTTGGTGCTATTATAAATGGAATCGATTCCCTAATTTCTCTTTCTACAGTTGCA